>NC_046655.1:1977149-2287357 GCF_900324485.2 Mastacembelus armatus | reverse complement strand
AGATAGATACTTTATTCAGATTAGTTCAGATTGTCCTGCAGCTCTTACATTAACTTTAACATAGAAATACTATAAAATATAAAATATCTGTAGTCTCTGTTTGGCTAAAAACCATCTGGAGCTCCACTGAGATCTAAATTATGGCATCATAAGTCTACTGTAAATGTTTGTTGCTCTGCAAATGCTGTTGCTTGGTTTGAATCCAAACTGCTGGCTGCTCACTAACACTAAACCAAAGCTACCACTTCACTGATAAGGCTATCATCAAGACAGACACTGACAAGCATCTAAACATTCTCACTGAGTTTTGCATTTCTAAAATTGCACCTTGAGCTCACCGAAAGACCACAAATCGGTCTCATGAGGACACAGAAAGGCATGTCACACTTTGCAGATGATGACCCACTGATTGTATTTAAACATAATGCACGTCTGTATTTTGTGACATTTATTATTAGGTCTTTTGACCTGCATTTTTCCACTTATTTGTGGTTCAGTGAAAAGTAAAAGGTGCTGTTTCAGAAACCTAATACTATATTTGAACTCCATGTGTGTTGTGTCGCAGCCTTGAGAGGATTGTGAAACAAAGCCCATATGTGGGCTGAAGATAGACCATGTTGTGATCAGATCTACCCAGTGGTGGAAGAAGTACAGCCCTCTAGGCTTCTTTGATTTTAGCATAGAACAGATCTAATGTCCTTTCTCCACATGTTGGACAGTCCACATGTTGTACAAAAACAGTCAGGCAGAGACGTGCTTACAATGTAATTGCAATGAATTTATTTGGGTGCTGGGTCTGTATCCTAACAACGGCATCATGGATGACGTACGCGCCGTTGCAGGCGCCACCTTCGGTGGAATGTAAACAATAATGGCAACTATGTATGTAAACTCCCTTGGCACATAGTATTGGCGGAAACCAACTGAGACCAGTTCAATATCCGGACAGCAGACCCTCTCTTTCACAGTCACATGTCGGGGGTTAACCCATTTCTGATTGAAAAGTAGGATAAGTCCCCCACCTTTCATCCTTTCACTCGTCCCTAGGTCTCTGTCTGCTTGTACAGCTGTGGAGCCAGGTATATCCACACGAGTCCGGTATGTTGTTGTTCAACCAGGACTCAGAAAGACATATCAAACTGCACTCCTTGTACAGCTGCTGGTTCCTCACAAGCGCCTCCAGCTCGTCACACTTGTTATGCAGTGAGTTAACATTCCCCATGAGCACAGGGGGCATAAAGGCTTGTATCTCCACCTTCTGTTGTGTCTCTTAGCCTTTAGCTTAGCCCCGGCTCTACATCCACAAAACTGTCTCCTCAGTATAGTCGGGAACAGGTGAGTTACTCCGTGTCCAATCTTTGACAGGACCAACAGTTACTATCTAATGTACACTACTCTACTTAAGCCAGTACACATTGTAAGGAAAAAAACATATGAAAAAACTTTAAAAAAAAACTCATTAATTCAATAACGCCTCTTGGTTTACAGTATGAAACATATACAATAAAAGTATCTATTTGCGTTACCATCCAGACATTTCTTTAGAGAAACTTAATTGAAAAAAAACAAACAATTATTCTCCCCACAGAAAAATTACTTATGTAAGATTGACATCGCTTCTACTGTCTAAGGATCCCTTTGTGTTACTGCTTGCACCACCTCAACCCAGGGGAACCCTTGCTGTGGGAACGGTGGGCTGGCAGATATCCTGGGTGGGCAATTATTTATTTATTTATTTAACACACATCACAATGCTTCCAATTGCTATAACCACACAAGGTAAAAATGACATCTCTCTTGTTAGCAACATTGAAGTTACAGAAGAAATGCTGATGGATGCA
This sequence comes from Mastacembelus armatus, assembly GCF_900324485.2. Lineage (NCBI taxonomy): Eukaryota > Metazoa > Chordata > Actinopteri > Synbranchiformes > Mastacembelidae > Mastacembelus > Mastacembelus armatus. The sequence continues at coordinate 2,285,516 of NC_046655.1, read as the reverse complement.
AACAGTACCACCCAGCATTAAATGACCGCAATATGGACCCAAATGTATGTTTGGTGTAGCTATTTAATACTGGCTGGGACGGTGCGTTTAAATTTAGGTCCAGTATTTCGCTGCCACCGACGGCGTGAATTTGGGTGGCTGAGGTGGGGGGAGACGGATTTATTTCTGAAGGGGGAGGTGGGGAAGATGAAGTTTGTGAAACAACAGTAGCAGCATCGGGGCTGCCAGAGCCTCTAAAAGGCCTCCTTTATAGGCACCAAAAATCTATGCATTGCACACAAATACTCCTGCTTGTTATCGCTTGTGTTCTTGTCTGTCAGAAACTGAATCTGCTTCTCCACACTTGCGACTCGTCTTCAGTGTGGAGAGTATACCAGCTTTCAGCCAATAAAAACTGCATTTTCTGATGTTATTTTTTGATTGGTTAGGGCAGTCTGCAGCCATCCCTCAAACGCCTTAGATCACCTTTGACAAATCACAAATCGTAAAAACTAATAGATGAATTCTGTCTTTGCGCATGTCTGTCTGTCAATTCTAATCACTGTGTTAGCCAAATCCTCACACAAAACATTTATTGATTTAGTGATAGGGCCCACCAAGGAAAGATCAGTGATTAAATATTCAGTGCAATCAGTCTGCCTCTTGTTTATCCTGCACCCATTTTCAGTAACCTTCTGACCTCCTCCTAATCATAAAATTGTCCAAACTCCCTTTTAACTACTGTATCTGTCAGTTATACCTCGGACAGCTTGAGATCTGGTCACTGAAAGCAAATGAAATGGTGTGTGGATTAATGATGAGAATTATTAACCCACAGTGTCACTACGAAACTGCACTGTTAGCATGCTAGCTAATAAACCAATGTAATGACTATGTTAATGTTTTGACCTGATGATGATGTTAGATAGAAAATGAAGGGATCCTCACTGTGAAGAAGACTGACCTTGTGGACTGTGTGTTCATGAAATTCATGCAAAGGCTGTTAAGATATTCAACGATTCTTGATTTTATTTTAACATTTTCTCCACACTGTGAACAGTTTTGTGCTGACCATATAAAATTGCTTCACAATATATTATGCCTTTCCTGACACATTTATTGTTTGAAAGCACTGACTGTCCATGTTCCTTTGCTTCCTCATAAATCAAAAAGAGCAGGTAAGAGATAATGCAACATACATCCAGGCATCGATAATGAATAGCAGATACACTTCATCACAAGACTGAGCTTTTTCTTTTGTAAATTGACAGTGTCCCACAGGATCATCGCGCTCTAGGAGCAAAAGCACAAATGTTCTGGGAAATGTCTTCCACATACAGAAATGCTGAATATGATAAACTATATTCATGAGACAGGAGAAATTCTTTTATGAGCTCAAACATTGTAGAATTTTGTATGAGCGTTTCCATCCATTTTACAGATAGAGGATTTTGCTGACACTGTAATCTTGACCAATTTTAACATGTATCAGGCAACAATATAACCTACTCAGTCACCAATAGCAATGGTGTGAATGTAGCTATGTGCAGGGGTGCACACACAGGGAGAGATGGAGAACATGGGACTTCATTACTTCAGTCAAAGTATAGATCCTTCTGGTCAAATATTACTCCAATACAAGTAAAAGTTGCTCAATCAAAATATTACTTGAGTTAAAGTACTGTATGTGTACAGTATGTACTTTAAAAAAATGGTGCAGTCAAGAATCTCACTGTAGTTATTATTTGCAGTTTTTGTAGTACTTCACTGGATTGATTACATATAGTTTAGAGTAACTAGAGATGTATTTGTACAGAATCAGTAAATATGAAACTTTTAGTGTAAATCAATTAATGGATCAAACAGGGCCTAAAAGTCTAAAACAGGTGTAAACTAGAACTAAACCAGGTCTAATCCAAGTCTGAACTGAGATGAAACCATGTTAAAATCAGGATTATTTAAACAAAGACTGAAGGTAGCAATGGTAAATGAGTACTGAACAAGGTCTAATCCATCCATCCAATTTTCTTCCGCTTATCCGGGGCCACAGGTCATGGAGGCAGTAGCTCATTCAGTAAGCAGGGACATCCTTCTCCCTTGTCACTTCCTCCATCTCTTCCAGGGGGACACTGAGGCGTTCCCAGGCCAGAGATATATAGTCCCTCCAGCATGTCCCGGGGCCTCTTCCGATTAGGGTATTCCCGGAACACCTCCACAGGGAGGCATCCAGGAGACATGCCTGATCCACCTCAGCTGACTCCTCTTGATGTGGAGGAGCAGCAGCTTTACTCCGAGCTCCTCCCGGGTGCCCAAGCTCCTCACCCTATCTCTAAGGGAGCACCCAGCCACTCTGCGAAGAAATCTCATTTCAGCCAGTTTTATTGGAGATGTTGTCCTTTTGGTCATGACCCAAAGCTTGTAAGTGAGGGTTGGAACGTAGATTGACCAGTAAATCGACAACAGACCAGTACATTGATCACATTGCTGCTTCTGACAAATCTGTCTGTCAATCTCACATTCTATCCTTCCCTCACTCTTGAACAAGATCCCAAGATACTTAAACTCCTCCGCTTGAGGATCTCTCGTCTGACCCCTCAGGGAGAGAACTAGGTCTAAAGTCAATTCTAAAAGTAGCAGTGAAAATTAGTAAATGATTAAATAGCAAGCTACCACCAGGATGTGCCGCTATACAAAATACTGTGGAGTATAGTGAATACTGTATGAATGAATACTGTATAGTGAATTAAAAAAAAAAAGCACCAGTGTTATTTTACATCACTTTTCAGAAGAAACCACTAGCATTTAAAAACAGAGGTGGCACAGTTTCAATGAAATCAAACATAACCTTTTTATTTGCTGCAGGAAGTCTAAGCAAAGTTAGTACTTAACATGTTTTGTTAATATTGAATATTCGTCTGTTTACATTACAAAAACTAGAAATGTAGTGGAGTAAAGAGTACTATATTTATCTTTCAAATGTAGTGAAGTAAAAGTAATGTTTCCCCAAAAAATACTACTCCAGTACAAGTACAAATTCTGAAAAACTGTATGTAAGTTCTGTACTAAAGTAAATTTACTTTGTTACTGTCTACCCCTGTGTAGGAATCACTTGTACTTCTAGTGAATGAGAAAGCAGGCACTATATGCAGCTGTTGTCGGCTGATCAGCTGTTGCACAGTTGTGACTACCAACATGTCTTTCCTGCATTAGCTACAGTTTGGCTCTACTATGCTGCTGTGGCAACTGTCCCACACACACACATGAAATCACATTAGAAGAAGACAGTTTCAGCATTAGTGAGCTAGACAGTCGCCTAGGGTGCCACCTGATGAAGAAGTACCTAAGAGGACAAAGAAACATTTCTAATTGGTTTCATATGCACAATGAGAATTCTGAGTCTTATTAGTGTGATGTGATTGAGGGTTGATATGGGGGATGGGGGAAACATAGAGCAGCCCAGCTGCTGACAGAGGAATTTCATGCATGCAGTCAGAGTGGCCATCAGTGAAAAGCTCCATCCAGAGAGTCATTTATTGAACATGAGCACAGAGGTTTTCTTTTGCTTCCCTCATCTTTTATACCAGAAACAGCCAACAGTACCACAAAAATAATACACTTAACAGATGTATTAAAGTTTCATACCAGTCACCTGTTTTTCTGTCTTCTTATCTACCTAGGGGAAAACTTTGAGCAGAGTCCCCTGAAAAGAACATTCAAGTCCAAGGTTCTGGCACACTACCCTGAGAATGTGATCGGGAACCCCTTTGACCAGGATGCTGTTAACATGGTAGGTGGAAATAACATGATAGAAGCAAGCCCACTCTTTGATATGAAATCGGGATTTTAAGTATATTTTTCTGCTGTTCTCCTATAATAAAGTAAAGCTTATTAAAACATACAAAAACAACAGTCAAATTTAATGTATAGTTAAACAGGAAAGTTGCGACTTCCTGGTGGTGTAGAGTTTAAGGGAGCTCGAGGCTGGATGGAGAGTCCTCAGGCAGTCCAGGCGTATAGCAGCATAACTAAGGGATGATTCAGTGTTGCCTGAAGCCAGCCCTAACTATACACTTTGTCAAAAAGGAAGGTTTTAAGTCTAGCCAAGTACAGAGAGTGTCTGCCTCCTGAACCCAGACTGGGAGCTGGTTCCACAGGAGAGGAGCTTGATAGCTAAAGGCTCTGCCTCCCATTCTGCTTTTGGAAACTCTGGGAACCACAAGTAGACCTGCACTCTGAGAGTGAAGTGCTCTATTGGGATAATATGGTACTATGAGGTCTTTGAGGTATGAAGGAGCTTGATCATGAAGGGATTTGTATGTGAGAAGAAGGATTTTAAATTATTTTCTGGATTTTACAGGGAGCCAATGAAGAGAAGCCAATATAGGAGAAATATGATCTCTCTTGCTAGTTCCTGTCAGGACTCTGGCTGCAGCATTCTGGATTAACTGGAGGCTTTTTATGGAGATACTGGGACATCCAGATAGTAATGAGTTACAGTAATCTAGCCAGTAACAAATGCATGGACTAGTTTTTCTGTCATTTTGAGACAGGATGTTCCTAAAAGCCTACGGCATCTGGTATTCCCAGGTAGTCTCTTATCCAAGTACTAACTAGACTGATTGTCTGACATCAGATGGAATTTGGTGCTTGCAGGATGGTATGGCTGCAGGGCATCCTGAAGAGAAGAACCATGAAAAGGCATCAAATTATCTTTTCAAAAATGTGGTTGTTTAATGAGGTTGTGTTCAACATGTTCTGCAGTGTGTGTGTGTGTGCGCGTGTGTGTGTGCGTGTGTGTGTGTGTGTGTGTGCATGTGGTGTTGGGCTCTTGCGATGGAAGGTCACCTTCTATTTTTCCACCTGCCCTGGCATCACCATTGCTGAATAATTCATTCATAGTTCTCGCCTTACGTTGGCTTAGAAAGAGACCATTATGCAGCCATGCAGTAACTGAAAACTGATACCCAGGTGATTGCGAGCTGTCAGCTGAGATACATGTGGAAACTGCAGCATTCGTCTTTCTGTCTGGAGTCTCCTGCAGGCCAACCTTTGTTCCCAACTCTCTACACACACACACACACACACACACACACACACACACACACACACACACACACACACACACACACATTATATCTTGCATCTAGGTACTTGCTTATTTGTCTATTGGCCACATAATTACATAAATGTAGATGTACAGTTTCTCTAATTAGGGAGGTAGACAAATACTACATGCATACATTAATAAATAATTCAGACATGAACAGATGATAATTTTTTTTCTCCACTGTAATTTAGGTCAAAGCTGTGACTATTCCCATAGTCACAACTTGGATTTCAGTAAATCTGCAAAGATATTATACAAAACATGCTCCTCACAAGTTCAGATTCTGCTTTATTATTATCAGATTAACTCCTTCTTTAGCATCAGATATAATCAGTTTGATAGTTGTAATTGGTATTTGACACTTGAAAGCAACTCCAGTTCACAGCCTCCAGTTATTTTCAGAACAATATCACACAACATTGCCCAATCAGTTAGTTTGCTACTACCATCTCCACCCTATCTGTTTCCATTGTCCATTTCTAGTCAGATCATTAACTGTTACCACATCTTTTGTTTACATCCTTTCATCACTGTGGATTTTCCATAAGAGTAATTTTAGCCTTCTCTCTACCCGACTATACCCATTTTCTTGCAAAATATTTCTGCTGGAATGTCTACTATCTACTATGTGTCCAAACAAATACTTCCACGCACCCCCTACTGAAATCCGTGGCTTTCAGCACACCCATAACACAATCATAAATATGAACATCATCTCCATCCATCCATTATCTATACCCTCTTATTCCTTAACCAGGGTCATGGGGATCTGCTGGAGCCTATCCCAGCTCTCTTTGGGTGAAAGGCAGGGGTACACCCTGGACAGGTCACCAGTCCATCACAGATAAACATCATCTCCTTTCTTTTTTTTTTTTTTTTTTGTTTAATTGGGCCACATTTCCATTGACAGCGCCATCTAAATGCAGATACAGCTAACGCTTCTGTTATGTGATGAAGAAGCAGTGCGGGACCCAAGTGCAGACAAAATCAAAATCCAAACCGGAACTCAGGAAAAACCACATCATGAAAGCTTCTCACTGTTCAACAAAGGCCTCAGATGATTTCCTGCACTGTACACAATAAACCATCTGCACTGCCTCTGCTCCTGTTGTCCTGATTTCTTTTCATATCAACAGGAACACTTGATTTAGGTTGCTTTGAGGAGTGATTCCTGCATCACGGAGGACACATATATATGTCTTTGAACATTTCTGGTCTGTGATATTGTTACTTCTCTCTAATGTTTTTCTGCGATTCTGAACGTGGCTCAAGACAATATTTATTTGGCTTGCCAATGCTTACAAAATGTTATTATGGTGCTTTGTTTGATTCATTTACCTTCCTGACTCCAGGGTGGCTGAAAGGTGAAACATATGAAATGTAATTATGTTAGAGATGAAACAAAGAATGTGGTCATGATGATGACTCATGTCAGATGCAGGGTGGCTGTGGAGGAGTTATGATCTGTCAGCGCTAGTCACAGGGACACACAACTGATGCATAATCCAATCAGGTCACCAGGCCTGTGTGCGTGTATGTGTGCGCTTCACTTGTTCTCTGTGAATAAAAGAGAACACAACATCAGAATCAAATGTTTATGTTAGCAGAAAAGATCCATGTCAATTTAATGTTTGTTAATTTAATGTGTGCATTTGTTAAAGAGTAAGCACTTTCACAATTGAATGCATGTTTGTTTGTGTGTCTTCAGTTAATTCCTGTTCAGATCTCAGCAGCCAGATCAACATAATGAGGTTAATAAGTTAGATTTATTGCCGGCTGCTGCTGATTGGCTGTTTACATCAAAGGCTTATGTGTGTTTGGTGTAGGCTGGCTGGGAAAGCTACACACACGTACATATGCTGGCAATACCGCATTGTTTAAACTGCAACTGATGTCTAATATCTGTATGTTTTTTTTAATACTTTTAATACAAATACTTGATTGGCCAAGCTGGGCCCAGAGAGCCCAAGTTGACATATACAGATGTCAAGATGGTGATTGGTTGAACCTGGCCATGTTTATAATGGTTATCCAAACCAGGAGTTTCACAAATTATTTTGACTGCCTTTTGACTGCCTTTTCCCTCCCTTCTCTCTGTAGCTGTGTATGCCTAAAGGTCTGTCATTCCGGACACAGGCAGACCAGCGTCAACCGCAGTTCCACTCTTTTATCATCACCAAGGAGGACGGCTCTCGGACTTATGGTTTTGTCCACACCTTCTACGAGGAGGTGACCAGTCCACAGATCTGCTCTGCCATGCAGACTCTGTACCAGATGCACAATGCAGAACATGCCTCCGACAACCCCCCTTCCTCCTCCTCCTCCTCCAGCATGGATTCTCTCGCCAGCAGTTTAGACGAGGTCGACTCCCCTACCTCCTCATCATCCCTGTCATCATGTCGTGCAGCAGGCAGCTATGATACATCGCGGGACACCCTTTATGTGTCCAAAGCTTTGTGTCTGATAACCCCCATGCCCTTCATGCACGCCTGCCGCCGCTTCCTGTCTCAGCTACACAAGGCTGTTACAGCAGCCACTGCCCCCCCTCTACCTCTGGAGAGCTACATTCACAACATCCTGTATGAAGTGCCACTGCCTGCTCCAGGCCGCTCACTCAAGTTTCACAGTGTATACGAGCCCATAGTGTGCCAGAGGCCTGGGCTGGGGGAGCTGCCGTTGGCTGACTTCCCTCTCGCAGAGGCCTTCAGTCTGCTCGGGGTGGAGAATCTAGTCCAGGTGTTCACCTGCACCCTGCTAGAGATGCAGATCCTTCTCTACTCCCAGGGTAAGGCCACTTACACATAAAGGTAATGTCAGAGTCACTGGGTAATGTATGTAAAATGATAAATCTAAATGATTTACTTGACATAACTGCAGCCATGACAAAATCCCATTTTAGTATTTCATTCACTTTGATGCCTCTATTTTAATTTGACCTAGGGGAACAATGATACATTATTGCTTTTTAGTTCTGGTCCATTTCTTTTTCACTGACCTATTAGCCATGCAGACTGACAGGTATCACTGACTGGACAGATTTGGTGATGTCATCTTAGTCATCTTGTCATCAGTAACGCACAGCCACAGAGGGAAGACAAATTCAATAAAATGACAAGAAGTCATGCTACACTTTACCTTATTTCTTTTTTTACTCATGAAGGAATAATTAATTACAAGAATTAATAGTCATTAACAGATTGGTAAAAACAACATGAGAAAGAGGTTGTTTTGCAGTAATTTTAATGATGAAATTGTTACTAATAATGCTAATTATGAAAATGTATATACATTTCCAAGATATTTTGGTGGTGTGGTTTGATTTTACACTGGAGGTGTTTTGCTTAAATGTAGTGTCTCATGTACTAGGTAGAAGGTAGGAAAATGTATACACATGGTAGTGACCTGTTTTTTTTTTTGTTTTTTTTTACACACAAATTTTTAAAAATTGAGGACATGATATTAAATCAATACAAAGATCTCTAAAGCCCTCCAAAACTGCAGCTACATGGTAGACTGAGATTTACAGATTTTCCTCCTTGTAGGTTACAATGAGACTCTGTCATGAGTGTGTTGGTTGCACCCCACCATACTGAAAAGCAACTTTGAACTACTTCGTGCTCTGAGATCACTTTTTGTCCTACATGTCCCACTCTCTTTCACATTGACTCTGCCTCTTGCAGCACATTCGCTGCAGCCTGTTTATTTATCTTCTGAGCAGGATGAGTCACATAAATAGAAAAGATTAGCGCACAGACCACATCCAAAACCCCAAAATAAAACCTTCTCTCCAGTATGTTGCAGCATGCAGAGTCTGTAAGAGTCACTTTTCCTGTGGTGCAAAATAGTTACTAAAGGTGAAACGGTTTAATCATTTCACTACTCTTAAAGAAATACTAGACCAAACAGGCAAACATAAAGAAGTACAGCCCAAAAACATGACGACTGAGCATTAAGAGTTCTAGACATCTCTAATAACACTGACTAAAACCAGAAAATATTTTTTCATTACTTTATTTTTTGGAATATATATGTGTGTTTCCCATGGGACATGGTATTCAAGACATTTCACCCTCTACAAGTGACAGGTCACAAGTTAGCCTGCCAACACTTGGCAAAAAACCTGTTTACTAGTTTAAAAATCCTCCATTCTTGACATTGTTAGCCTGCCAGCAAACAACCTGTTATCCCAGTGGGACCATTCCTGCGAGTTTTTTGCCAGAAAAAAAAAATTACATAGATGTTTTATATTTCAGAGAGGGGTCTCTCTGAATCATTTTAGTGGGTAATATATTCACACATGGTTAGTTTCATTCTTGTGGGGTTGCAAAGCGAGGCCTCGACTGAATACAAACCTTCTGTAAGTAAGACTGATCAAATGACTGTGAGTGGTTGTGCAAATGTTACACTGTGATGGACTTTAAATTATTTGTATGTTTCTCTAATGCTTGCATGTTCTATGTGTTTATATTCTGGTCCCAGGGGTCTCGTATTTGGATAAGCATCCTTTGTAAGGTTTACTGATACTGTAATCAGAATCAGAATTGGCTTTATTGCCATGTATATGTTGGACACAAGGAATTTGATTCCGGTCTAGTGGTTCTCAATATTATTGTCACAGCAGTTCACTATCGTTACCATTGTGCTGTCTACAAACTTCAGGACTTAAACAGAGAGGTCCCCTAAGGTGCAGTTATTGGTGTAGAGGGAGAAGAGTGGGGGGAGAATATACATCCCTGGGGGGCTCCTGTGCTGATTGACCAAGTGCTGGATGTGGTTCTGCTTTCGTTGCATGTGATGTCCTTCAGGTGGCTCAGCACCAGTCTCTCAAAGGACTTCATGGCCACAGATGTCAGGATGACAGGTCTGTAGTCATTCAGTCTATTGATGGAGGGCTTCTTAGGACCCGGGCTTGTGGGTTGTGTGAAGCAGTGGGGACTTCATACAGTTCCAGTGACGTTTTGAATATAAACTAAAGAAACACTTCTGTCAAACTAGGCTGTTTCCCCTGTTTCCAGTATTTATGCTAAAGTAAACTAATAACTTCCTGACTTCAGCTCACAACTGAACACACACACACATGGGAATGGTGTCATACTTCTCTCGTGGTAAAGAAAAATGTGTCATACTATTACTGAATTGCCGTACTGTTTGGATTCCACATTAATTTTAGAAGACTACAGAACAGGAGTGACTTGCATCTTAATTTATTTTCATTGTTTTTATTAGTGTAGCAGTTATAGTGTTTCTTTTTCTTCTGAGAAACTGAGTGGTTATTTTCATGACTCAAATATTAATTTCCAGATTCTGAGAGTTCATGAGTTTCACATGTTTTCATCCATCCTTATGGAGAACTAGGCTGTGTCTAGGTGTTGTGTGAAATGGTGTGTCTCAGCACCATGGATGTATTATTCCTTCACAAGGATTTTCGTTGCAATATCATGAATGACCAGTGGGAAAATTTGAATGTGAGGCTCAGTGGTGGCATTGTATCCAGCTCTGCCCTGGACCCACAGTTTTGTAATGACACCAAACGAGTTGCAGATTAGATGCTCTAATCTGATTGGATGGTTGTAACACTCAGTATTCTTCTGCGGCACAGTGGCTCAGGGCAAGATTAGAAAGCAGCTTCTGGACAGATTGTGTTTAGATTACAGTGCAATGTTAAGTGCACTAAAACTGAAAATTTGGGACATTGTCATATACATATAGAACTTATAAATGTTCTTGTCTAAAATTAGTCCTATGGCACACAGGCACTGATTTTCTTTGAAAAAGCAGCTGAATAAGAATTGTAGAATAAGAGTGAGTCAACATTTAGGTAAATAATCTACCTGTATTGTTGCGAATATTCAACTTGCACAATGAAACTAAGTGAGTATGTGAGGAAAAAAGCTTCTAAGCTTGGATGAGGTAGAAACACTGGTGAATTTATTGAAAAAAGAAATCAGAATCAGACTTAGTAAATAAATCATGATACATGGTGTCTGAAATATATGAAGCTCAGGCTTCCACTAAAAAGACAAATCTGGAAGCAGTGAAGAGACTATAACCTTCCTTACAACTTTATCTTGCTCTGGCTTTGACAGTGGTTTAATGGTTCCAAATTGAGAATTAGCAACAGTATTTTCTGTGCTCAGTATTAGCTCATTAAATGCCTTTTGCTGTGTGATGCATGCTGATTTTCCCGGAAACTTAATAAGTGTCATTTTCAATTTCATAAGAATGTGGTCATTTCTTTTGACATCTCCTAGAGGAAGATGATTAGAAAACTAGACTTCACTCAAGTATAAAGTGTTACAGCTTTGTTCAAGTGTCATTTATAGGTTACATTTAGCCTAGACTCTTAACATTGTGACATTTCTTTCCAAACAAGCCCTAATTTTTTCTGCAGTTAGGACGAAGACAATCCTGCACAGAGCTTTTTTTGGCTGGAGGCAGTTCAGGAAAAATCCAGGGAATGTTCCCACGCTCTACTGTACCTAATCACTCAGCAAGCTATTACACCTTGACAGGAAGAGACAATACACATTGAGCTGTGACAGGTAGGGTTAGAAAGTAGCATGTGTCTCCTCCAGTCATGGGGTACGCACAAATGTCATTTCATGGTAATCAGCTTAGCTGTAGTTTATGTCCTGTCAGGGGTCCTAGCAGCCAGTTAGAGGCAATAGATCTCTGTGTAAATTCTAACAGGAATGCCTTTTACCTAAAGACTTGGTTTAAGTCATTTTCTGTTTCCAGCATTTTGATGTTCTGTTCATGATATTTTGTGTGTTTTTTTCTCAGATCAGTTAACCAGTAGCTGACAACACTTGTACAAGCCTCTTTTTCAATTTCTTCCTTCCATACACTAATTTTTTGACTCTTTTATGATGCTTACCATCTTAGTCAGCTGTTTACCATTGAATGCTTGCATCTTCTGTTGAGAGACTGAGCTGCCAGCATTTATCAGTCCCTGATGCAGTGTTACAGTTTCATAATGACTCGACATGTCCCTTCCTGTTTTTCAAAAGCACACAGCATCCCTGGGCCACATCTCTGCCTGGGTTTTCTGCAGCACTAGGCTCTGCTGCATCAGAATTAGTTTCTTTTTAAATGATTACATGCTCCCTCACTTATCACAGATGACTGTACTAGTAGAATTTCAAGAGACGTTTCTTTGGCAGCAAATATCACCAAAGATGAATCAGCCAGAATTTCTATCTGTAACTAAAATGATGAGTTGGTTCAACTTAGTTCAGCATAAGGAGAAGATAAAATCACACTATTAGAATCCTTCATGTCTGCTTGTTACTCCCCATGATGCCTCGCTGTGTGAGCTTTGATGTGTTTCAGTGTGAGGAAATGAAAGTGGGTGAATTTCATGAGGTGTAAAAGAATATTGCTTAGGGGACGCACTTTTCCAACCCTATTTGGTTATAACAGCAAGTTTTAATAAAGCCAGTTGAGACAGAGGGTAAACTTATTCTCATCTGACATGAGTGTGAATAGGGGAAAGGTAGGAAGGGATTTGCTGTAAATTGAAAAAGAAACATGAGTGTTGTAGTTAGACTCCCTCGCTCTGTGTCCCATAATGGGTGTGTGTGGGAGAAACTTTGAACCTGTTCAGGCTTGAGAGATAAAGCGAGTACAGGCAGTATAGCTACAAATGCAAAAAAGTGGAAGTTGCGTAAAGGATCTTGGAATTTCGTTATCCCACAGAACAAATCACTCATGCTTTGTGTTTTCTTGTCACAGCTTGCTCCTTCATTGAGATCATCCCTGAGGCTCTGCAGTGGCCTCTCAATAACAAATGAAAACCATTCATTTCTCTGCTCCACACAGCCACGATCCTAATGACAGTGATACTTTTGTGCTTTGGCCTTTTACAAGCACTGACAATCATTCAGACACATAGTGCAGTGTGTGCAAATATACATAGAGATGGTAATGAATTTATATAACACTACACACAAACCTGACACACTTTGTGTGTGTGCATACGCATGCTTGTGCGTGTGTGCGTGTGTGTGTGTGTGTGTGCGTGTGTGTCTCTGAGGTTGAAAAGCTTAATGCATTCCATATGTGCACATACAGACAGGAGGGCACAGACTGAACTATGGGGAATGAAAGGAAATAACAAAGGTGGGGAGGGATGATAGAAGAAGAGAGCATTAGCCTAATGTTATGGTATAACTCATTCAGGTTTTTATCATGCACTCTTCAGTCAGGCCATCATAATAACATCTGACAACTGCTGTGAAGCTCAATACTGTAGCCAGACTACAACCACTGGCCTTAATCTGCTTTAGGGAACAGGAGAGGCAAAACACTCAGACACACATTCACACATGCATAACCATGAAAAGATTGTATCAGTTATTGTTCCTCCTGTTTTTAGTTGTAACTCACTCTCAGATTTAATTTTATTTTGTTAACATAACTTTTATTATGTCCCTTTGGCACAGTAATCTATGTATTTCTTAAGCCTCTGTCTTTCCCCAACCCCTCTGCTCCGTTCAGGAGTCTGGGTAGTGCAACAAAATCACCTTTACATCATTGTACAGATCATTGAAAACACATTACCATTTTATTTTTAAGCACAGTTAACATCTCGAATCTATATGCGTCAATGCATACTAAGCACCTCCTTTGTTCCTGCTTTGCCAATTGCAAAATAGGAATTACATTTACAGCACATGTTGTATTAAAAGTTAATCTGGTGAAATGCTGTAGTCTTCTTACCCAGAGTGAGTCATCTCAGACTGATTTAGGTTTGGTCACTGAGCTCAGAAAACCACTTCCACAGAGCCACATTATTGTCCAAAAACTTTACCATCACCTAACACAAACACACACACACACACACACACACACACACATACATACACCCACTGTATATATAATCCTACTGCCACAAATACTTACTAGCGCAATAAATAGGCAATTGACTAGTGCACTAAAACATAGTTACATAAATGTACATCTGGCATTAAAAGTTTAACTTTTAAGAATTCAGCTCATTAGACTGCAAAACCCAGAAACTGCAGTTGGATCACTTCCTTACTTTGTCAAAATCAGTCAAGTACGATAGCTGTGATGACCTTTAAATTTGAATTGTTTCACTGTTTGACTGTGATCAAATCAGGCTGATGACTCAGGGCTGTCAGACATTAGGTTAAAGTTAAATGTTTTGACCTTTGATGAAGATTTCCTCAGGCTGGAGGCGAGCGATAACATGTTTCTTCCCTCCATAGTTTGTCAGATCGAAAAAAGTGTGTGTGTTTCTGGTCCTGACGAGATAAAATTACAAAATGTAAATATTGTCATTTTAGCCCAACTATAATAATTCTCCCTCCTTTTGTCAGACTACCAGCGGTTAATGACGGTTGCAGAGGGCATCACAACCTTGCTATTTCCCTTCCAATGGCAGCACGTCTATGTTCCTATATTGCCAGCCTCCCTCCTCCACTTCCTGGATGCTCCAGTTCCCTACCTGATGGGCCTGCAGTCAAAGGAGGGCACTGACCGCTCTAAACTAGAGCTTCCCCAGGAGGTATGCCACCAACCCACATTATGTGTTGTTAATCACTGTGTTTAGCAGGTCATTGTCAACTTTCAGGAAGATTGAGAGAATCCAAGTTTCTACCCCAATGAAAATAATATTTTATTCAGTGAGCTTACTTTTAGGCTCTGGTAAGGCTTGCTGACTGTCTAAACTAAAACAAGGCCCCCACAGGTATAATAAAACAAGTACTCTAGGTGTGCACATGAACAGACTGCAGCAGTTTGCAGGTGGGGTTCAGTGCTGCTGACATTACATTGTCCAAGACCAAAAATGTACAGCACCATATACACACACACACACACACACACCTCTATATCTTTGTGAGGTGTTCATTGACTTAATATATAACCTAGATCCATACTATTTAATCATCACAATGGTGTCTGACCCCAACCCTAACCCTAACCATAGCCTAAACCTAAGCCTGATTCTAACCCCAAAGCTAAGTCTGAACCCTCAGATATTTGTTAGCACATCAAAGTGGGGTCTGGTCAAAATGTCTGCACTTTTATGTTCTAAAACTCTAACTGGTACTCGCAATGTATAGCCACAGAAATACACACACACACAGGCAGACCACAAGGTTCCTGTTTAGACAGAGGAAATTACACAAAACACCTTTCTCCTCTAAACAGTCTCCCGGCGCTTCTCTGGTCACACACACATACACACAAAGTTGAAGAGGAAATTACTTATATGTCTACAACTTCACCTCAAGACAAGGATTTCCTTTATCTCTTAGTACTTCTTGACCTGTTATTTCAATCCCAGCACTCATCACACTGTGAGGAGGTGACTGGCCGCTGGATTGGATTTACAGTTAATTTGTGTGTATTTATATGTTAAAGCAAGATAAGGCCCTATCACAGAGGAGCATCCATGGTTGTTGGCTTCTGGCTTTGCTTGCTTCCGCCAACTCCCAGTGCTTGTTAATGTTAATTATCCAAGCACAGGCTGCTGCAGTGGAGCACCCACAGGCCCTCTCTCCCTCTTCTTCCCTCCTCACCTAACCAGAAAGGCCCTGCCAAGACTGAAGAATCTTCCTGTTTCTGAATAATGCTTTGAAGGGCTGGTGACCTAGAAATGGGCTAATGATTAAAGAATGGCTTAAAGCAAAGCAGAGAACAGAGGATGAGAGAGAGGAAATTATGGATGTAGTTGATGAATTAATTCCAGACAAGGTTTGTCTTTTTGAACCCTTTATAGTAATCCAGATCTTTTCCTTCTTAACCTGCTTGCATTGCAGATACGATTATGCAGCAGTGTTGCAATTCTTTTTCCATATTTTTCCTCTTTTCTCTCCGAGATATCTGTTGGTTTTAGATCAAAGTAGGGCAACGTTTCTAGACACACAATTCTTAGTTTGCTTCAGTTAGTCTAGTGTTTTGTCTTAGTTTAGTGGATGACCTCCTCTACTTCAAACTTACATTTGTTCTTTAAAATGTCAGGAAAAACAGAATTCAAGAATTCTCATCATTCACAGATAACTAAAGCCCAGTATGGCATCTTGCTTGTTTTGTCTGTCCAAAACCCAAAGATATGCAGTGAAATATGATGCCTTAAAACAAGCAGTTGTACAGGACCAGATAAATCAAGACTTGTTCACATTTATCCCAGTATTTTTTGTAATCAGTTTATTGATTATCAGAATAGTAATCATTTTGGCTATAGAGATTGATCTTGTACAGACCATTACAGAGGTATGTTGTTGCTGATGATGTCTGCTACAACCAAGCTAAACCTAGATAATTCATTAAGAAAAGTGCTTTGAGGAACATAATTGTATTTGGAGAAGATTTTTTTAAAAATTGAAAACAATATCCCTTTTTATCGCTGAACAGCTGACTTTAGCATCTGTAAAGCAAGACTAAATTTTGTGTGGTGTATTTATGTTTGTGCAAGTTCATTCCCAATTTAATGCTATAGCTTCGAGCTTTAGCACTGAGATCAGAGATTTAGCTTTAATCCCATATGAGGGTGTGATGCTAACACCATTATGTCAGATTTAGGCTGATCTTCAACAGTGGGCTATTATCAATTGCACACTGACCTACGCTGTCTGAACTGCCCACATCTCACCTCCTGAAACAAATCTGTTCTCAATATGGCTCCTAATAACACCTGAACCAGCGCCAGTCCTCTGATCTGCTTCTGTGTTTTTATCTTTACAGCACCCAAAGAACTTTATCTTCTGCCTGTGATCTAGAGATTAATTTTGTTTTTGTACTATAACAAATTTTTGCCATGCTGATATCAATGTATTCCTGAGCTGTATTGTAAAATTAATGTTTTACACTCCCAGGCCAACCTGTGTTTTGTGGACATTGACAACCACTACATTGAGCTTCCAGAGGATTTTCCCCAGTTTCCAAACAAGACTGAGTTCATCCAGGAGCTCAGCGAAGTACTTCTGAGCTTTGGCATTTCTGCTAATGGTGGGGCTCCATCACGGACGCGCAACAGTCCCGGCAGCACCCCCTCCACACCGAGTAGGGAGTGTAAGACGGTCACCCTGTGGCAGCTGGAGGATGATGGTCGCAATGGCAACCTGGCAGGGGAGGAGCTCAGTGTACTGGAGCTGCTGCAGGGAAACACCACACTGGAGAGACTGCAGGCACTGACCAAACGCACCGGTGTGACAGTAGCCCACGTGGACGCCCTGAGGGCTGGAATCAAAGCTCAGAGGGCTGAGGGCCATGGAGGTCGGACAGTAGCTGAAGAGGAGGAGCTTAGGCATGCCAAGTTGAATGTCCAGCTGAGGGAAGTGTTTGCCAGCCGCTTTACCGCCATGTTTGCTGACTATGAAGCATTTGTCATTCAGAGTGCTCCAGATCTGGAGTCGTGGCTCACCAACAGGGAACAGATGCACAACTTCGACAAGGTGATGAAATCAACACATAAGTGCAGAAAAAATCTCTTTTCTTTGTCTGTTTTTTTTTTTTATCTGTTTAGATTCCTGCTGCAAGGAGAGGGTAAAAAAATCTGGAAGTGTTTGATATTCATACACCAGAAATATTAGGCTTACTGATATGAGTCTGCTTGAGGTTTATGGGAGATTATAATATATTTTGATAATAGCACCTTTCACATCTGCTGTTGCTTAGACTATGTTTACACTAGGTTCAATTCGAAAACTCTACTTTTCTGTAAAAATGACATATACCTGTGCTGGTGTTAAAGCTTTCCATCTACACTAAATTGCCAGTAACATAACTGTGCATCCCAGCAGTGTGACAGAAAAGCCAGTCTCTTTTTAGACTGCTTTAATACAAGCCAAGCATAAATTTAATTGCTCTCATATATACTTTTTCACAATTCTGAATAAGCACACTGAATAAGCCAAACATTTGCAACTCCTACATACTAACTCCTCTTAACAAAGCTTGTCAATCAAATATTTTTTTCACAATTCCAGACATCCAACTAAATAAATATAGATGTTTGTGCTGTACAGTGATCAGCTATATTGACATATAAAAATGACCGAGCATAGAGGCAGCAGGAAGTTTACTTGTTAGCAAACGCAAAATCTTACAAATGTATGCACCAGACTGTAAGTGATGAACCTGCTGATGTATGGACAAAAGAGTAAATGGAGAGCCGTGTTTTGATTTCGTGCTGTATGAACTGATTCTACACACTTGCAGACATCCAGTATCTGCTTCACCATGAAGGTTTTTCCAGTGGTTCAGAGGACATTTCAACAGAAAGTGATCAGAGTGAATGTATCAGAATTTGTTTGTTTTGTTTGAATCAGTGTTTCATTATTTGGAACTCTGCTTACACCTATGGCTAGCATTTGAAAATTGATGAAATGAATGTTTGTCTATCTTCCTGTTTTGCTCCGTCACTGATCTAGGCATCGTTCCTGTCAGACCAGCCAGAGCCCTACCTGCCCTTCCTCTCACACTTTATTGAGACACAAATGTTCGCCACCTTCATTGATAACAAGATCATGTCTCAGTGGGAAGAGAAGGAGCCACTGCTTCATGTATTTGATGCTCGCATTGACAAGGCCCGCCTCTACAATGTCCGTGCACCAAGCCTCCGATCCTCCAACTACCAGAGATGCTCCAACCTCAAAGAATGTGGTAAGTTCTCACATGTTCTCTCACATATGGTTTAATTCAGTTTAAATATGATTAGAACTGAAACAAAAGGGGTTTAGAGGCTTATCTACAGAGGAAAAGAACAAGTAAGGTAATGGCTATAATTCGCAGCAGGCAAGAAGCTCATTAATCAGAATACTGTACATCAGCTTACTGGAAGAGGAATTTGTGCTGCATGGGTTTCTCCTTGTTAAGCCTGTAACTGGTGCTGAATGTGCAGTGAGAGGCAAGAAGTCAGATTGACTATTGAAGGCCAACAGTGAACTCGTGTCCATTTGTGGTATAATCATTTCCATAAACTGCAGTATCACAGGTTCACTTGTGTAGTAGAAAAAATAAAGCCAAAGGACTGATTGTATACTCACATGCTAATTTGCTAACTTTCTGAGAGTGCAGTACGATGATTGTCATGGTGTGCATTAAGAACTGAGTTGGACTAGGCTGCACTTAAAATCGTGTAGGGAGTGGATAATTTCGGAACTTCCTGGAAAGAAGTTTTTACAATCGGTAGTTGACAGTATATCCAACAGTCCATAGCCATGAAAGTGATGGCATACTTAACTTTTTAAAACCTAAGCAAATATAGGAAAAAAGGAGTTTCCCCTGAATCAAAGTTAACTTTTCAGGAAACAGGAATTTTAATGTTGATTAATACAAAGAGTTACTCTTGTTTACTAGAATTTCAACCTTAAAGCAAAAGTGAGTGGTACATTAACCCTAATGAAGTGACTTTCAGACATGCACTTAAACTTTGCATTATCAAACATTATCCCGATGATCTGCATGTAACAATAAATTGTCCAAGAAATACAGATTGGATATTAGCCGGACTAGTCCTAAGGGCTCCCCTCTAAAAAGTTTGGTAGTGTCTTGATGAGAACCAGTGTCCGTCGAGAGCACTGTTTTGTTTTTTGTTTTTTGTCTGGTGGTCTCAGGTGGTTTCGTGATGGTACCAAAAAAGAGTTATAGCATCTCTCGACGACACACATAGCAACCATAGTTTATAGCAACTGTTAGCTGCTAGTGTAGCAGTGGCATCTCTGGCCCCAACAGTAGCAAATCCAAACCCTGCAGCAGACTGATATTAAAAATGAGCCTTTCTTCAAATGTCAAAGTGGTCTTGGTGACATTCAGCTTAGCTTTGAGATTCTGTCTTCCCTACAGCTCAGGCCATTGAACAACGGCTGATGAAGATCAACCACACAGCCATCCACCCACACCTACTGGACATGAAGATCGGTCAGGGCAAATATATGCAGGGATCTTTCCCCAAACTGCAGGCGGATGTGCTCAACACAGGGCCGGCCAGTAACAAGTAAGTCAACCATCATCATTGCAGCAAACCACAAATTACAACACCCACAGCACTTGCTGTCATTCTCTCTGTTTCCAGCCACAGTTGGCAGCTGGTAAAGTTCTTTGGTGAAGCTCTGATAAACCTACTGATTAAATTAATAACTAGCAATTGAACATGTTGAAGCAGGTCGACAAATAAAAGAGCAGCTTCTTTTCCAGTGACAGGCTAAAAGATTTAAAAGTAATTTAATGTGTATTTTGATCTGCAGGTGGTCTCACAGGATGACAACAACTCCGCGAAAGAAGGACCGACACAGACAACAAACAGAGCATCTGAACCTTGAAAACGACCTGAAAGAGGTAGAAACCCACTGTTAACCTGTCGTCAATGCCCTGTTCCCACCTCTGTTCTGCAACTTTATAATTTCTCTGTATATGTCATGGTGTCATATGTATGTTTGTTTTTGTTCTGTAAATGAATTTCTGAACTTTTTTTCATTTTTTCTTCATGTGCATGCTGCCTTCTCTACTTTTCTTTCCATTCTTCCCTTTTTCCCCCATCCTTGCCTGTCTGCTTGTGTGTGCCATGCTGGTCGGGTTGTACCCCTCTTCCTCCTCAGCGGGTGGAGGGCTGCCTGGTCCTGCAGAATTCCATGGCATTTTGGGAGTGGGACAATGGGTCCCCTCCACCTATCAAACCACCCAAAAAATCAGCCTCTGCGTCCTGCCTGGTATGTGGAGGAGCTGCCTGTGTTGTGGACTCCCTCTCACAGACCCTTCCACTCTCATCTCCAGTCCTTACCATCTTAGCCAGGGTTTCAATCTGTCCTCCCTCTGTCTGGTTTGGTTTTTGGACTAGTTTCTGAAACTAGTTTACTTAGTTTAAGTAGAACAGAAGAACAGGGGATTTATCTGCTCTGCACTGTAATTCCAATGAAATTAGTTGACGTGTGGTACATTTCACTGTGACCGGGTCTTCGGATGTTTCCTGTGCTGAACGACAACATTAAGCAGACAATGTTTAAAGTTTCAATGTCAGGAAATGACTCTGAGCCATGGAACACCATGGACAATCTGTAGAGCCTCACTGATGGCTTCAGTGGAAATGCCAAATTGCATGCACAGATTGCCCTGAAATGGTGCTCTTGCTTTCACTCCTCTGTCACACCCTTTCCCGTTACCTCACGAGTCTAATAACAGCAGTACTTTTAAATTGTGAGCTGTTTTCTTCCTTTTCACAGTTTGACCAAGCAGCATCATCTGTCCTGTTTTTGAAATGACACCATTACTATAAAGTCTAGGTTTTCCCTGTATTATTTGGGTATTTCAGCACTCACTGCCTGGTTTTGTTTGACGTGCAGAAGTACATGCAGGAGGCCCGCAGCCTGGGAAAGAACATAAGACAGCCCAAACTGTCTGATCTGTCTCCTGCTGTCATTGCCCAGACCAACTGGAAGTTTGTGGAGGGGCTACTCAAAGAGTGTCGCTTGAAGGTGAAACATACTACAATGTTACTGCAATTAGAAATGACAGTCAGTCATTGATAAGCTCTGAGAGGTATCACTCCTTAAGAATGATGCAAGCATAACTTCATCAGTATTACATACCAGAAATGTCTGGACAGACACAGGCATCTCGCTAATATTCATCTGTGTGTATCTTGGAAATATTTAGTTTGAACTCAGTAAGTCAAAGTAGAACAGAGCACACAGAAATACCCAAAGTGTTCCATTCAAGCTTTACAGGTATAATAATATTCACATTGATTGTTTTTTAACATGTGTTTGTGTACTGGTGTGTGCGTGTGTCCAGACCAAGCGTATGTTGGTGGAAAAGATGGGCCGGGAGGCAGTGGAGCTGGGGCATGGGGAGGCCAACATCACCGGACTGGAGGAGAACACCCTGATCGCCAGCCTGTGTGACCTGCTGGAGAGGATCTGGAGCCATGGGCTACAGGTCAAACAGGTCAGCACACAACCACACACACACACAGATAAACAGGGAAAAATAAATAAAGCTATTATTGCCATCTACTCTCATTAATCAGATTCACGATAAAGTAAATCTGGTGACAGATACACACAGTATAAACACAGTCAGTATAAACACTGTGGTTAGTCAGGTATTTATGACCACATTAGGTATTGAGGCTAAGAGGTTATTGCCTGATTAATCCTCTTTGATAAAGCCTCATTTTCTTTTTCAGACAATACATGAGCTGTTTTTACTGTATGCGTGTGTAATGTGATTTGATTTTATGACTCTGATACACACTTTAATGACTCCCAGGGGAAGTCTGCCCTGTGGTCCCACCTGCTGCACTACCAGGCTCGAGAGGAGAACCTGGAACAACAGCAGGCTGAGTCACCAGGTAACACACACAAATCCTGGTCTTTAATGCACATTTCTGAATGTACCACATGGATGATATCTTGCATTTTTCCCTAACAGCATGTCATGTCCCTGAGAGGAGGAAGTCTGATGGTTCTGTTTCGATGCCATCTCTCCGTGTGTATCTTATTCAGGATATGAGGTACATTTTCTTTTTCACCTTCAGTGGAGGAGTAAATCATTTTTGTAGTTTTCAGTCCCCTCTTTCATATGCATTTTTTATTCTAACAATATACAAACAATATTATTGAACTTGTATCTACAGCAGTTTAGAACCAGGACACAGTAACAGTCTAAAGGAAATGAACAGTAAGGTGTTAATATCAGTATAATCCTCTCTCTCTTCAGGCACATCCAAAGTATGTCAGAGATAAAGACTGATGTGGGCCGAGCGAGAGCCTGGATCCGCCTGTCGCTGGAGAAGAAGCTGCTCTCTCAGCACCTCAAACAGCTTCTGTCCAGACAAACCTTAACTAAGTGAGCACATAAACCTTTTATGAAGTTCAATTTCACTGTCTTAAAGGCAAATTCAGTATTCTATTAAAGATGTGACATCCATAGATTTGAAATTAAAAGCTTTGGTTTTGAAAAATGCATGCCATCTACAGGCACTATTAAATCTCCTCTAGAGCCTTCTCTTAAAGGATGGCTTTTCAACGAAGAGCCTTTTATATAAATATTGCAAAAGGTTTTGCTTCCTGCTTTTCATACTGGCCTTGAAGGTATCATAACTCAATTTCAGTGCAAGAGCCCTGGTTCCATGTTAAATTACATTCCAGAAATGAATTGACTCTAATATATGGCTACAGATGTCTGTGTCAAATCTCGGGGATATCTTCTTATTACAAAATTCTGTTACATTCCCTCAACCAGATTATCAAAAAAAGACTTCCAAGGGAGAAAACTATAGTGAAAGACTAACTGACTTCTACAGTATTCCTGCATCTTCTTTGCCTCACTGTGGTTCACCAGGCCAAAAATGTCCAAAATAGTCCAAACTGCCTCGCAGCCAGTAGGAAAGACAGTATTATTTTATGTGGCTCCAGAAGCTTTGACAGGCTTTGACAGTGGTATTGATAAATGATGGATAGATAGCTTGTTCTAAATCATGAGTTTAAAAAAAGGTTAGTCAACTTGGGAACTGTCACATTATTCCAGCCCAGGAGACACTTGAATAATCACTGAAGACTGACTGCACATAGTGGGGTCTGTGAGAAAAATACAGCTAAGTGCCCTGGATAAAGTGCCACTATCAAAACCAAATCAAATCTTCCTGATAAAACATAAATCCATAGTGTTTTTACAGAGCATTACCATATTCATATATTTAACAGAAAATATTCTTAATATACTTTGACAAATTTAAAAAATACCAACAAAAGAAACATTATTCGGATGGATGACTGAACAGGCCAAATGGGCCCAATCATAGTCATTTAAATCCTGCTGAGTCTTCTTTTTGTTTGTGTGACCTAACGTCATCAGTGTCACTACGACAGGCTGGCTTCCAGCAGATAACATGATGAACAGTGGATGGTGTGTTTATGTTTTTGAAGATGAGCTGACCTGTATGTGGTTTACTCACAGAAAGCTGTACAAGCGTTATGCCTTCCTGCGCTGTGAGGAGGAGAAGGAACAGTTCCTCTTCCACCTGCTCTCTCTCAATGCCGTCGACTACTTCTGCTTTACCAGCGTCTTTACCACCATCAGTGAGTTCTCAGTGACACATCTCTGACCTCAGCTCAAACTCGCATCACAGCAACACCAGGACACAATGCAATAGTCAGTCCAGCCTTTTCCCCAGCATCTCAGTGCATTTCCATGTCACTGAGAAAATTGATAACAACATGTACCTGTGGCCTGTGTCTGCTGTGAGCTAGATCAGTAAATGAACACCCACCCTATCTGATATATTTGTTTCTTTTCTTTCTGCTGCAGTGTTTGCTCTAAATCTCCATTTTCATGATTAAACTGATCTAGCTAGATAGGCACATTGGATCAGATGTTGGTGTGTAATTCTCTGTTCTGACACTGACATGTTTGTTCCTTCAGTGATCCCATACAGAGTCGTCATCATCCCAATCAAGAAGCTGAGCAATGCCATGACCACCTCCAACCCCTGGGTGTGTGTGTCTGGAGAGCTGGGAGACTCAGGCATCATGCAGATCCCCAAAAATGTCCTGGAGATGACCTTTGATGTAAGTACTTTGACCTTTGACCTCTAGCTGAGCACATTTGCATGGAGAGTGCAGGTGCTGATTTGGGTGTGTGTATGTCAGGCACTTAGGCATGATCTTCAGGTTTGGTCACCTCCTCTGTCATGCTCATTCTAACAGGATGTCAGTGACTTAACATTTACATTCAAAAGTCAAATAAAAATTTAAAACATCCATTTTAATCACACAACTCCGTCCATCCTTCTTTCACAGGGTTGGCACACAAACACTGACACTCATTCACACCTACAGGCAATTTAGAGTCACGAGTTAACCTAGCCTGCACGTGTTTGGACTGTGATGCATGGGGAGAACATGCAGACTTCACACTCCCTGTTCTAAAGACTCTGATTTCCCCTGTCCTCTCACACTGCATGTCTGTGCTACTGCACATTTGGGCGGGTGAAATTTCTTTCTCCCTTCTGGCATAATGGGTGATGCTGTTGTTTTGGCTCTGTGATTGTAATGCCTCCATGTCTACTGTCCATCCATTGTGCCTTAACCAGTGTTCCCATCTCCCTCAGTCTGCTTTCAGGCCTCACACGCACATCTCCGCCTTGTTCAAGGTTAGAGGACACCTTTGCCACCTCCATGTTTCCCATCATTCCTTTGTCTTCGACATATTTTTGTTTACCCAGCAGGCACCGTCATGCAGTTGGTCAGTTGTAGTTGGGTTGTCGTTGGTCTGTTATCTGCAGGAAAGGAATTGAACACCACCTTTAATTCAGTTATAGTTCCACTGTTAACTCTGTATTCTACTATGATTTAAAATTACTTGGTGGAATATATGTGGACTGCAACAGTAATAGTGTTGTAGTGCAGTAGTTAGTAGTGGAAGTATATAAAGTAGGTTATAATGCTGCAGTGTGAATTTAATGAATAATACTTTGCATTAACTAGATTTTCTCTCTGTTCTGCACGTCTGTGTGTGTGTGTTTGTGTTTAGTGTCAGAACCTGGGAAAACTGACCACAGTGCAACTGGGCCATGATAACGCTGGCCTGCTGGCTAAATGGCTGGTGGACTGTGTCATGGTGCGCAATGAGATCACAGGACACACATACAGGTGAGTGGAGCGTGTGTGGGTTTACTTCTTATAATCCTGCCATTTTCTCACAGGTTTCCTAGCAAATTAGTTGACAGTGATCCATTGCATTGACACATCAGCAAGTCTTCCAACATTTGACTGGACTAACACACCATTTTCTAGGCTCTCACTTATCTCGAGTTTCAACTTTCCAGAAGTTGCATGTTCACTGAATAAGTTTAGAAATACATTTGAGGAATAGACAATGTCAGAGGGAAGAACGTATATCAGGCTTGTTAGCGGGAGCCATTCAGTGATATTGGATTCACTGACAAGATGAAAAAAGGACTTTCTGTTCCCTCCAGATTCCCCTGCGGTCGATGGCTTGGCAAGGGTGTGGACGATGGTAGCCTAGAGAGGGTTCTGATTGGTGAGCTGGTAGTGCCCAGCGGAGAGGAAGAGTCTGGGAGAGGGTGGCGTACACCCCCACTGCAGCGTTCACCAACCCAGACAAGACGCATCAGTATCACTTCACTGTCTGGACGAGGATACAGTGAGTGTCTGTCAGCAGTCACATGCTGCTCTGCTCTGGGACTGGCCAGAACTGGGAGATATATCCAGGACCATGGCCAGGGTTTTAGAAATACTGAAGCCATGAGCTGAAGTCCTCCAAGTTTAAGTTTACTGACCATTTATTGTAGTAAAGTTCTTTAAACGAACTAATTTGAAAATTATCAACTGCCAGCTTTGTCTCTGCTTTTCATGTAATCATTAATAGCATTAGTAGCATCATTAGTAGCAGATTCATGTTCTAGTGTACCACAAGAATGATTTTACTGTTTAACTATAATCATTTTATAATGATTTGATTGAAATTTGTCTTTTTCATATTCCATTAATCTACATGCACATGCTCTGATGTACAGTTCAGTGATTTCTTGTCAGACTGCTCTTTTGGGTTTAGAAACTTGTATGAAAACAAGCATAAAATGGAAATTAAAAATATTAGGACTGTCATATGTATAAATACATGTGCATTATTACCAGTATGACTGACAGTAGTATATAGTATCTGGTTGGTGATGCTCTTAGTATTGTCAGAACATTTATGTTGATGCAACTTTTTTGCTGGTTCCAGAACCAACTTCAGCCCAAATCCAAGAGGCCATTGGGGAAGCAGTGAACAGCATCATCAAACATTTCCACAAGCCAGAGAAAGAAGTTAGTGACTGATCGGCTTCATTTATTACCATAGCCACTGGTGTACTGTTGCTAAAGCCTTCACTAAACAGCATGGATTTTATCCTCCCCTGGCTTTATCCACCAACTTTGTTCAGTATATTTTAGTGAGTAAAGTGGTGTTTAATGGCCACTCTAATGGAAGTGCTATTGCCTCAGCAGAGGAAACAGATATTGTGGAAATGGCTCAGGCCACTTCTATCCAGCACACATTGAATGACCTCTGTCAGAGGAGTGATAGGGAGAGTGTAAAGAGCGATGAGTTATTCATGGAGTCCTGAAAGAGGCCATGAACCTGACATTACTGGTTTCACGTAATCAAAGCCCCTTTCTCCTTAAAGGGCTGCAGTAAATTCTCTACTTATAACTGTAAACGTCTGCCAAAAGGACTTCAAATCCCACAGGACTTCCCTGCTCAGATTTTTCTGTTAACCAGCTAAAACTGCAGGGTTATTTTCATGGGCTCTTGACTGGCGGAGTTAGGAGAAACTAAAGATAAGGGACATGTAAGACTAATACACAAGGTATTTTACTGCTGAAGCTAGCTCCTAAATGTAAGAAGTTAAATATAATACTGAGTTTGTCAGCAGCTAAAGGTAATGAACCTCATTTTGGTAGAATACATATGCACTGCACCACTGACAAACTCATTCAGCTCATCTGTGTCTTTCCTCATCCTCTCTCTCTGTGCAGAGGGGCAGCCTGACCATCCTGCTGTGTGGAGAGAACAGCTTGGTGGCAGCTTTAGAGCAGTTTTTCTATCATGGCTTCAAGTCTGCCCGGCTCTTCCAGAAGACCATGTTTGTGTGGGACTTTGTGGGTGAGTGTGGAGCTGGAGCACCATCTGCTGCTGGAAAGATGAACTATTTCATGTGGTGTTTTTGGAGAAAACAATTCATTATCATTAACAATTAGCCTAACTTTTGCTAATGTTTTTAGAGTGCCATCTTTGTACAGCCTCTCTGTTGTGGAAATTTTGAGAAAGGTCAATATTCTATGGAGAATTTAAAATGAACTGAGTCTTTTGTGTATTTTATTGCCTTGGCAAAGAGGTCACTGTTATGGCAGTGTTAAAGCAGTCTGCCACAGAGAAACAAAAAGCAGAGTGAGTTTTATATCAGGATGGGTATAAGTGCTTAGCTGATTCTGCTTTCATTGGCCCGCCCCCTGGAAATCAATCTCAACCAAAGAGACTCTAGACTAATTGGATAGAAAAGAAAGGGTTAGTCAGGCCAGTCTTTGTCCCTGACAGGGAACAGACTAATTAAGTGAATCTCAAGTCTAGACAGAAATGCAGAACAAGACGAATAGATGCCATACCAATAGTTCCATAGCAAGGGCATTGTCATATAGTTCATAAAAGAGATTTTCCACTACAGAAACCACAGGTAAACCAAGTATTTCTGTGCAAAACACAAAAGCAACACAGAGGACGTGTGAAAGCAGACAGTCAGAGGCTAATGTCAACACTAACACCTTTGTGAGCTTGTAATGTCCTCTCATCCCTCTGCAGAGAAGGCTGTTGCCTATATGGAGTCAGCTGACCAAATGGGAGACCTTCAGGAGACCACAGAGCATCTGGGGATGTCCTGTCAATCACTCTATCGGTATGTCAGTGCAATCAACTCCACTCCTAGGAACATCGGCAAGGACGGCAAGTTCCAGCTGCTGGTCTGCCTCGGAGCCAGGTCAGTGTCAACACTGATGTTCTTTTCAGTTGAGGTCCTTTTCAGTTGAAGTTCATTTACCATAAACATGTCTGTGTCCATATTCAGAATGGACTTTGTTGTAGCTGAGATCATGTGTCTTAACACCAGTCATAAAATTTTCATCAGTCCTCACAGAAATGTGAGGAACAAATGATGAATAGACAGATCAAGACGATCAAAACCATTGTTTGTTTTGCAGAGACCGCCTGCTACCCCAGTGGCTCCCCCTGCTGGTGGAGTGTCCGGTGATCCTGCAGATGTATGAGGATACGGCCCTGCTCAGGGACCGCACACCTGTCCACGCCCTTATCGCCGTTCTGGAGACACTGCACGACTTCCCTATCACACTGGAATCCTCCCTGGTCAAAGGCATCGACCTTTAACCCCAGGAAGGAACCGCTGGGCAGCCACTCATTTTTCTCCCTCACTGACACCTCCTGCTCTGCCTGCTTTTAGCTGATTGGCTCTGCAAGTAGACAGGAGGAAATGATGGACAGCTGAAAGACTTAGAAAGTCTTAAAAGAATTAAAGATTCATTTGGTCACCAAAGCAAAAAGTTCCACTGCTTCATGTGAGAGCTCAAGGCTTTGGATCAACCATAAGCCTGGATGCAGCACTATACACCCACTTGTTGCTCTGACAGACTTTAAGTTACAACCACCGCTTTGTCATATTTTACTTTGACTTCAACTCAAATACTTATGGCGCTGGACAGTTTTCTGAGCATTGCATCAGTTTTCAGGTTGACTTCCTATCATCCAAAGTACATTTGGTTTTATTTCTGTTTAGTACACGATGAAAATTACCATCTCTACCATCAATGCTACCCTGTCTGTGGCTGTCTCATGCAGGCCAATTAGCTACAAATATGTAGTTGAATTTTTCAAAAAAGGGTCATTTACTAAAACGGCTGTAGTTTTTAACAAATGTTTGTAACGGGATGGTGTATGCAGTGTGGTTTCATGGTTGTGTCTCTGTGACATGGTTTAAATAGTTTTTGGACAACATACGAGTCAGAGGAAGAAGATGCATCAGACTTTAATACACACAGTGTTATTTTACAGCAGATAATGACTAGCTGATGTTTAGCTAATGTTACTGTAAGCTGATTTTCTAAAATGAACTAAAATGAAGTGAAACTGAGGCTATATTAGCAAAACCATTGGTGTGATTCTTTAGTGTTACTAGCAGCAGTACACCTTTCCTTTGTTTACTAGCTGTGAAGCCTAGCCCTGCTGCAGTAGGTACAGTAGGCACTAGGTAAAATGAGTAATTAAAATCTGTTATCCTTCCATGCCTGAAATGCTGGTTCTAAAACCACTATCCCCACACCCTAGGTAGCATTAGGTACAGTGCCTATGGAATGTGGAAAAAAGAGGTAACCTCAGGAAGAGACTGACACACTGGAATAAGAATTAGAGAAATGATCGTGATGAGGATGATGTTCTGTTGTTATTCAGTGACAGTGCAGTGCAGTGCATTTCTATTAAGTCACTGAATTTGTGTTAGACTCAGCTTGTAGCTCATGGATGAACACAAAAACTGACCCCAGCAACAGGGCTCCGAATCAAAGCATCACCCGTTGCTGCATGGACATTCCTACTAAACTACACACACTGAACAGACTGCTTTTTAAGCGCTGTGTCTGTTTGTGTGTGAGGCATTTCATGGATGTGTGCTCTGGTATGTTTGGTTGCAATTCATTTATTTTTATATCTTCCAAACTAAGGTTTTCAAAGCAATCTGCTGGTTTCTCCTGAAAAACAGACTGTTTATCCTGGTGATTTCTGAATTCATGGACACATTTTAGTTCAGTACCATCTTTGTGGGGACATTTAAACATTGTAGGTACATTTTAACCTGTCCTCACACTGTCAAAGCGCTGTTTGAGGGTTCAGACTTGATTTTAGGGTTCAGGTTAAGGTAAGAGCTAGGGGTAGACATTTAGTGAGATAATTAAGGTTAGGACAAAGCTAAGCAATGCATTTTGTCAGTGAATGTCCTGTATAGATATATAGTTGTGTGTTTGATTGTATACTTTCATAATGCCAATATTGTCATTTTAGTAACAGATAAACTATTCAACAAAATCCTCAGAACTCAAGGTCCACTAACGAGCTTTTTTTCCAGTGTTCATCCACATCTCGTGCTTGTCATCAAGGGATTACATTTGCTCAGCTGTTCACTCAAAACGACTTCAGCTGGAAACTGTGATCGAAAGCTCTAATAAAAGCCAGTAAGTGGACCTTGAGTCAAGATAATTGTTTCAAAGTATTATTCATTCGAAATGAGTTGTTACAATAATGGTCATTCCTTCATTTCTGAAATGCAGCATAATGATACAAAAAGAAAAGGGGTCTTCCGCTTTATTCTTAATGTGAAACAATTAAATACAACCCCCACCTCCTCCGTACGCCCATTAATTGCAGTCTGTGGGACTATGTTTCGCTTTCTTTCAAACTTTACTGGCACAACTGATTTTGCCATATACTGTTGTCTAAATGAATCCTTTCTGAGAAATGCTGTAAATATTCTAAATAATGCATGTCATTTAGACTGAGGTGTATTTATTGTGACTATCTTCAATTAGTTCTATGCGGAAGTGGTCTTCTCTGCAACCCAAGTTCTTTGTACTACTGTTTATCTCACTCTTCCCAGTACTAAGTGTGAGAAACACATGGTCTGTTTTGGATGTCTTGATTTCATGTATTTATTCATTTAAAACCATAATCCATAGGTGACAGCGGCACTGGTATTTTACGTTTGTTAAAGCTTTGGTAATAATTGGAAATGTTCAAGCAGTAACCACTGTTTCCATGTTTTAACCTGCTGTTGCCTCTGCTGCCTTTGAGGCCTCACCTGCAGGACTAACCATAGCTTGGAAAGCACAATGACAGATGTCTCCATCTTGTGCCAGACATATGTACTGTGGATGAGTCAGAGTCCTCCCTGACTGTCACATATTGGGCTGACTGAGTGGATTTGTTACATGAACATGCAGTGTGATGAGAGGTATTAACCCATGAGTGGATCTTGCTGAAACAGGAAATTCCCCTGACAGCAACACAGTGATGTCTGTGTGTAGTGCACATGGCAACAAATCCACCAGACAACTAGTTTCATGTCTGCGTTGGGGTGACAAGTCCATTCTGATATTTATTATGTCAATTTCAATAAAAACACCACGTGTGTTAGATTTGTCAAGCGTTTCCATGTGTGTCCACAAACTACAATTCACGTATGTATAGGCACTGAAAGTATAAGCATTTTTTAACTTGAAGAAAGTCATGAATTTTGATGGGATAATACTTCTGAGTCAGCTGATGTGGGAACATATTTTAAAAACTAATTGAGATGTTTTTAAGTGTAACAAATAAACTATAGAGAACAGAAGACCTAGGGATCCAGTGAGGACTATTTATACCTTCTCTAGGTTGTTAAGCAGTTTCTTTTTATCTTTTTTCTGAACTAAGGGCACACATTGTTTGTTCAAGGTCCAATATTCTACATAAAATGTATAGTTTTTCATTTGTTTAATTTCACCTTATGTTTTAAATTCGGTATCTGATCAAATCTTCTTTCACTGCTCCACTGTCTTTCTATATCTTCTGGCCGTGGAGCTGTATATTGCTGATATGCAGTTACTGGACCCACCAACTTGCACAGTGTTTCTTTTAGGGCTGTCAACAACATTTTCTTAACGCAAATTAATCGTTTAAGGCTTGACCCCAACTACTTGCCGTCATCGCAGCGCGGATGGATATCTATCAATGTGTGATAAGGGTAAGTCACAGCGAACATTACGGTACTTAATATGATGCACGTGACACGACGCCTGGGGCCTGTTTCAGAAAGCGAGTTCAATAAATTCCGAAGTTAACCCTGAACTCTGGGTTGACTGACCCTGACATGGGAAACTCCGAGTTTCCGGTTTCAGAAAACCAGATCAAAATTAGTTCAATCAACCCGGAGTTAACTTACCCTGAGTAAAGCGCGTGTCTGACAACATATAACATCATCATCAGTGGAACACAGATACAATGATTCACCATGGCAACAGAGAAGACGCGTTCCGCGTATTTTCGTCGGGAAGTGGGAGTTTTAATCGCCTCGTATGCAGAACATGAGCATATATTTTTGTTTTTTAAAAAACAACTTGAGCTGGCGTGATAGAAAACTGCTGACCGCGTCAATGCATTTTTTTTTAACCTTTCATGATCCAACATTGATGTGTTCCTCTGGTTGTGTTCAATATCCATGCAGGTGCAACCCTACAGCTGCCAAACCAACGTGGCGGCAAATTAAAATGAAATATAAAAACCTCCTTCAAAGAGATAGATATTATTATTACTGAATGATTTATCATTACATATCACAGAGCAATGCTGAATGTAGTAATAAAGAGAAGCTACCCATCCATCCATTCATCTACATCCACATCCACTGCCCAACTAGCCACTGTAAGATTGTGTCTGCTAATGATGTGCAATAAAACTAAGTGGCTATGGCAATATGAACATCATTCTTTGTGTTCTTCTAACTTACGGTGGCCGAAAAGGGCAAACGCGCCGCAACGGCCAAAACACACGCAAGAGAGAAAACACATGAGAGAAAACCTTGGAGTTATTTTTGACCAGGACATGTCCTTTAACTCACACATAAAACAAATCTCTAGAACTGCATTCTTTCACCTGCACAACATTGCCAAAATTAGGAACATCCTGTATCAAAATGATGCAGAAAAACTAGTCCATGCATTTGTTACCTCAAGGCTAGATTACTGTAACTCATTACTATCAGGATGTCCCAATATCTCCATAAAAAGCCTCCAGTTAATCCAGAATGCCGCAGCCAGAGTCCTGACAGGAACTATAAAGAGAGATCACATTTCTCCTATATTGGCTTCTCTTCATCGGCTCCCTGTAAAATACAGAATAGAATTTAAAATCCTTCTTCTCACATGCAAATCCCTTCATGATCAAGCTCCTTCATACCTTAAAGACCTCATAGTACCATATCATCCCAATAGACCACTTCGCTCTCAGAGTGCAGGTCTACTTGTGGTTCCCAGAGTTTCCAAAAGCAGAATGGGAGGCAGAGCCTTTAGTTATCAAGCTCCTCTCCTGTGGAACCAGCTCCCAGCCTGGGTTCAGGAGGCAGACACTCTGTACTTTTAAGGCTAGACTTAAAACCTTCCTCTTTGACAAAGCATATAGTTAGGGCTGGCTTCAGGCAACCCTGAACCATCCCTTAGTTATGCTGCTATAGGCCTAGACTGCCATCGGTGCCGATCGGACCATCGGTGCACTGAGCTCTCCTAAACCTCCCTTCCCCTCTCCTCCTCTCCTCACCCGTCAAATGTATATTC
Organism: Mastacembelus armatus; assembly: GCF_900324485.2. Lineage (NCBI taxonomy): Eukaryota > Metazoa > Chordata > Actinopteri > Synbranchiformes > Mastacembelidae > Mastacembelus > Mastacembelus armatus. The sequence continues at coordinate 2,251,532 of NC_046655.1, read as the reverse complement.
CACCATTGAATGTTACTAACCTTGTGCTCTCTCTCTCCTCTAGTTTGTGCTCTCTCCCTCTCTCTCTGTTCTCTCTCTGTACCTTCTGCAGGTGTCCCCAGTCCTGGAGCTGTATATCGCTGATGTGCAGTTACTGGCCCCACCAACCTGCAGTGTCTATTTGTTGTTTATTGTTGCTGTTCTTTTCTCTCTGCTCTATCCACTCACCCCAACCGGTCGAGGCAGATGGCCGCCCAAACTGAGCCTGTTTCTGCTGGAGGTTTCTTCTTCCGTTAAAGGGAGTTTTTCCTCTCCACTCTCGCCAAGTGCTTGCTCATAAGGGATTTGTTGGGTTTTTTGTTTTTGTAAAGTGCCTTGAGATGATATGTATTGCGACTTGGCCCTATACAAATAAAATTGAATTGAATTGAATTGAAGCCTCTACTAAAGAAGAGCAGTCTTGATGCCACAGTACTGAACAACTACCGGCCCATATCAAACCTGCTATTTTTAGGCAAAATCCTTGAAGAAGTTGTTTACCAACAGCTTACTGACTTTCTCATGCTAAACAACTGCTTTGACGATTTTCAGTCAGGTTATAGGCCCCATCACAGCACTGAGACTGCACTCATCAAGGTGCCAAATGACATTTATCTGAACACTGATGCTGGCAGAGTCTCTGTCTTAGTACTGCTGGATCTAAGTACTGCTTTTGACACAGTGGACCATGTGATCCTGTTACAAAGGTTAGAGGACTTGATAGGCACCTCTGGTACTGCCTTTAAATGTTTTAAGTCATATCTTGAAGACAGGACATACTTTATTGAAATTGGTGTCTCAAACCAAATGGCGTTGATATGTGGTGTCCCCCAGGGGTCCTTCTTGGTACCCCTTTTGTTCATCTTTACGTTTACTTTAGGCCATTTAATACGCAGCAATAATGTATCCTACCATAACTATGCAGATGACACTCAGATTTACATATCACTCACAGCTGGTGAATATGGACCAGTCGATTCACTGTGTCATTGCATTGAACAGATCCCTGTGTGGATGCAAAACAACTTTCTCAAAATAAACAGTGACTGAAGTAATCATCTTTGGGGCAAAGAAACAAAGAGAAAGTGTCAGCAGTCACTTTGAGTCTCTTTCTCTAAAATCCAAAAATCAGGTTATAAATCTTGGGGTAATCATGACTCAGACTTGAATTTTAACAGCCACATTAAATCAATAACATCATAAGCATATCCATCTCAAAAACATTGCCAGAATCAAAGGGATCATGTTTAAACCAGACTTGGAGAGACACATCCATGCATTTATCTCGAGCAGGTAAGATTACTGTAACGGCCTGTTCACGGGGCTCTCAAAACGAGCTGTAAGGCAGCAACAGTACATTCAGAACACTGCTGCTCGGGTCCTGACTAGAACCAGGAAGTACAACCACATTACTCCTGTTCCCGGATCTCCACACTGGCTTCCTGTCGCTCAGAGAATAGACTTTAAAACAGCACTGCTTGTGCATCTCTAACGCTGAGAACATCAGGAACAGGCCTTCTGCTTGTGCCCAGACATAGGATTTCAAGTTCATTTTCTACTATTTGCTGGTTCTTATTCTGATTTTTGCTTATGTACTTTTAACTTGTCTTTTATTTCTGTAAAGCACTTTGAATTACTCTGTGTATGAATTGTGCTATATAAATAAATTTGCCTTCCCTTGCCTAGTGGTGCCTCTGAAAATCAGATCAAACAAATCTAATTCTTCTGTGAAAAGGTTATTCACTGAATGATGAATATGTTGTGCAGAGATAAAAATATAGATGTGTTACTTCTTCATCTTGTTTTTTTGTCATGACCTCGGCCCCATTCAAAATAAATGAAAGCAACATTCATATTGTTGAAATTTTTTTTTCCTGCGGTGCTAAGTGGCTGGGCTCTACTGTGTGGTCTACCCAATAGTCACTACTTTCTTTTGTATTAGGCATTATAAGCAACATTTATGTTTTTAAAAGACTGTGTAGATGTAAATGCTGTAAGAAGATGGATGGACACTTTTCAGCCTTTATTTTGGTTCAGATTTGGCCAAGAATCCAAACTTCTTATGTGCAGATTTATTTCACATTATTAAAAAATGTAACTGAAATACCATCAAAGCAGGGGAAGGCTAACAACCTTAGAAAATCACTTTTCTGTGAACACATTTCAAGATGTCTGTACACTGCTGCCATGGAGACCGAACCCAGAGGATAGGACTGTATTAACACTTTGTCCTTAAAATATTTTTACTAGTTGTAGTTTTGAGTTTCTTGTGCTAATTTTTTGAACAGGAATGCATTACAGATGTAGGCTTTTTGTTGTTTTTAATTACATTATTTGTGCTGTAGGTCTAGTTAACAGCCATTAAATAACTCAACCTGTGGTCTCAGTCAGCTGTCACATGTTAACAGGGCAGATTTCACTCTTTGCAAAACTGCTCAAGCTATGTCAGGTTGCACAGCGGTCATAGTGAACAGCCCTTATCAGATCCTGCTACAAATTGCTCATTGGATCAAGCTCTGGGTCCTAACTTAGCCTCTCCAGGACATGAACATAGTTTTTGAGCCATTTGTTTGCAGCTTTGGCTGTACACTTGGGGTCATTGTCTTTCTGGAAATAAATCCTCTGTCAGTCCTCTTGCAATTCTCCATGTTTAGCTGCAGTCACATTACCCTCTGCCTTCAGATGCCTTCCAGGGTCTGCTGCAGAGAAGCATCTACTCATCCATCCATTAAAGATACAAAAGAAAGAACTGGGAGACTTCAGTGACACTTATATAAGTATTTACTTTATTACTTTGATTTGTTTTTCTTTATTCCATTACATTTTTTATGGGATTCTCAAACTGCAACAATACAACATTCATTCCCTGCCCTTGGGGGCTTAGAATAAGCTAAACATTTGTGTTTTTTATTAGATTTAGCACATAATGAGATGAGATTATTGTCAGCAGGGCTGTGGCTGGGATACGTTTATGGCCGAATTTTTAAATCAAACTGTTGTGACAGGTGTGTGCATCATTACAGTGCAACTTCTCTTGCATTGTTAGGTTAAATAGACAAGTTCATCATAGTCTGGATCCAGGTCTACCCTACCTATCTATATTGGTCGTCATTAATGCCGATTTTATGCCGGGGGTTACAGGTGGACCGGATGTGGATATGGTGGATCCTGTCTGCCCCGGCGGAGCGTCTGCGTGCGTGCGTGCGTGCGTGTGAGAGAGAGAGAGAGAGAGAGAGAGAGACCGTGGTCGGCCAGGGTATATAAAGGTATGAGCCAAGCACTGCTTGGCCTCTGCGAGCCGAACATCGCGCTTGGATCGGGGTCGCCGTGTTTTCCGGGCCTTTTCGGTGCGTCCCGCAGCTCTCCTGTTAACGTTTAACGCTGACTACTGGAAGACACGAGGTGGGTCGATGTTTGTGTCGGCGTAGGAAATGCTGCCGAGTTAAACTGAAACGTGCAGCGAAAGTTTGGACTTTACATGTTTTGTCTTGTATCCGGGTCGCATGACATCGGGACTTGATGCAGCATTACGGCAAACCTTAATTCGCTCATATTCCTTAAATCTTTAACTTCCCGATCTGCTAATCCCTATTCACACCCAACGCTTAGGCTAAGTAGGACTCGAGGAAAAGGACGCAGGACGCACGCAGGAGTATTTAATCAGAGTAGGAAGTCCAAAAACAAAAAGCTTTTTTTCCTTCCATGGTGTTTGGTTAGTGATGGTGCTTCTGCTGCTTTCCTGATTAATCCGGAGAGAGCACGCTGCTCAGCGGCCGCTGTAAATGCAGTGTCACGGGGTTGGCAGCTGCCCAAACCGGGATGAGTCCACCTCCATCTCCCCGTTCAAACCAGCCAGCTTGGCAGCAGCAGCAGCATCCTCTCTCTGCTGCATGGCTCACCGTCCTTTGGTTGCGTTTTTAACGACTTAAACGTGCCCCTCTCTTCCAGTGTGGAGCTCAACATGGTGCAGCTGTCTCCTTCCCCCACCCTAGATGTCTCCCCTCCACCTGAGTTCTCAGAAGGCGATGGAAGCCAGGAGGACCCCGTCACGGTTGGCGGCTCGAAGGTGGACTTGTGCGGCGGACTGAATTCCCTGCAGCTCAGCCTGGAGGTGTCCACCACCTACCCTGGGTATGAAACCTACATCGAGGATGGTATCATCTGCCTCAAACACAAAGTCCGCAACCTGGAGAAAAAGAAGGTAGGCCGAGGACTAAGGGCTTTGAAAGATAGACAGGTGAGGCAGGGACCTGGACTTTGTGTCTTGTGTGTCCACAGCTGAAACTGGAAGCCTACAAGAAGAGGCTGAACCGGGGCGAGGTGTTAAACAAGGATCAGATGGTGAGTACCGGGCTGTGAAATGGCAACAGCGATCTGATATGTGGTCTGTGCCTACGGCCCGTTTGTGTCTGTGTTCCAGGCGGCTGTTGAAAAGTACGAGGAGGTGCTGCATAACCTGGAGTTCGTCCGGGAACTACACAAAACCCTGGATGGCTTGACTCAGAATGTAAGTCTCTGGTGAGCAGGCGGCTGTGAATGCATCACAGTGTGGCAGCCCCCTAAAGGGCTCTGCTGGTGCTCTCAGGAGCATCAGGCAGTGGTGTCACACAAATAGGAAGTCTTTCATGGAGGACACAGATCAGTGGAGTCTTGTAGTCTCAGGAGTGTGGTTATCTGTTGTGGTTCTGGGTTGATCCAGCACTCTGAGTGCAGAAATGCCAGTTGCTGTCTGTACAGTCAGGATCTGCTGAAGTTTCATGTGAGTGATGATAAACTGCATGTTAAGGTTTTTGAACTGTTTGTTAGACAACTCAAGAAATGGGGAAAACACTATCTTGGTTTAGTAGAAATATATTTCAACAGCATTTGCTGCAGCTCTGCATGTGATGTGAGTGCAGACGTGTCAGAAGGCACCGTGTGAAATGGAAGTGTTACCTGCATGGTCTGTCACTTGCTGAAGAAGCACAGTAACGTTCTAGTTTGAGTGTTTCACAAGCCGCTTTAAATGTTGTCGACCCTGATGCTATATCAACTGTGAAGTTATTGATTTTTGTTTCTTAAATCCACAACTTCCATGCAAAACTGAATTGTCAGGTTTCTGCACTGTCGGTTGGCCAAATCAATGTATAGCTTTTGTTTTTATATGGAGATTTATTGCAAGTTTCCTCACTGCCATGAGTAGGGGTGCTCCGATCAATCAGTGAGCGACTTTTTAGTGCAGCAGGAAATACTGTGGATGACAAGAGGAACAAGCCAACAGCTACAAATGCAGAGATGCTCATATTTCTGATGACAAATCTACCAGTGATGCTGTTTGAGAAGTAAAGGATGTTTCTGTTACCTCATACCTATAGTTGTTTGATTGTTAAACACATTTAGATTTTATTCTAAAGCAGGCCAAGGACGCTATTTTGTTGAAGTTGACTAAAGATAGCCTTGAGCGTTGCAGATTATGCACGTATTGCTACTTTATTTTACAGAATATTTCATTTTTCTACAGGAAGGCACATTCATTGTGCAACTGAGTTGAGTCTGGACAGTGTAATGTTGCATATTCTGGGAAATAAGAGTAGTTAAGAGATTAGAGATAAATTAATTGTGCTTAATATACAGTGTGGAGCAAGCTTCAGGTTCAAATAGACACCGCATGATCGGTCCGATGAGCCCTGGTCGGAGCACCCCTGGCCACAAGCTTGCATGCAGCTACCTGCAACAGGTGTACAAGTATCTGCCAGGAAACTGCTACAGTGGAGAAATGACTTGCAAAAGTCTCATCAGCTTCAGCTGTATTTAAAATGGCTTTTTCCCTGAGAGCTGTTTGGTTTAGAGTAGGGTTTGTTTCTCAGCCGGTGTGCACAGGAGTCATTAGTGAACATACATTAGTGATGAATAATGCTGTTAAAGGTCTCAGGAGTTTTCAGATGGATAGATTAACTGAATGTTATACAACATGCTAACTGGTGAGACTTAGGAGTGTTGGTAGACCAGGCTCGTCGTTTCCATTCTTTATGACTCTAGCTCCATAGCCGCCATGATTAATATTAATACTGTCCACTTCTTGGCAAGAAAACAAAAATCTTACTTCCCAAACCTTAATGTCCTTTTGTATCCATTTTTCAATTTAAAGAATTGTATATGGAGATAATTATTTAATTTTTTATTTATAAAATCTCAGCCTTAGCTCTTCTTCTACCATTATATGAAGACATCCCTGTAGTATCTTTAAAACTTGTTTGGAATTGATCAAATGACTGCAGCTGAAACTCCTCTGTAGTTCAATGGCATGTTTTCATGTTCTGTGAATCATGCTGCTCCTGCAGCTGCTGAGAGCACAAAAGAAAGCAGTGAAAAAGGAGCAGGTGGAGAAGGCAGAGTTGGAAAGGAGGCGTCTAACCATGGTGCTCCAGGTACAGCACCTCCTGCACAGCCTGCAACAGGAGCATGTCAGGAATGACCTTCTGGCTGGGCAAAACCAGGCGCCCCGTGTCCCTGCTCAGAGGCTGCACAGCCTGAGTCAGCTCGCCACACTGCTCGGAGTTAACAGGGATAACAGACTAAGGTGAGGGCCATCAGTGAAGTAGCACAACTCTGGGCCCCCTAAATATGCAGTCTCCACTGTGTTTAATGCATCCAGTATGATGATTGTATGATTAAGTTAACATGTGCAGCTGTAGTTATTAGTTGAATTAGTATGTGAACAATCACAACATATTTCAGCCAATTGCAAGGTCTCTCCTGAGACAATGAGAAATGACTATTGTGTTGTCTAATGAAACATGAAGTCAGACTTCACTGGAAGTGTTGATTTAAATACATCAAGTGATTTATGATTCAGAACTACTTATTCAGCCACCAGTAATGGCTCAACTCCCAGGTTATATGTTGCGGTTAGTCTGTCCCTGAGTATGTATATTAGGAATGACACTGTGCTGCCAGTGCTGAAGATAAAATAAGATGAACTTTTTAACCCCCTAACAAGGAAATCCATACAGCTATGTTAGCAAAGAGTATGGAAATTGACAATTGAGTCCATCTTCTGCTAACTGGTTACATTTACACTTGCAAGATGAATCAGTGGAACGATAACAATGAACAGTTTTAAGTATAGTCCTGTCTAATGCCATAGTGACACCACAGGCTAATGAGGTGCATATTACACCAAGAGTCTTTAACAAAGTGTATGCAAATACGATGCGATACATAATGAGATAGGTAGAAGTACCCTTTAACAGTGTAAAATCAACAGGTGAGTTGCTCCCTGCCTACATGTCTGTTGTACCTGTGTTACAGTTTAGCGGAACAGATGGAGCAGGCCGCTCTGGTCTACTTGGACCTGCTGGAGGGCAACGACAAGCCAGTGGCTGGAGCCACATGTGAGTGTATGAACCACACATACAGGTGCATCTCAATAAATGAGAATATCATCAAAGTTGATTTATTTCAGTAATTCAATTTAAAAAGTAAAACTCATTTTAGATTCATTACTCACAGATATATTTCAAGTGTTTTTTTTTTTTTAAATTTTGATTCTTATAACTTACAGCTAATGAAAATCCAAAATTCAGTATCTCAGAACAATAGGATATTGTGAAAAAGTTCAATATTGGAGACTCAGTGTCACACTCTACTCAGATAATTAACTTAAAACACCTTCAAAGGTTTCCTGAGCCTTTAAATGGTCCCAGTGTGGTTCAGTAGGCCATACTATCATGGGGAAGACTGTTGACTTGACAGTTGTCCAGAAGATGATCTGTGTGTAATGACTCTGAGTTTCACTTTTTGAATTGAATTACTGAAATAAATCAACTTTTTTGATGATTTTCTAATTTACTGAAATGCACCTGTATACCAGACATATAAACCATGTCTGTGCTCTTCTTCATGTATTTATGAGTGTGGCAAAGTGACTTTTTTTTTTTTTTTTTTTTTTTAAGTTCTGCTCAGCAGTTACCTCAGGATTTGATAAATCTACATAGTTTTTAATACTCGAAGAAGATGCTGCATTGTCTGTGACACAAATGCTGCAGTTAAATGCTTTGGTTATGGTTAAATACATACATTCATCTATAGGAATCTAGAATTAGAATCGATGTAGAAAGCAAGTTGCTGCTTATTTTCATGTGTTGATCATTCAGCTGGTTAACCTGGATGGATAGAGAGATATTGAGCCTCAAATAGTCAAAGCCAAGCTATTTGTGTTAGTAGCTAGGCATTTTTGGGTGGCTGTCTTCTTAAATGTTGTTTTTTTTTTTTTTTGTTTGTTTGTTTTTTTAGTTAAGGTGTTGAAAGAGGAGGTCACCATGCTGTTGAATTGCCAGTACTTCTGTTATCCACCTCCACCCAGCAAGACTCCAGAGGTGTTCCTGAACTCTGCCAACCATAGCAGTAAGATGATGACTTACATTTACAGTGTGTGAAAACTGACCTGTACTGGCAGACGTGTTAGGGGGGAAACACATTATAAATCTTGTTTAATCAACTAGGGAGCCAACATATCACTTCATATTTCACCATATTGTTTGTTTTTCTTTTGCTCCTGTCAGCGATATCCAAGTCAAAGCCAAACAAAGTCTCTAAAGAGGTAAGGCCCATGTCCAGTTTGTCTTTTCAAATTCAGGTTTTGCAACTATAAGCATGCTCCAGGATCCACTGATGCTCTGTTGGTGATATGGCAGTCTTTCAACAGACTGTACCTGACTGACATGGAGACTGCTTCCACTCAGAACTGGAAGGAGGACTTCCAGGCCATGAGGGAGCAGGAGCCTCCTGACTGCTGGGATATGGAATTCTCAGAAAGACCCACATCACCCCAGGCTATAGTCCACAAACCATGGAGCGGAGCTGCCGCTTTTATCCCCAAAATCCCAGCCACCACCAAGAAACAGTCTGATTGCAAACAGGTAAACTATGATTGTGGAGGCCGGGTTACCCGATGTCACACTATATTCGAGAGAATTTCAAACCCTGCTAATTTATTCTTCAGACAAGCGGTCAGTTAATGTGCAACAGAGCCCAGCTTTTCATTTGAGATTGACACTTTTAGATGAAACAGAGGCCTATAACATTTGGAAAAAAGTAGAGGTATTGTTCCTGGTAAAAGGAATACTGTAGACACTGTACAGGGTGCATTGGTTTCCACACAGTAATTTACGGCTGATCTTATCCCCAGAGAAAAAAGAGGAAAGCCAAAGGAGAGCAGAACGCCAAATTAGTGAGTACAGAAGAATTAGTATAAATGTACGAACATCCCCTGTCAACCATTTGCTAACTAGCTTCGTATGACACCTAACAGGCAGTTCACATGGACATGCCTGTGATGGACATGCCTGTGGAGATTTTCAGCTGTTCATCTACCTTACCTAAAGACCCCATCCTGAGGAAGCAGCACCTGGAAGACCTCATGACAAAGATCCACAGCTCTTTCAGTTTCATGCAGGTGAAATTTGATGGTTTACAACACACGAACATCTGGTTTTGTAGCTGCAAATCATTCTTTCAAATGATCGTGTCCTATTTAGGACTCTCTTCTGGATGGTGAGGGTTCCCCACCTAATGGCCACCCTAAAGTGAGGAGACATCTGTCTGGATCTCCCTCTCCACTGGGTAACTTGAAAGTTGAAATCTGACGAGTTTAATTTGGGTTTACAGCAGGCACAACTAAACTGGAGCTGACTAGTCTGACAATACATGTTCTTCTCCCTCAAATACACAGCTCAGACAGACTTGAAAAGCCCAGTTGAGGTTCTGACTAAATCAATGCATGTAAGTGGTGTAATTTTATCTTATATGTGATAAGTCATTCATGACTTAAGTAGAAATCATTTGGACTGATCACCATGTCATCCCCATTCCCTGCCCCACTCAGTCCACCCCACTGCCTCCCAGACATACGGAGCACAAAGTGAGTCTGACTGGTGGGGATCAGTGCCTGGAGACCAGTGACCTGGAGCTTTCCCCAAAGGATCTACCTCATGTAAGGAGTGGCACATTGACTGTGATGACTGACGTGCTTTTGAATCCCACAACTTTAAGTGGCTGTTAATGTTTTGTCTATGCAGGAGCAACTTCATCTGGCTGAGAGAAAGGCATTTTCCTCCCCACCGCTGTACTGCAGGGAGCCAACCACCTCTGTTGGCTTGGAGGAGAAGAGTCGTCCTCATGTAAATGAGCATTCTTAGCCAAGTCGGAGAGGGCTGTGGTAGAGGCTGTAGATTTGCTTTGAACTATTTTCTCCTGTGTTCATAGACGCCCACAACTGAGTCAGGGAAGCAGTCCCCATGTAATGGGGTGGCATCTTGCACCTCCTCCCCCTCTCAGGGACAGACTTTCTCTACACCCCCCACCAGGAAAAAGCTCACCTCTGCACAGTTTCAGAACATCCAGTCAGTAAGTCTTTAGAAAAACTGAGATTCATCTGGGTTCATGTTTGTCATTATAAAACTACCTAAAAATGCTGTGGATTCAACCATTTTTCACATCAGCATGACTGTATAATGTACATGGCTTGGTGTAGATATAGTCCTTTGTCAGGGTTTTGGAGTTCTAACAATAACTGCTAAATGGATACTGGCCTTAACCCAGCCACATCTGAAACGGGCCTTGTTATGGGGTCTGCTAGCTATTTTGATGATCATTTTCTTGTCACTGCAGGTCTTCAAATTGAATACCTCTTCACCTCAGAATGGAGAACAGAACTACAAAGCAGACTCTGCGGTTTTCTCTGAGCCCATATACAGCACTGCCAGCACTCAAACGCCACCTGAGTTTGCACCCTTGGAGGACGAACCACAGCTGGGTATGTTGATTAAATCTGCGTTCCGAACCTCTCGGTGGTTGTCTCACACCTGTTCTGTGCTGTGTCTTCTCTCTAGTGTACCAGTCAGATTATACAGTGGGTAATGGCGGGCAGATGATGCTGTCCCCTTGCCAGTCAGGTGGAACTGTGGGTCGGCCTGGCCAGTCGTACTACGCCAGAGGATATGTGAGAGGTATGGCACGTGGCGGCAAGGGACTGGCACAAAGCTTTCGCTCTTCTGGTTGGCATCGAGGTATCTATCCTTAGCTTTCCCTTTTTTCGGTTTGGCTTTTCACCAATCTTCCCTTTCCTTCTGCTCTTTTTGCTGTTCAGAATAAAGTGTTCTCACACATCCTGGCTAAAGTTTAGTGCCACAACACCTCATGCTGAAATGGTGTTGTGAAGAAAGGTTCAGATGTTAGATGAGGTTGATGTGTCAAATGGTGAAATGGTGAAGCTGAAATGGTGAAGCTGAACACCAATTTTCTGTTTCTCAGGAGGAGCCTACATCCCCCAGACTCACCTCAGAGACCCTGTCCTCTATGCAGCCCGAGTAAGTAAATCCTTATGTACTTTTAGTGGCCTAGTTGGCTCTGAGACTGAGGAAGTACCGCAATTAGCACATGAACTTCAGTAAAGTAGAACCTTCTGTGTGTCCACGGATATATTAAGAAGACAGCCTACCATGTTCGAAGAGGGGCACCTTGTTCTCTCCAGAGAGAGTTACTCACTGGACAGATATATTAAAAAAGTTAATTGGGCTTCTTCAGACTTCAGCAGTTTTGGACCCTTGGAGCAGGATAATGAAAGTCTGAGTTCCTAACTCTCCAAACACATGAATAGAACTCAAAATTTATTCAAGTCTTCAGGATGGGCAGTTCCTGATTACAGCAACTTCCGATTAGAACCTACAGAAGCCACAGCTGCAACACCTCCATATGCTTATTTTAAAACTCTTTTACAGTGGTGGACTTTAGTCTTTACTATTAGTAATTAATGCTGTATGCTTATCTTGTGATTTTGGAATTTTTTGGAAAGTTTTCAGTCCCCTGATTTCTTTTGAATTGGTGATTGGTATCTTCAGTGTTTAATTACCTTTTGAACAACCTGAGTAAGCTGATTCAGTTTCTTACTGAAATGTTTGAGCTCTTCAGCTGTACTGGGGTCAGGCTCCTTATTTAAGATGTTCAAAGATTCCTGTTACATACAGTCCATTAAAGAGCAATTCACAGCTTATATAAAGCTTCCAGGACACATAGTAGTGAAGGAACATTTGTGTCAAGAGGATAATTGCAATAAATAAATACAGAACCCTTATGGATATTTCAATTTCCCCCTCTACATTTATAGGAGGTACACTTTGCTCTTTGGGAGAAACTGGATGTTTTTAATCATTCTGAACATTATTTTCAGGTTTTAGCTTTACAACCCCACCACATCTCACCCTTTATTCAGCTTTTAAAAGCACTTGTGCTATCTGAAAAAACAGCCATAACAGTTTATTACCCTCATCTGACTTAATGTTGAGTCTAGCAGAGGAAACATTAGTTTAGAGAGAAACACAGTATCCACTCTAAAGGCATCATTTGCTCCAAATGATGTCACATTCTGGGAAGAGCAGTGTGTCTCTCCTGTTGTAGTAATAACCCATTTTATCACAATGTTTGGTAGTATAGGTGTATAGATATTTGACCTGTAATGTATGTACAAGGTTATCAACTACATTAACCCTATTGGTTCACCTCTGATCACAGCACAGATATACACTGTGCATGAAACAAGTAATCATCCTTTTAGCATTCCTATTGCTCAGGTTCTCAGATGACTGAAAATACAGCTAAAGATCAATATTAGAAATGGTGATGTGGGGGGAATCAGTACTGCATATTCAAGAGATTAAAACAGAAAAAATCTGACTTCCAAAGTTAAGGCTGCAGCAGTATATTGACACAAACTGTGGATCTGGCTTCCTGCTCTACATCTGAGCGGTTATGTGGTAACTGTGTATATTGTGGAATAGTTCTCACCCTATAACAGGAAAAAACAAAAATAAAATTAGCAAAATTGCAATTTGTCCTGAAATTCTGTATTTGAGTTAAGAGTGCACTATAACACTAGTGACTACTCTCAACAAACTTACTGTAAATATACATATATGATATATAAGTCGCAGGACAAGCCAGAGGAGTTAAAAAAAAAAAAAAAAAGCAACATAGACGGGAAAATACAATATATGTGTTCAGTTCTGGGCTCAAGGAGAAGTAAAATGAACAAGATGCACTGTACTGTTACTTTTGGAAATGAGAGATTTAGTTCTTTCAGGAGAGAACCTTCACACGCAAAACACAGAAACATGTTCACTTTGATATAGCTGAATATAGTATATGTGTACGGTTGAAGAAGTGTGTCATGTTGTATTTTGGATAATTGTATTTATTTTGGCTGATTTGACTAAACCAGCTTATTTGCAACCTTTTAACCAAATTGCTCACTAATTATGGCCAAAAAGATGAAACTATGAAAATACAGTTCCAGTTGTAATTAGGGTTATCTTTGGTCATGAAACATATCTAGGCACTGGCTACAGATTTATACCAGATATACTAGTCTAAAAATATTACTTCATCACACAAACAAGCACAAGCCAAGACACCAGTATGCATGCCTGCACTCCTGTGTTAAAGTTCTTTTTTTTTTTTTTTTTTTTTTTTTTTCCCCCAGGACTCTGCATACCAACACAGCTATAGACGTGGAGGAGGGAGGCATAACTCCAGTGGTAAGAATGCAAACTGTACTTCTATTCCAAAGAATAATCTGTGTCTCTCAGGGCAGAGCTTTTGCATGAAAAACCTGCTTCAGCTGGTCTAAATATTGCAGTTTTGAGATATCCTAACACCTGTAGTGTTCTATAGTTGTGATTGCAGCCTTTAACTTTTGTCTTGTCCCTGAGCAGCCTGGAGCGACTCCTCCCAGGTGAGCAGCCCAGATCAGGAGAGAACCTTCACAATTGTGGATTCAGGTCATGGGGATTCACTGTCTGTATCCACTGTGGAGATCCCACTCACTCCCCACAGCCACCACCACACCACCCTACTTCCCATGCAACTCTACCCACTCTCCCAGCCGCTGCGAGTGGCCTTCACAGCCTCTCGCACAGCCAACTTTGCCCCGGGCAACCTAGACCAGCCCATTGTGTTTGACCAGCTGCACAGCAACCTGGGGGAGATGTACGACACCCACATTGGCCGCTTCACCTGCCCTGTCAATGGAACGTACGTCTTCATCTTCCACATCCTGAAGCTTGCTATCAATGTGCCACTCTACATCAACCTCATGCGTAATGAGGATGTAATGGTTTCAGCATACGCCAACGATGGAGCCCCAGATCACGAGACAGCCAGCAACCACGCCATTTTGCCCCTCTTCCAAGGAGACCAGGTTTGGCTCCGGTTGCATCGTGGTGCCATCTATGGCAGTACCTGGAAGTATAGCACCTTCTCTGGTTTCCTGCTGTACCAGGACTGAACTGCTGTCATTCAAAAGACATTCTTCTCCCTGTGTGTGGTCTGTTTGCTTTGCACTAAATGGTGATTAAACTGATTATTTCAGTAGTGTGGTCAGGCTGCATGCCCGTGCCCTTTTCACCATAAAACTCAACAGTTGGTGCATCAGTTGCCAAATGGTGTGGTCTGTGTCCACAGACATTAACCTCCATTTAAAATGGGGAATGTGACTACTTGAAATCTACTAAATGTACGGTGATAATTTAATCTGAATGTGTAGTTAATGGTGGTGCTCTGTGTGACTGGTAGTAGTACAACTGGGCTTTGATCACATGTCATCAGGCTGTAAATCAATCTGATTTCACCAACTCTAATGCAACATTATGAATTTGTGCCTTTTTGTTTTCTGAATGGCTTTGGATGACTGATCAGATATTAAACAGCTAATGAACTGAATGAATAGCTGACTTATCGGATGAACTCTACCTGAGTACTATTAGCACTTTGCTTGATGCTGGGCTCCTATGCGTTCAGTCCGACCTTGATGTGTGTGTGAATGGAAAGCTGAGGAAGGAAAGACTCTGTTCTGGGTGGTGGGTATGGTGTCAGACATTTGAGGCCAAATTGTTGCACTAACGGACTAAAGAGAAGAGGTGGAAGTAGTCCTTTGATGTGCCTAATGTTAAATAAAAGATGAGCAGTGACGTTTGAGTGCTTCGTTTTGTTTTTGTCATGCTTTCTCTATTACAGATAATGTGTGTAATGTAGCATGTTCTTGTTTACATTAGACCTGTTCGGGTTAGGTGGTGCCAGAATGATGACCAAACTTTGGCTCTGGGGGAACTGAAAAAAAGCCCCAACTGAAAAATAAAACATTGGCTTTTTTTTTTTTTTTTTAAAATGACAGTCTTCTGATTTTCAGTCAGTGTTTCTCAATGCCAACTTCAAATGAAGATTGCAATATTTTTTTGTATTAACTTTTCTTTTTTTTTGCAGTACAAATGCTTCAGTGCCAATGTTGTATTTTTCAGTTGTGTTAATCTTCCAGTGCTAACATTTAAAGTCATTGTTCTGGCTCCGCAGATTAGGCACTGGGCTGTATGTTACCTTTGTGAAACAAAATTTGTGACAACTGTTAAACTAAGGAGTTCTGATCACTGTGCAACTGAGTTTGGCTTCAAAATTTTAATTGTACATGCTAATTATTTGAGAAGTCTGGTTAGTCTCTGGCCTCCGGCCTGGGTCGGCAGGTAACCCAAAAGCAACCCAACGGGACTGACTCAAATGCAGAGTCTGAATTACAGTAAAACCTCTCAAAACAATGAAGTCCAATACAACAGCAAAATTAATTTAAACAAGATGTAGCCAATTATGTGATTGTATATGAAAAGTGGCATTCTTAAATAAAAGCTGCTGTAGTAAGATATATCTTACTGCTTATACTGACCTTCTAGTATTTAAACTGGTACAAATTCATTGGGTGGATAATTATCTTTAAAATTTGACTCTACCTTGAATTTGTCAATAAACCCCTTTCAGTATTAATGTACTGTAATCAATTTTGGCAAGAAGAAAACTGCATTTTACTGGTTAGAAGAGATTATTTGATTTATAGTCTAGAGCCCACAAATATATGGGGTCAATGGAATGATTACAAAGGGAATCACTTGCTTTGTCTTGTATGTAACCTACATGAGTAACGAGTCTAACGGATATAATGGACTAGAGAGAATGTTTACATGCATAAATGTATTGTAAATATCTATGGCAAAATATTCGGCCCCTGAAACTGGGTGTGTAAAACACTAAAAAACGGCAAATCACCAAAGAAAGTAACACCGCCAGGACTCCAGGTGGCAGCAGTGTCTCGGTCGCACCGCTTTCCGTGGAGACAAGGAGCAGGAAAACCGTAAACCGTCTGTTTACTTTGCTTTACGTTAATCGGAAAGTTGGTTACCGGTAAAACGGGGAAGCTTCACCGTTTCTGTAAAGAACTTCGAACCATCCTTCGAGATAAAACACACCAAAGCCTGCGCAGAGCACATTTAAAAGAGGTTTTTCCACCCGTGAGCCTTTTATTTTGAACGTAGTGTCCGGAAGTCGCATGTTTGACCGTCCGGTGTTTGACAGTGGTCGGGCCACAGTGCAGACATAATAGCGCTCGGCTGAATTTAGGCAGAAACGTTTGCTAAAACTACATGTACCCGACCGTAGAAGCGCAGAAGAAACCGCGGAACTAAAAACACATGGATCCCAACAGGATAATCCAGGCTCTGAAGGGGACTATCGACCCGAATCTGAGGATAGCAGCGGAGAATGAACTCAATCAGGTGGGTGAGCTAAAGTAGTTGTTTGTATTTTTTTGTTTGTTTTTTCAGGGGGTGGAGGGGTGGTTGCGATGTTCGGGGGGTGCAGTGGAGAAGACATGATGCCGTTTGTAGGGGAAAGCGCAGACCGTGTTTTGGCGATCGAGCTCCGGCCTGGGTGAACGTTCAGCCCTGGTTTACAGGCAGTTTATATCAGGCCTTGTGATCAGCAGTTACACTAAAACTGCCCCCCTCAAACACAAACACACACACACACACTCACACACCGACATAGGCAGCTGCGCCGCAGAACAATAGGAGTCAGATCATCATCAACACTGATGTCCAAACTTTACCAGGTCAACACTTTCCTTCTCTCTGCTGCTGCAGCACTCCAGTTATATCTCTATGTAACATAACAAATATCCGGTATAGAGCCCCCAATAGGACCACGAGCCCCCAAAAGACTGATTTGTAGACTCAGTACATAATGAAGATGAAGGGCTTTGCTGATACCCAGCAGACCCTCGGGGGACATTGTTAATTGCACTGTCTTGTACAAATGTACAAATCCAGGGTGCAGAATCTTAGCTAGAGGTGACGTAACAGGTGTCAAATGTTTTAGCTGTTCAATTACTGAGGACATTATAGATAAAGGTGCATTTTCAAACATGCTACTTGGATTTTGACATGTCATGCATACACAAGGAAAATGCAGATGCAGTGTATCTGTACTGCGTTCGATTGGCTTAAAAATGTATATAACAATAAAAGTTTATTCAAGTCTTAGAAATATTTTCTGTCATGTACTTCTGAGAAGTGTTGTTAATGTGATACACACTAATAATAATAATAATAGGACAAAATGTAAAAGGTGTCCATGTATTTTCCTTTGCTTGGACCTCACTGATCCATGTGTTTCAGTCCTACAAGATCATCAACTTCGCCCCGACCCTGCTTCAGATCATTGTGTCAGAACAGGTGGAGTTTCCTGTTCGTCAGGCAGGTAAGATGGAACAATACTGTTGCTCACTGATGAAAGCTTTTTACTGACGTGTGCATGTGTGCGTGTGTGTGCGTGTGTGTGTGTGTGTGTGTGTGTGTGTGTGTGTGCGTATGCGTGCGTACATGCATGTGTGCAGCGGCCATCTACCTGAAGAACATGGTGAGTCAGTACTGGCAGGATAGGGAGCCATCCCTGGGTGAGGTCGTCTTTCCCTTCAACATCCATGAGAATGACCGGCAGCAAATCAGAGACCACATTGTGGAGGGCATCATCCGCTGCCCAGAGTCAATACGGTACACACACATACACACACACACCCTGACCTCTAGGGCGGGGCTTGAATGACCTAGGTACCTGCCAGATGCATCCATATGTGTTTGTACTCTCGGCAGGGCCCAGCTGACCATGTGTCTGCGAGCCATCATAAAGCACGACTTCCCCGGCCGCTGGACCGCCATTGTTGACAAAATCAGCATGTACCTGCAGTCTCAGAACAGTGGCAGCTGGTATGGTAGCCTGCTTGCTCTCTACCAACTGGTCAAAACCTACGAGTGAGTAACCTATTCGTGATTTGTCCCCGAAATTACAAATGACTAAAATCTTTCTGTTCAGTTCACCGTGTGCCTGTTTGTGTGTGTGTACTTCAGGTACAGGAAGGCAGATGAAAGGGAGCCTTTGCTGGCAGCCATGCAGATCTTCCTGCTGAGGATTCAACAGCTCATCAGCCAGCTGCTGGCCGATGCCACCATCTTCTCTGTCCTCATCCAGAAACAGATCCTTAAGATCTTCCATGCGCTTGTACAGGTGTGTATGTGTGTGGGTCTTGTGCATGCAACACATAATAAAGGCCAGAAATGCAGGAATGCATGAATGCTGGAGTCAGATCAGTATTGGTGCAGAACTGGATGTCAGGGATGGGGTCTTGAGTCTGCGAGTTAGACTTAAGTTGCACTTAAGTCGCACACACAGTAACTTGACACTTGACTTGAGAGTCACCCTCAAAAGACTTGCAACTCGACTTGGACTTGATGTTTGGGACTTGTGAATAATGTTAATATATTTATTTACTTTATTTTAGCACATTAATGTAAATTTCTGACAAGCAGTGTGTTTACTATTTTCTTCTTCTGGTAAATGAGTGACAGAATAGACACAACCAAGTGTAGCTGCTTTGTATGACATCATACAAAACCTAAACAAACATGCAACATGCAATGTGTGCAGTATAAAAATAAAAGAAGCTGTATCAACTACATCTAATTTTATCAGGCACCTCAAAATGCACCTGGACAGGTCACTCAGTCGACACTTGATTTAGCTCAACATCAGCTATCTAATGTTAGCTTGTTACTAGCTTTGTAAAGCTTTGCAGTCTGCAAAAAATGACTTGTGAGTGTTTCTGCTGGATGCAGCACACACACTAGAAATATTTCCATGCCCGTAAGGCGTTCTTGTCTGTGTCATTGTCATTGTGATGAGAATAATGACAGCATAATCCTTACTGTTGTCCTGCAGTATTCACTCCCTCTCCAGCTGATCAACAACACTGTGATGACTCAATGGATGGAAATCCTCCGAGCCATAATGGACCGCGATGTCCCTGCTGTAAGGCACTCACACATGCAAAGTCCATCATTTTCTTGGCCTTATGAAACTATTAAAAAGGCATACAATTTTTTAATGTCATTATGGTGTTGTAACCCACGAACACCTGTGCAATATAACATAAGACTCATGAATGGAATGCTGAAAATAACTTAAGAAAATATGGATCATCAAGAATGAAGCCCAGAGCTTTGTGTCTGTGATATTAACCTATGATGGATATTGGAGTTGGCTCTTGAACAACAACAGATTTAGAAAAAATTCTTGACAACTTGAATACATGTAGAGGTTGACTGATTCATCGGGCCAATTTCTACTATTTTTAACATAATCGGCATCGGTCGTTGGCTCATCATATAAAGCCAATTAACAGGTAGGCACATCTGGGGGCAGCCCACTGTTGTTGTAATCTGCCATGCACATAAAAACAATGCAGAAGAAAATGACAGAAAATTCAGCTTGTCTTTGCTCTACATGGCTAATTTGCATATGTCAACACAACCACATGGCTAATTAGCAAACCACTGCTAAGTCACATACTATTTTTATGATGGAATTACACATAGCAACGATGCAGTTACACAAGAAACTATATTGACAGTACATTTATGGACAGTGAATTGAAGCATTGCCCAAACCCTCACTGTGCTGGAAATCTGGTCTTCCATAGATGGTTCATTGTTTTTTTTCTTTCAAAGAAAGCAACCAGGTTCAGGTGAGAAAGTAAGGTCAAAATGACATTAGCTGACTGCATTACAAATAGAGGCCCAATATTCAGTTAGGATGTTACAAGTCAATATGGATGAATTTATACCTATTATTAGATTTTAGATTTGTGATTGTATGTTGAGATTGAAGGGGAGAGAGTAGGATGGCATCAACAGAAAGAGCATTGGGCTAACCTCAAAATTGGGCAAAAAAAAAAAAAAAATATATATATAATATATATATAATATATATATATATATAATCAGAAGTATATATGCCTATATATACTTCTGATTGTGCATGCTTACACACACACACACACACACACTGAAAATCTGTACTCACTTGTACAACATATATATATATATATGTGGCACCTTCAAATGGACTAAAAAGGCTGTGCAGTTCTGTAGCAACGCTATGGATGAAATCATACAGCACCTTTCACAGTGTGCTTCTCGTAGACCCTATGGGGAGATTTGGCTTTTCTTCTCTAAAATCCTTGTTCTTGTGTGAATGAATGTTTGTATGTCACATTCTGTCTGGTACTCGAATCGCCCCTTATTTTTAGACTGGAAATGTGAGTACCCAGTAAAAGAAAACTGGGCCAGCATATAATAAATAACCAGCTTAATATATTGGCCATTGGTTGCCCTGATTTGTAAAAATTGGCATCACTATTGGTCATAGAAACACCCATATTGTTTGACCTCTAAATACATGTGTACAAGCCACTGTACATTTATTAATTTATTTAGTTAAAAAGAATCCTTGTGCACAAATTTACAATCTCTGGACAATCTCCCTATAAGTTGTTTATGTAATGGACACTGCAAAACTTTAGTGAAAATGAGCTTTGGCTGTGTTTTTGTGTGTGTGTGTGTGTGTGTGTGTGTGTGTGTGTGTGTGTGTGTGTGTGTGTGTGTGTGTGTGTGTGTGTGTGTGTGTGTGTGTGTGTGTGTGTGTGTGTGTGTGTGTGTGTGTGTGTGTGTGTGTGTTAGGAGACACTGGAAGTTGATGAGGATGACCGTCCAGAGCTGGCATGGTGGAAGTGTAAGAAGTGGGCATTGCGCATCATCACCAGACTGTTTGAGCGGTGAGTCCAGAGTTGCTCTCTGTAGTTTACAGAGTGGCATTACCAGGTGTTTATGTGCTTCTGTTTTTGTTTGTTTGTTTACAGTTATGGAAGTCCTGGCAATGTGACAAAGGAGTACTACGAGTTTGCAGACTTTTTCCTGAAGACATATGCAGTGGGCATACAGCAGGTCAGCACATGTAACTGAGACATGAAGATGTTGCTTTGAGGTTTCTGGTTATTTGGTGCTCAGGCTCCGACTGTTTTGGTTTCTGTGTTATCTGTCCAGGTTCTGCTGAAAGTGGTGGACCAGCACCGTCAGAAACAGTACGTTACTCCTCGAGTCCTGCAGCAGTGCCTGAACTACCTCAATCAGGGGCTGTCACACTCCCTGACCTGGAAGCAGATGAAGCCACATATGCAGGTAAGATAGTCAACTCCAACTGGACTTCCTGAATCATATTTTACTGTCTTACCAGTACATAACAACACAGCTCCTGTATTGTTTTAATAGAGGATAAAACGGAATGTTCTGACTGCAGCTTTGTTTTTTAGTCCAAAATGGAATTAGGCCAGATTTAATACTCTGGGTTCAGGTACATGGTAACTGTTGCGCCACCATGCTGCCCCAGTAAAGATGTTAATGTATGAGCACTTCTGTCTCTTACAGACCATATGCCAAGAGGTCATCTTCCCTCTCATGTGTTACAAAGACGAGGATGAGAAGCTCTGGCAGGAAGACCCCTATGAGTACATTCGCATGAAGTTCAGTGAGTATTTATATACCCTGGTCTGATAATATACCTGCTACCATTCAGTAGTTTTCTGTAACTTCCACTGTGTTTCATTTTAATGATCATGTTGGACAGTCGTTCACAGGAAATTGTTAGATTACAAGAAAACCTCCCAGAAAGTGAATGGACTTTTGTTCATGTGGTAGACTTTGTTGTTGTTGTTGTATTTAGCACTGCAGGAAGCTTGTGTGCTGTGTTTCTGACCGTATTGTTTGTTCTTTGTTCACGCGAGCGTGTTCGTCTCTGTTGCAGACCTCTATGATGACCACGCCCTCCCAGCCACAGCTGCTCAGAGCCTTCTTTGTAAAGCTGCCCGCAAAAGAAAGGAGGTGAGGAGCATTTTTTTTTTTTTTTTTTTTTCTAAATTTGATTTATTTGGATCGCCATTAGCCACAGCAAAGCTGCTGCTATTCTTCCTGTGGTCCATCTAAAAATTCATATTATAGGTCAATAAAAGTGTATACACTACAACAAAGAAATAAAACACAACCTCACTATTCACACCAGCAATTCCACTACAAAAGGATTATAGCGGATTATAGCACTGCACATCCATTATCTGTACCCGCTTATTCCTAATTAGGATCTGATCTGCTGGAGTCTATCCCAGCAAATGTTATATCCCGGAATGCTTAGCTCATCATCAAAAGTTGTATCTAAGTGAGTCTCTGAAATAGCTAGCATGCAAATTATCACACAACAATATTTCTGTTATTTCAGTTAGCTTGTATGGTTCAGTGTACCTGATACCGCATCTTTTGAATTTTGTACGGGTGCTAACCAGTGTGTCTCAGCATGTGGATGTATCATCAACCTGTCATGCCTTAAGAATGCAATGTCTCCTCTTTCTTAAGCTTCTTTCATTTTTGGGAGAGTTCTTTTTCTTCTTACTTATTACTTCATATAGTCCTCATTTATGTAGATCTTTGTGCCCTTTAGGCATTAACATTCATCAGGCAGAAGATGAGTACATTTAGTCAACAACACTTCTTAGACATAGTTTGTATGCATTTTCTGAGACTTCATTTCTATAACTGGTGTTTCTACCAGTGGCTTTATGCTTTTAGATGCCAAGGGCAGCAAAGATTTGACTGGGCAAATGAAATCAGTTAATGCAACTTTAAGTAAACTTGGTAATGTAGTTTGAAGCGCGCGCCTCATCTTCAGCTTTCAGTTTTGCATCAGCCTTTTCTCTGTGTAACTGCTGTTTATTCATCTTGGCAGGTTCTTCCTCAGATGATGGAGTTCTGCCACCAGATACTGATGGACCCCTCTGTTGACCCCCGCAAGAAGGACGGAGCGCTGCACTGCATCGGAGCACTGGCTGAGCTTTTGCTGAAGGTAAACACTTCAACGGACACACGTTTGTGTGTGACTTTTAATTTTGTTTCCCTGTAAAAGCTTCAAAGATTTTTGTATTGAGTCCTCTGCTTCCTACAGAAACGGATCTACAGGGAGCAAATGGAGCTGATGTTGCAAAACTATGTCTTCCCCTTGCTCAACTCACCTATGGGTTACCTGCGTGCCAGGGTGAGTGAGATCTCCACCCTTCTTTCAGAGGGTTAATCTGTTCATTTCTTTTTTCTGTTTGCCCCAATCACTTAAGGACACATGTTCTCCTGTGCTGGATAATGCATTCTTTGGATGTGAGATGAGATAAACTTTGATAAACTGAGATAAATTTTGATGCAGTGTGGATGTGACTGCATATAGTTATTTTGTCCCCCTTTTGATTTTCTAATTGTAAGCAAAAATTGTAATGTAGCATATAATTATAGTGAAGTTTATAATTACAAAAACAATAGCATGTCCACCTTTCCCCTTACAGATTGCCAAAAAACACTACTGGAAATAAGACTGGTGAATGGAAAATAAACAGATTGTCAAGTGCATCATTTAAAACCAAAAGATGATCTAATGTGCTCAGCTGTTATAGAAGGTGTCTCCAAATGATGCATCTTAACCATTAGATAGGGACAGAAATATGGGTGTGTTTGTGAATAAAAGCATATTCAGTAACAGTAAATTATACTTGGGACGAGTGCTTCAGGGTTGTCAGTAGATGGCACCATACTGCTGCTAAGAAATGACATGGCTCCAATGTCCCACCTTCACAAGCGTGGCTCACGTGCAACTTGGTGAAGCCCTCATCTTCTATGTGGAGAATTTCAACACATGCATTCATTCATTTTGTGTTATTTTTCTGTGCAGCGATAATAGACATTCATTGATGGTGTGTTTATTTTAATGCTTTAACCCCCACCCCCCTCCCATACAGTGTTGTTGGGTGCTTCATTCAGTAAATGTGACTCAGTGTTTCAATCCCTTCAGCACTACAGGGTGTACTGTGATCCACATTGACACACCTGGTGCAATACTATAGTAGTTATTATGGTGGTGGTGGCATGTAGACTTAGAAACACTGTGGATGTGCTGGTGCTGTGTTAATCTGTTTCTGCTGTGTTTTGGTAGTCCTGCTGGGTTCTCCACTGCTTTAGCCCGCTGCGTTTCCATGATGAGCTGGTGCTGAGGAACGCTGTCGAGTTGGTCAAACAGGATTTAATCAATGACAAAGAGATGCCTGTTAAGGTGGAGGCTGCCATCGCTCTGCAGACACTGGTCAGCAACCAGGAACAAGGTCTGTGGGGGAATCAGGGAAAATTGCAACATAATGATCCATAATATACATTAGGCAATTTAGATCTAAATACTGTAGTTTTAGCCCTGATTTTTGTGACTTGTAGCCAAGCTGTACATCAGACCCTACATCCGACCGGTCATGCAGGAGCTTCTACACGTGGTAAAGGAGACGGAGAATGACGACCTGACCAATGTCATTCAGAAGATGATCTGTGAGTACAACCAGGAGGTGGCAGCCATTGCTGTGGACATGACGCAGAATCTGGTAGGAACACAGTGCTCACATATTTTATAGTTTTCATTTGGCTCACTGAAATGTGCCGATGACCTGTATTCGTGGTATACTGCTGTTTTGGTGTCGCTGTCAATTTCTGCAGAACATATAATATGATGCCCCAATGAGTCAAGTCTCTGATCGTGTGTGTGTATCTGGCAGGCGGAGATCTTCATGAGAGTCCTTCAGAGCGAAGAGTATGAGGAGAATGAGGATAAGACCGTCATGGCTCTCGGCATCCTTGGCACCATCGACACCATCCTCACAGTCATGGAGGACCACAAGGAGGTTTCACATGTGCAATGACTTCACAGAAAAAAGCAGAAATACTTGATGTTCCCCAGGATTTGTTGTGATATTTGACGCTTTATCTCTTTTCATCTCTCAGATCACTCAGCAGCTGGAGGGCATCTGCTTGCAAGTGATCGGCCTGGTCTTGCAGAAGCCCATCATAGGTATGGCAGGTGTGTGCGCGCAGGCAGTCATTCTTTTTTTTTTTTTTTTCATAAACACACTCACTACACAAGAACACACATCCACTCATTCAGATTCCTGCTGTGTTGACACTCTCACAGGTGGTAATTATTCATCAGAGATTTGCTTCATGAATTTATTTGCGCCTTGATGTGCACTTCAGCCTTGTCGTGCTGTGAAGAAAAAATGTTATTCCTGTTCATTTTCCCCCAGAGAGCCTTAGTGCCAGATTGCAGCACAGGCCTGAGGCAGATGTCTGTCCAAAACATTTCCCCAGACAAGGGGAATTTGGTTGTGGATGGTCATGGTAGGCAGAGGATGTTCCAAAATATCAATTTTTACACAAAAATCCCCAAGTCTTTTGTGAGATTTTAGAGGTATTGATGTTTAGTTTATAATGCAAATTGCAACCTGCGAGGGCCACTCCTGCAGCAGTTTGTCTTGCAAAATACCAGGTCCTTCCTTCTCAGCTAATAACTGATTGATAATTTCCTGCCACCAGATTGGAGAGCTGTGATCAGACAGAGGCAGATAAAGCAGCAGGGGAGGGTCATAATGAACATAATTAAAGATGGAAAGGTCAAGCTATTTTTTTCTCCAGTGTATGTGTGTTCATGCCACTGACACATGCACACACATACACAATCTAGCACAACTGTGGCCTTACATTACGTGAATCACCAGGGAGTGGGAGGATGAGGATGAACACATCAGTAAAGTTGTTTACGTTGTTTCCTTCTCCGTTGCTGACTCAGTGTAGGTAGACGCATGCTGTCATTGAAAGATTTATGTTTTCCAACAGTAGATGGCAACACACACAGTTGGAACCCAGGGTTCCTGTCCTTTAAAGTCAGAGCACAAAACATGATACTGTGTTTATAGCTAATATGGCTGAAATCTGGGAACATAGTGATTTTGTTGCAGCAAAGATCCAATTTGCACTTGTTCTAACATCTGGTCTGTATTTGGATACATTATCTGGATAATGACATTGATCCATGGGCCTTTGTATTTGCTTGATACATAAAACCAAACATCAAAATAAATGAAAACCAAAATAACATTAAATAAGAAGATAATTGCACCCTATATATAAGGTCTTTCACACATCTAGCTGTTATTTTTTCACACATTTTGGATAGGGGAAAGAAAGAGGACTGGTATTGGAGCTGTACTCTGTATAATAATCAGTATGGGAATCAGTATAGTTAATCTATTATTTATCCTCAACTATCATAATTCAGTCCACTTACTATCCTCATGACCACTATCCAACACTTCCTTCTTTTACCTTTAACCCACTCCACTCCAGATGAAGTCGTACAGAACTTGCTTTGATTGTGCGTGTGACATATTTAAGAACTCTTTCTCGCCCTCCCTGCAGAATTCTACGAGGAGATCTTGTCGCTGGCTTTTGGCCTTACATGTCAGACTATCTCCCCCCAGATGTGGCAGCTGCTGGGCGTCCTATACGAGGTCTTCCAGCACGACTGCTTCGACTACTTCACAGGTTCCTGCTGCTCAATACTGGCAGTGCTGTTTTGTGTACCTATGTGAGGGATTACTTTGTATTTGTAAAATCCAAAATGTTCTCACTAGTTAATTGGCTGTGTTCCTTTCCTTAAAATGGGAATTGGGCTTGTTAAGGTGCTACTGTGTTTAAAAATCTGTGAAAGCACTCAGGCAGAAAACTGTTTCAGTTTTCATAGTGTACCAGTACAGTGATTGTTGACACACCAACCCTGAGAACACGGTGACCACATTAGTGATGGTCTGAGTTTCTGTTACAGATATGATGCCTCTTTTGCACAACTATGTTACTGTGGATACAGACATGCTCCTGTCCACCCCGAAGCACCTAGAAGTCATCTACAGCATGTGCAAAAAGGTCAGACTATAGGTGTCTTCAGGTGTTGCTCACACTTACATTAAATTTGAGCCATGTTTTTCCAGCTTCACTTCTGAGTCTTGACTGGATGAACTGCATTGTAGGTGCTCACCATAGATGCAGGTGAGGATGCAGAGTGTCACGCTGCCAAGCTGCTGGAGGTCATCATCCTGCAATGCAGAGGCAGAGGCATCGACCAGGTCAGAAGCTGCCCTATACAGTACACTTTTCAATTTGAAAACATCTCAGGTACACAGAAGGATCAAACCTCATCTCTCTGATTCACTCCCACAGGTGAGTTAGATGAAGTCACCCCTTCACTGACACCACCCATTGTCATCCAAATGTTCTCATTTTAACTAAGTAGGCTCCTTATGCTTTGTAAACTCTTGGCATTCTCTCAGTTAGCCCAAACAGGTAGTCACCTGGAATGGTTTTCGAATAATCTTGAAGGAGTTCCCAAAGGTTGAGTCCAACTCATCCCAAACCATCTCAATTGGATTCAGGATGGGTGATTATGTAGGCCAGGTCCTCTGATGCAGCGCTCCATCACTCTACTTCTTGCACAAATAGCTGTTGCCAAACTTAGAGGTGTGTTTGGGGTCATTGTACCAGCAACCATCCATTCATCCTCTCTACATCTAACAAAAACAGGGTGGTTAGAACTAAAAACTTTGGACGCATCAGACCACAATCCAGAGTACGACTAATTTAATCTGTTGAGTGTGATTAAATTGTTAAATTAATTAAGTGTGATTTTTTTGCTTGGTGACACATGTACGACTAAGATTTTGCAGCTCATTGTGGGATTGTAACATTCAGTTTTTTCCCCCAAGTGAAGGTCAGAGTAAATCAGAAACAGAATGAAGGTGGGTCTTTGCCACTGATGGTCTCTGTCATGTTGTGATACAGCGATATGGGTTTAAAATGAAGACTTGGATACTAATGTATGACATAACTGTAGTAACTTTGCTCAGGAGGAAGTGAAGTACAGTACATAGTTTTTCATTTAAAAAAAGGCTGTGCAGGCAATACAGATATACTCTCTCCTGGCCCTGGCACACCCAACCTAGACCCCAGGTAGCAGCCATTGTTCTCTGTCCCTGCTGGTAAGATTCCTAACCCTACACCCAACGTCACATGCAATATTGTAAAAGAGCTGCCTACACTAAATTTGAGTCAAATAATCATGAAAAAGATCTAAACAACAACCCAACCTACTATAACAATACTGCCCATGATAGAGACTGCAGACATACACACCCAAAAAACAACTGCAGTGTCTGTTGAAATCCCAATAGCTTGTATTTGATTTTTATGTTTGATGGGGAAACGGACATTTCCACGAGGGAGTGTGTAATCATTTCATTTTGCCAAGTACTTTAAGTATTGGCACTTTTAAGCTTAGTTTTAAAAGTCATTTTTTTACTTTTTAAGTTAATCAAAGACACACAAGCATTTATATGCACCATTACTCCTGTTTCCAATGATTTACATTACTGTGGGAAATGACAAACAGTAAGCCAGTAAATGTATGATTGTGATAAGGATACCGTGAAAAAATGTTGGTGCACCTAAATAAAAAAGTGCAGTAAATACAGAGAATTAGTCTAAAGCCCTGTCAGACCAGAGGATAGTTTTCCACCAATCTAATGTCCATTTCTTGGGTTTTTTGGCTCAAGAAATTGTCTACTGCTTGTTCTTCCAAAGTAATGTTTTCTGTGCCACGATTAGACCGTGAAGGCCTGACTAATGCAGTCTCCTCTAAACATTAAATGTCAAAATACACTCCTGAGACCAAGGACCAAGGGAAACATTTTGCGCTCGTGGATCGTAACCATGTTGTAAGTCAAAATGCCAAAAGAAGAAATAGGAGCAAGTGACAAAACCATTAAGACCATAGCCCAAACATTACCCAAAAGCAGAACTAAAAGTGTCAAAAACAGGACTCAGCAGTGAGTAGCCCCATCGGTCTTGTTGATCACTTCAAACATTTGCTTCATGTGGTGAAGATGGCTTCACGAAGGGCATCCACAGTCTGGAACTGGCATCCGTTTTTGTAAACTTCCCTTGTGATCAATCCCCAAATGTTCTCAATAGGATTTAGATCAGGGGAACATGCAGCATTGTCCAAAAGAGTGACGTGTTCTCTTGGAAGAAATCCTTTGTCAGGCAGTCATTGTGAACTGCAGCGTTGTCTGGTTGAAAGACCCTGTCATTACTGCACAGATATAGCCCTCAGTCAAGAGGGATGCCCGCTGCAAAATCTCCACATAACCAGTTGCCATTTGATGCCCCTGCACAACCTGAAGCTCCATTTTCCTATTCAAGGAAAAAGCACCCCAGATCATGATGCAGCCTCCTCCACTGTACTGCGTAGAAAACATCTTCAGTGGGATTTCCTTATGCAAAGTAATGTTGGAAGCCATCAGGACCATCCAGGTTAAATGTTTTAATAAAACTTTTTTCCACCTTTCATTATCCCATGTTTGGTGCTCTCTTGCAAAACCCAAATGGGCAAGACTGTAGCATGGGAAGACATTTTTTGTTCTTTAAGCCGTTCTCTCACAGGTGCTGTCTTATGGTTATTGGGTTGCAGTTAGCAGTAAGGGGAACCTTTTTGTCCCGCAACCCTTAGGATCCATCCATCCATCCATCCATTATCTATACCTGCTTATCCCTAACCAGGGTCCCAGGGATCTGCTGGAGCCTATCCCAGCTCTCTTTGGGTGAAAGGCAGGGGTACACCCTGGACAGGTCACCAGTCCATCACAGAACCCAGGATCTTTTTAAGAAATTTAAAGTGACCGTCTTACTTCGTCCAACCTTGGCAGCGATGGAGCATTGTGATAGGCCTTGCTTTTGCAGCTCAACAATACTGCCACTTTTAAAGACAAAGATTGTTTTGTCTTTGTCTTCAGGAGGTCATAACAGTGAATGCCTGGAGGAAAATGACATGAAAGCCCAATTTTTGCCACACTTTTTAAGGCTATGGTCTTAATTTTTGATCAGCTGATGAACAGCCTGTATAAAGTTAAATGCATTTTTCAGTAAATTGCCTACTCTGTTTTCTAATTTAGAGAAGCATTTATGAGGACTGTATTCTAAGGAAGTATAAATCAGTGGTTTCTGAGGCTGGTAATTATAATAAACTTATCCTATATAGAAGAGTTAGCTCTTAGTCTTCCCTTTCTGGGATGGTCCTCATGGGAGCCAGTTTTATTATAGTGTTTGATGGTTTTGGTGACGGACAGCATGGTGGATTAGTGATTAGCACTGTTGTCTCACAGCAAGAATATTCCTGGTTTGAAACCCATCAGGGGCCTTTCTGTGTGGAGTCTGCATGTTCTCCCTGTGCTTGTGTGGGTTTTCTCCAGGTACTCTGGTTTCCTCCCACAGTCCAAAAACATGTATGTCAGGTTGATTGGTGACTCTAAATTGCCCATAGGAGTGAGTGTGAGTGTGTGAGGTTGTTTGTCTCTATGTGGCCCTGTGATGGACTGGTGACCTGTCCAGGGTGGACCCCTGCCTTTCACCTGAAGAGACCTTAAATAGGAATAAGTGGGTATAAATAATGGATGAATGTTTTTGGTGTCTGCACTCGGGGATACATTCAAAGTTCATGAGAATTTTCGGTTTGGCTGACCTTCATTCACATAAAGTAATCATGGATTGTCTTCTCTCTCTCTAACTGAGTGTTTATTTTATTTATTTATTTAGTTCAATATATATATCAAGATAGATAGATAATATGTATTTGTACCATAGCTGTAGTAGCACTAATAGGACTAATTACTCTGTACCCACCGTTCCTCTGCACAGGACCACTGATGGTCTACACATTAAGAAGGCAAGAAATGTCACAAATTAATTGTAACAAGGCACACCTGTGAACTGAAAGCCATCCCTGGTGATTTTGTCTTTTCCCAGTCTTGTTTTTGGTACATGTCAGTGTAAACCACAAAGCAGAGTTCCAAGGTTGAGTTTAGAGTGGTGGGGTTGAAGAACGTTTGTCAGTGGCATAGCAAAGTGTGCAGCAGTGTGGGACTGTAGACGTCTGTAGTGGAAACAAGGTGTTCTGTCAACAAAGATGTGCTGGTGGAATAGTCTTGCAGCATTGTGCTTGGTCCAGGATGCAATTGCTGTGAATTTAGCCCTGCAAAGAAGCAAGGGTGAGTTACATTCTATACTAGAAGGACAAAAAACAAAGAAAAGACTGAATGAGCTTGACAAAACAACAGAATAAACCCTGAGAAAATGGAAAAACAGGGCAGATAAGGGACAGCAAAGAAACCAAGACTTCACATTACTGTCAAAATCAAATGTAAAAGGTCAGGCCAGATTTCGCAGGGTTTGTCTATTCTGAGCACACCCAACGTGAACTGTAAGAGTAACAGCACTGTAATTTGTCTGTTTCTCTCCCTCAGTGCATCCCTCTGTTTGTGGAGGCAGTGCTGGAGCGGTTGATGAGGGGGGTGAAGTCCAGTGAGCTCAGGACCATGTGCCTGCAAGTGGCCATTGCTGCTCTGTACTACAACCCAGCCCTGCTCATCCACACCCTGGACAACATGCACTTCCCACACAACCCACAGCCCATCACTGCCCATTTCATCAACCAGTGGATGAATGACACAGAGTTCTTCCTGGGGTGAGTCGTAGCTGGCTTTTTAACAGTTTTCTGTCAATTCTGTAGATTCTAAAGCAATTACATTTTTAATAGAAATACTGGTAATAAACTAGCCTCAAGTTATTGAAGGACTGATTCTTTTATCATGTATAGTGAGGGATCTTTTAACCACACATCAAATCTCCCTGTCCTGTTCTGCTCTTCAGGCTTCATGATCGTAAGATGTGTATCATTGGCCTGAGTGTGCTGATGGAGCTGCCCACTCGGCCCGCAGCTCTTGAGGTAGTCGCCCCCCAGATTGTCCCTTCCATCCTGCTCCTCTTCCTGGGCCTCAAGCACCTCTACGCCTCACGTCTCATTAACAAACCAGACCTGCTTGCCCGCGCCAGTCCTCAGGATGAAGACCAGAATGGTAAGAAAAAGACTAGGAAAACAGCTAGTACAGGAGGAGATTTGTGGGCTGTGTAGGATTGAGGTGGGGGAACAACATCGCAAGGAACGAGGACACAAAAAAAGCAGAGAGGAGGCGGAAACTGGCTTAGAGACGATAATGAAATGAGATTTTCCATTCTACATTGGATCTTCCACTGCTTGAATGTTAATTCAAGCTCAAATTAGCTGCAGCACATTTACTTTTTCACCCCTATCGGCTCTACTTTGCTTCAGTCAAGCGTAAAAGAATTAGATTCCTAAACCTTGTCTACTGCTTGTGGGCCAGACTGATAAACTAGCTTAGTGCAGTGGTGACAGCTGAGGGTTTCTCCTGCGGGCTGGTATTTAAAATGCATTGATTTCACTGCATCAAATGTTTAAGAATGGTGTATTCTTAATAGAAAAGTTTACATTTTCTTCCAAAGTCAAACGTGTTCTGGTTTGAAATCTACTGTGTTATGTGTGCAGAATCGAAAGTGGTAGTGTTAGAGAGAAAATACACAATAGTACAACACAATTTTCCTCTGTCCCTACACTTTTAGGCTTTAATCTAAATGAGTCTGCTTTTGTCTGTGTTGGCAGAGGAGATTCCTAGTGATGAAGATGAGGTGAACGAGAACCACAACACAGCGCGGCAGCAGTCTGGTATGTCAACAGGCTCAGGTTGCGAGGATAATGATGAAGATGATGATGACTACTGGGATGATGACGGCTTTGAGGGGACACCTCTGGAGGAGTACAGCACGCCTCTCGATTATGACAACGGAGTGGATGAGTATCAGTTCTTCACCACTGCCCTACTTAGTAAGTCTTTGTCTGGCAAAACATTAACTGCACTAAGGCAGAAGAGCATAACTTACAGTGATTCCAACTTAGCTGTTTACAGAGATCTTTGTTTTGACCTACAACATACAGAAGAAGCTGAAAAAAACACACTGAGTCAGACACACAGGCATCTCAGGATGACGTTATAATGTTAGAGCTTTTTGTGCGCTTGTGTGCGTGTGTGTGCGTGTGTGTGCGCGTGCATTAGGGGTCCAGAACACTGATGCAGCCTGGTACCAGTGTTTGACAGCTCCGCTCAGTGATGACCAGAAGAAACAGCTGCAGGAGATTTACAGCATTTCACAGCAGAGGAGGAGCACTGCTGCCGAAGGCCAGTGGTGAGGGAGCTGCACGGGGGCGGGCTAATTAGCAGCAGAGGGAGAGAGATTTAAAAAAAAAAACAGCGATGCAAGAAGATGCCCTGCAAGTCAAAGAGAGAGAGAGAGAGTCAAATAGAGTTTCTTAATTTGAACAGTGGCCTGAAGTGTTGTTTTATCAGTTTTTATTATGAAGTGGAAATTACAGCAGTCTGACACATTTTCTTGGTGTGATGACTAACTAGCAAATCATGCTATTTAATTCTAGTCTTAGTTGAATGATGCCAACAAATGACCAGAGAAACTTTTACAAATATACCAACTGAATCTTGTTGTGTTTTCAGAGTGCCAAGGAGACAGTCAGACAGAAGGATCTGGTCTGACTCTTACCTGAAGTGGATTTCACTCTATTCTGAATGATCTCAGTCCACATTACACCATATTACATGTAAAGCATCCCATCGAAAGCAAGTCCTGAGGTGCCATCCAGACTGCATATAGTAGCAGGTGCTGGATTGGCATTATATCCATTTGGGATCTGGTGCACTGTAAAGAATCAAAACTCTGACTGGAATATTCCTATATACAGGATAGGACCTGTGTGTGTGTGTGCGTGTATGTGCGCGTGTGTGTGCGCGTGCGGACTTCAGAGAAAAGGTCAGCATCATAAATATA
Organism: Mastacembelus armatus; assembly: GCF_900324485.2. NCBI lineage: Eukaryota > Metazoa > Chordata > Actinopteri > Synbranchiformes > Mastacembelidae > Mastacembelus > Mastacembelus armatus. The sequence goes on along the minus strand of NC_046655.1, from coordinate 2,217,570 downwards.
AATATTCTTGACCAGCAAAATTCTAAGTTCTTGTACAGTGCAGTCCTTTGGTCTAAGTAATGGTGTTTGCGTGTGTGTTAGAGAGACAGTTTAAAAAAAACAAACAAAAAAAAAACCACACACATCAGTGTGTGTGTGTGTACTGTAAGCGCTCGTCTTTGTCTTTCTATAGCTAAACATGTTTCTTATCATCTCATGAAGCGAGGGCTACGCTGAGCCTGCGTTCTGTCAGGGTGCCTTCTATACAGACTGCAGACAGACAAGAAGGTCAAAGGGCAAGGACTTGTGGTCTCCAACCTTGACATCACACACATGAAATGTAAAGTGGTAGGGGAACCTTGGGGTATGCAGTTTGTGTCTCTTTGTTTTTGTAACAGTTTTCAGAACTAATTTAAGAAAATCATAAAAGTTCATGTAACATTCTTGAGAATTGTTCTTGTTTTATTGTGGTCTTTGTTTAGTTCTTCCTACGTTTACTAAACAACAGCTTTGTTGTTTCGCTAATTGCCAGTTGTTACCGAGTGTATCTGAAAAACACCTGTGATTAATTTGCACTTAACTCTGCTGGTTCCATAATGGCTGGGATGAAGCGCACATGATTTGTGGTTTAGCAACTAACGTTTCCAAAAATCATGTTATTGTCCTTTGAATATGTTGCACAGAGGATTTTGATGCTAATCAAAGACCCCAAAAAAGAGTCTTTCTTATTTTTCAAAATGTTTTTGGACACAGTGTCTTTCTTATGCAGTCACTCCTTTGGCCTTTACCTTCCACTCTGAGGTTTCATTTTCTGAGCATTTAGTTTTAGTGTTCCATTTTTTCACCCCTGTGCACGTGTGTACTATATGTGCAGTACAAGAAGGAATAGCCAAGGGCAGAGGAGATCTCCTGTGGTGGGGGGAAATGTCAGCTGGTGTTTTTGTATTTATTTTCACTTCTTGGTCATGAAGCACTGCAGGAAAACCACTCTTCGCTAGTGGAAGCTATTTCTTCATCATTAGTTTTCTGTCTCTGCCTACCTATTTCTCTCTCCCTCTGAGCTTTGTAATCATCTGTCCTGCATGTGACTGACACCGGCTGGTGGAAGATATTTTTTGGCTGACATATCTGGGCCAAGTGAGGATGCTGCTGAAACTGTAACAAGCATTCCTACGCAAGGAGAAAAGAGCTGGAGGCGGAAACACAGTAGATGTTATCAAGAACAGCTGCAGGGGGTAAATTAAAAGGTTAAAAAAAATGTTTACATTGGTATTCTACATTTATATATGGACATATAAATGTAAATGTATACAAATGTGAAAGATAACTAGGAATAGTAAGAAATTAGAAGTAAGTAAAATAAGTAAATAAATAGGAAGATTACTGGATATGGATCCTCTTTGCCCTCTCACACCCAATAGGGATATGTAGTCATGTTGTGCCTTTCACCACAACATGCCAAAAATTAATTATTGTAATAATAATTAACATTAGATTTTTCTGTTAGAGACAGTGGACCAACATTTACAGGTTGAAATTGCTCTACTGTGGCTTTATTACAGATTTAATAGTCAGTATTCAGTATAAATCATGTTATAGACCACGGCACATAGGTGGTGCTGTTGGGCCATATTCTGTTTCGACGGGGCCTTTTAAAGTAAGAGATAACCGTGACTTTCATGATGTAGTTAAAGCTAAGTCGAAACTTTAGCAAATAAAATTGCAGAATGTTCTGTTGAAGAGCGTGAAGTAAAACTGGTTGGTATCACAGTGACTTAGTAAGTGCCTGCTTATGGTGTCTGATTGCCACATGGTGTGAATATTGTCGAAGAATGAAATAACTTGAAACTGATAAAAATAATAAAAATGTACTGAAAATTAACTAATGAAAATCAGACATTGCTTTTGATTTGAGGTTGAACAGAACCATTTAAAAAAAAAAAAACTCATTAAAAAATGATTCTTATGAAAAGATAATTTAATAATGATTTTAATTAAAATAAAATAATACAAAAGTGAAATGATAATATAAATGAATTTGACCATAGGGACAGAAAGCTAAGAAGAGAGTTATCTCAGGAGATTAGTAAGAAAATTCTAGACATTCAAGTTAAAGGTAAAGGCTATAAAGCCATCTCCAAGCAGCTTGATGTTCCTGTGACTATAGTCCCACATATTATTCGGAAGGACTGTAGCCAACCTCCCTGGACGTGGCCGCAAGAGGAAAATTCATGACAAATTGAATTTTTTTGTTAAAGCAGAGATGAGCTAGTGATAGCAGAAAAGCCATGCAATTATTTACATTTTTTAAATACATGGGGAAAAAACAAACGTGGGATTTCCAAATCCAATGCAAGCAATGGCTTCACTGGGAGAAAATTCTGCAGCTCCTTCTGCCCCTCTCTGTGACCCTCCTTAGGGCAAATTCAGGTATATGGACCTGATTTTTCAGATTAACTGAGATAAGTAGAATTCAATTGCAAATAACTAAGCAGCATACTTAGCATTTATTTCAGAAATACTGTTTTAATTATCAGATTATATATAATTTTCTTGTTTAATACAATTTGTTTGATATGTAAGAGATGATGAGATGATGATAATGAGGTGATTTATATTTATTTTACCTATTTTTGTTAACACAAATTTTAAAACATGTACAGTATAGTGTGAATTGACACAGACTAAGACTCCTTTTTTTCTTTTTTCCTGTTTGGTGTAATCCAGTTGTTGAACAGTAAGTTTTCCACATCCTTGTCTTGTCTACATATATGAGTCATTCAGATAGTCCCTCTACTGGGTCTGACCAAATGCCACTTAGAAAAACCTTGCTCTCCACCATTGTTGCCCACTTGCTTGGATAAACATAGCAAGGTTAACCGGTTGTTCTGTAGATGACTGTGCCATAGGACACAGAAGTCTGTTCTCAGACAGGAAGGCACCGTGGAATACTCTCATTTACAATGGACAGATGCTGGCAAGTCTCCCTGTCTGTGGCCTGCACTTTATGATTGGCAGCTCTGAGTATGAACTATCATGATCAATAAAATAGTATTTACCCAACAAGGTTGACAAAAAGGGAATATTTGAAGGAGATCATTTCTACTACAGTGCTGACTGCCTGATGAGAGAGAGGGAAGGTGATGATCTGACCAGATTTTTAAATGCCTCCACACAGGTGATACCAATCAGCTAACCAATTCCAGGTGAGCTATCACAGGACCGCAACAAAGCACAGGTTAGATAAGCAACCTTACTAAAATCTGAGTACCAGCCCATCAGGACATAACAGGGTGTTTTGAAATTTTCCATTTCCTGTTAGTCTTGTGGTGGTGGTCTAGTGGCTAGGATTTGGCGCTCTCACTGCCATGGCCTGGGTTCGATTCCCGGTCAGGGAATGAGGTTTTAGCACTGTCGCCCCTATTGGGTTCCCAAAAATGCCATTGGTCCACAGCTGGAATCAATGCTTAACTTTAAACTGGTCATGTTCTCTGAAATGCATCACAGGTCCATACAGAGAGGGTGAATGAATATTCATGACGCAGAAAAACTAGTCCATGCATTTGTTACCTCAAGGCTAGATTACTGTAACTCATTACCATCAGGATGTCTCAGTATCTTCATTAAAAGCCTCCAGTTAATCCAGAATGCTGCAGCCAGAGTCCTGACAGGAACTAGCAAGAGAGATCATATTTCTCCTATATTGGCTTCTCTTCATTGGCTCCCTGTAAAATATAGAATAGAATTTAAAATCCTTCTTCTCGCATACAAATCCCTTCATGATCAAGCTCCTTCATAACTGGTTTGCTCTCAGAGTGCAGGTCTACTTGTGGTTCCTAGAGTTCTCAAAAGCAGAATGGGAGGCAGAGCCTTTAGCTATCAAGCTCCTCTCCTGTGGAACCAGCTCTCAGCCTGGGTTCAGGAGGAAGACACTCTCTGTACTTTTAAGGCTAGACTTAAAACCTTCCTCTTTGACAAAGCATATAGTTAGGGCTGGCTTCAGGCAACCCTGAACCATCCCTTAGTTATGCTCCTATGTTCTACCATCCTTGGGTTGTATGTTGCTGATGTGCAGTTACTAGTCCCACCAACCTGCAGTGTCTATTTGTTGTTTATTGTTGCTGTTCTTTTCTCTCTCCTCTGTCCACTCACCCCAACCGGTCGAGGCAGATGGCCGCCCAAACTGAGCCTGGTTCTGCTGGAGGTTTTTTCTATTAAAAGGGAGTTTTTCCTCTCCACTGTTGCCAGTGCTGCTCATAAGGGAATTGTTGGTGTTTTTTTTTTTTTTTGATTTGATAAAGTGTGTTGAGATGAGTGTATCGTGATTTGGCGCTATACAAATAAAACTCAATTGAAAACTGAACTTAATGCCTTGGACGAGTGAAAGCTGTCAAACAACTTGGTTATATCACCTTTGTGGATTTCTCCGTGTTTGGAACCCATCAACTTTATGGAAACTAACACTGTTGGCTACTTTTGCAGTTTGAGCCTTGAGTTGAAGTCTGAATTAAGTATCTTTTCTCAGGCCACGCATTTTCATCTAACATTAGTTAGTCCAACTCTAGCCCAGTCTTTACTGGGCAACATTAAATTTCTTGGTGTCATAACTGATCAAATTAAATGTAAACATCACATAAAATATGTTGACAGTAAATTAGCAAGAAGTATTTCAGTATTATATAAAGCAAAATATTTTCTGGATCACAAATCACTACATATTCTGTGCTGTTCTTTGGTTTTGCCTTATTTAAGTTACTATTCTGAGCTACAGGGCAATAATTATATAAATTCTGTAGTTTGAGTTATATGTCTTCAAAAGAAAGCCGTAAGAATTATTAACACGTCAGGGTACCTGGATCACACAAATATACGTTTTTCAAACTCAAAACTAAGAAAATTTAATGACATCGTAGGGCGTCAGACAGGAAAATATAATAATGTTTAGAGTCAAGCAGAACTCACTTACAGCAAATATTCAAAAACATTTCCATGATTGATATAGTGGCCATAACTTCAATCTAAAAATGAAAAACGTTAGAAAAACAATAAAAAGTTTCTGTATTTCAGTTTCTGGTTTCAAACTATAGAATAACTTAAACTCAGAATTACTGAGTTTAACTGTTTCAAACATGAAACAGTTAAAAAAGAAATGGATTATCTAAAGAACGAAAATATTTAATTATGTTAATTATGCTGTAATGTATTTCAGCATTAGTTAACGGAAAGAGGGTGGGATTCAATAAGTTGAACTTCTTCCCACTCCTTTTCAAACATGTAAATTGGCTTTTTTATTATTACTTATAGTTTTGTTTGCATTATTGTTTTCTTTTATTGTTGTTGATGTTGGTATCATGCCATTGTGATCTTTTCTCTTTTCTTTTACATGTTTGAAATAAACTTAATTCAATTCAATGTCTAACTTGAAATTGTACTCTGAAATGCATCACAGGTCCTTTGTGGATTGGTCTGTTTGAAGCCCATCATCTTTATGGAAAGTAGCACTGTTGGCTACTTTGCAGTTTGAGCCTAGAGCTGAAGCCTGTGAAATATCTTTTCTGAGGCCACACGTTTTGATTTAACATTATCTGCATCTCCTTAGCGCTGCGGCCCACAGCGGGACACATCAGCTTCATGGTTGATGTTTTGCAACCCTGTTGCAGCTGTGTTGTCTACTTTTGCAGTTATTTAGCAAAGCCAAAGTATGACTGAGCCTAAAGCTGAAACCTGTTTTCTGATGCCATGTGTTTCATTTAGCATTGCCTTCATTTGTTAAGTGTTGTCTATTGTGGAGTTGCTAAGTTGTATAGGTTCAGTGAAATTTGAGCTGCAGCCCATTGAATGGAGATGGTAAAAGCACAGTGGCCCTGGATGGGTAAAGCATACACAAATTTAATATTTGCATATTCAAAAACATATTCACAAGTCAAAAAGTGGTGCAAATTAAAAAATAACTAACTAAATAGCTATAAAATTTAAAATCACATTCAGTAGTCAAATCACATGCAAAATAAATGCAGCATTGGAAGACACCTGACCACCAGAGGTAGTGATCAGCTCAAATTGACATATTGTATAGATAAAACATGCAATATTGTTTATTGAGTTCTTTTCGATGCATGCATAGGTACAATATACAATATAGCACCTTTTTTCACATTGGATTTCTGGTGTTACCCCCATTAGATGTATACTACCTTTTATATCTATTCCATTAGTTGCATTTATATTCACTTTTGTAAATTTAAGCCTACACTTTCAATCTTTTTGCTCTGTCAGCGGTGGAGAGCATAGAATGACATTAAATCCAATCCATCCATCTGCTTATTCCTATTTAGGGTCACAGGGATCTGCTGGAGCCTATCCCAGCTCTCTTTGGGTGAAAGGCAGGTACACCCTGGACAGGTCACCAGTCCATCACAGGGTTAAATCCAGTCCAGCTTTGTTATTATGAAATACTGACAGCATCCCCCCTCCAACTACCACAGACCTATCTAGGACCAGAACAATTAAAGATTTAGGCTTTAGGCAGCGTTCAAACCTACGCAAGAAAACACCTGTCAATGTTTGGTCTGTCATTTGACCACCACGGTTATTAAAAACAAGGGAAGAGATATTGGGGGAACATACCATAAACAGTTTGGAGAAAGACAAGACAGGGAAATCATCAAATCCTATTTAAAATAAGCAAGGGTGTTGTCTGGAGTGTCCAATGCAAGTGAAAGCCCAGCTCAGTCATAAAAAGTTTCCACAGTGACAGCTCGATGTATGTGTCGTAATGTTTATGCAGTGTGGCAGCTCCCTGAGGCAGAAAACTGTCTCAGCTGAGGGTTGAGTGTCTGTCAGAGGCAGCGACAAACACTGGTGGATGGTTTAGGGCACACGGGTGGAGAAGCTTTAAACTTTACTTTAAAACTTTAAAAGACACTTTCTCTTTAATCTCTTAACATAAACATACTGCTCTTCCTTCACATATTTTGACAACGCTGCAGATTTCTTCAGCAATCTCAAAACACAGCACAAAAAATATTTTTTTCTGCTGTCCTCTGCCAGCAAGTGTATTGCGCTATTATCAGATACACTTGAATGCAACCGTTCTTGCGTAGCCATAGACAGGTCACACCGACTTATATTCTAGCAGAACTTGATTGACTTATTACAACAAAACATTCCTTCTTCTTTTGTTATCAACCCCTTCTATAATCCTTGTGTGTTTTGTTTTTGGGTGTGGACATTTGATTGTATCTTCCTAAAAATTTACCAAAAGTGCTTAGTTTCAGATCCTTTTACTGCACAAATAATTAGTAGTTACTTAGATCTCACCAGCTCATCATAATGAACATTATCATGTTTAAATTAAAGTGAAAGTAAATGTGTTTCGATCAATGGGGTGCTGATGAAGAAAAGCAGCTCTATCACCTTATGAATTTGTTATCAAACTCTTTAGCAGCTGAATACCTCACTATGTTCACCAGTGAGTAACTAATTTTGTCATTTTAAAATTCAATTTCATCCCGTCCAGTTGATTTGTGTCTGCTCAGGGATGACCTGATTACTGACTTGTTACAGTACAAGCTTTACATAGACAATTTCTTGTGAGAAACCTCCAACCCAGAAGCAGCGATCTGATCAGTGATCAAGGCAGTGCTTAGTTCGATACTGTGTGGCAGTTACATTAATTGGATATGTACATTCAAACAGCACTGCAATCTACGCTCCTTCAGTTCTTAAAGTGAAGAGATGAACCACTGAGTAGCCTCTCTAACCCTAACTTTATTGACCAACTTCACTTCACATTGATTGCATTTATTATTTTACACTGCACTCATCTCTTGAGTAGCCCACTTTCCTTGGCACCTAATTGTATTAGCCTTATTAATCACTGTGTGTGATTGCATTTTAAGTGTCAGGCTTCCTAGTCCAGCAGCTTTGACCGCCTGTCCCCTGTATTGTATCCCTGAGGAACTTTTCAAATGCAAGCTTCTCCCCTGTGCTCTTCATAGCTGAGTGCTGGTCTAATTGTCCTTTCCTCTAGAGGCCTATTCAACCTAAATCACTATGGGTAATATTTAACAAGCGTCCTATGTGCGGGATGGCAGACCATATCATAATGAGTGTTATCTCCATTTAGTGGCAATCGGCCAGCCAGCTGTAATGATGGAAATAAATACCACAGTGGACGATGTCTGCTTGTTCATTTCCTTCAGGCATAACAACCATAGTACTTAACTGATTAAAAGCCCCAAGATATAGTTTACTCAGTGAAATGTCAGTGTGCAAAAATGCAATAAAAGATGATCTAAAGAAAATCTTCATGCCTGGGAGGTCTTTCCAGAGTCTGGTGGTGAAGAAAGACCAAGACCAAAGCTCCATTCAGACAGACATCCCTTTATAGTAACCCAGTGGCAATTGAACACATCTGTCTCCTGTATGAATAACCAAAATGCTCACTGAAATGGAAAAGTCACAACAACAATCTTACTTATTTGGGCCTAGTAAAATGTCTGTATGACTTTCAATATAACACAAGACTGGCTTTAGAGTCCAGGGCTTGCAGGGAGAAGGGAATGCTGTTTTCTTCACTGAAGTGCTCTTACAGGGTCTGAGAAACAGCAGCATAGAATCTGTGTTGTAAGATAGCTAACCTGTCATAACCATACATCATTACTAAAATCATTTAATTAAAACCCAGTAATTTCTGTGTTAGGTAAAGTCCTAAGGAAATTCAGTCTGTGTACCACCAGTGTGACTGACCAATGCCTGACAAACACCATTTATCTCAAGAAATTTGTAACTGCAGCTTGTGTCCTTTAACCTCCTAAGACCCGAGCTTTGGTTTGGCTTGCATTTTAGATTTCTTCTAGCTATTTGGGGTTAGGTGGAATAAACAGGATATTATCTTTGAACATTTAGTACTTCACTTGGTCTGAGTTTCCTCAGAACACAATCAAGACACTATTGTATAACAAAATGCAAATCTCTTTCATTTCCAGCCTGAACACTGTTTTCAACATTTTTCCTTGTCACTGTTGCATGTGTAACTGTTTCAACTTTTGTGCATGGATGTGGAAAAACAAAACATGCAACATATCTAAAAACCTTGACAATGTGCTTGTCTTTCGTTATTGCTTTTGTTTTTGCTTTTTTTTGTAATGCTCCAAAAATACTAATCCAAACAAGGAATGTCCTTTTTGTCTGTGGAAACAGTTGATCCACATTTGTGTACAACAGGTTTCAGTTACACAGAATTAAGTACTATGGTGCAGACAATCAAAAATGTGATGTCCATGCAAGTGGACACCAGTTGTAGGAGGTTAAATCCACCATTGCAGAAAAGTACCTGCTCCCTGGTTGATTTACGACTGAATTTCCATATCCACACCTGACCACTTACTGTTCCTCATGCCATTTTCATGTGACAAACTTATACCATTTCCATACTTAAACCATCCATGCATTATCTATACCCGCTTATTCTTAACTAGGTCACAGGGATCTGCTGGAGCAGTTACAAACCTGAGACCTTCTTGCTGTGAGGCAACAGTGCTAACCACTAAACCACTGTGCTGCCCCCATACTTAAACCATTTCAGCAGTATTTACTTGAGGCTAACTAAAAGCAGCTTGACAGGCTTCAGATCTTCTGCTCTGAGTTGTGCACTGTGAGGTCCTGACAGTTGCTTTTGCCATTCAAAGACATAATTGCTAATTATCAAAGGAGTGAACAAGACTCAACACATATGAATATGTGAATATTTCACATTAGTCACAGATTAGTATTCATAAATTAAGATTTGACATTGTGTCTTTTGAGGTTCTGGGTTTTGAGCATCAAGACAGAGCCATATTTAAGTTGTTATTAAGGAGGTTCTTTGCATATACTGTTAGTCTAAAGGTTTTCCCTCCAAGACTGTAACCAGCTAAATAACAGTCTTTTTGTATATATTTAATATTCTTTTCACTTTCATGGAAAAATTATTTATCTGTAACTGATTCAGGATGCACTGTGACACCGTAAGTGTCCTTTGTGCGTCCACTAGCACATTTGCAATCCAGATTCTGCTGCAGCTCCAACTGATGCAACTGATGACCGATGACTGATGTTAGTGAGCAGGCCAATTCAATGAGCCAGACTATAATTAATCACCTTGCCATTGTTTTTGTAACACCTGCAGCACACACCTGTCTCCTTTACCATATATAGTATGTTTGCTTCACACATCTCTCTCTGCAGCCCCCCTTTCAACTCCCCTTGAAAAAAAACCCTTTGTTGTAACTGGTCGAATCACTGTTCAAGTACAAATCAGTACAGTACAAATGAAAGTCATTGTCATGATCCCAATGTTTGATTTGGCTCTGCCTTACATTTTCCTGGTTATATTAGCCCTTGCCCTTTGTTTCCTTCTGCTTTCATGACCTGCTCCGCCCTCATTCACCTGCATTCTGTAGGTTTTGGCTTCATGGGATTGTTGTTGCTGAACTCATCTCCCTGGGTTTCCAGTGTTTGTCCTCTTTGCTTCCTTTCCACTGCTAAACTGGATTTGCCCATGTTCTCTTTGAACATCTGGTCTGTAGCGTGCTTAGTTTCTCTCTAGATATAACTAATTGTCTGTCCCAGTCAGATTTGTTTGCCTATCCATGTCAGACAATGCTGAACTATTTCTCCAATGGATCATGAGTAAGCCTGCTTTACTTCCTGGTTGCCCAATTGTCTGTGATTTCCAGGTGAACTCTAAAAATGCTGTCTGAGACTATGAGACTCTTTTTTAATGAAGAATTTGTTTAATATCTTTCAGGGAACAGGGAGTTTCAGGCTGTGTTTTGCCAGTTTCTGGCGTGTGTTTTGCTGCTATATCAAACAGTGCATAGGACTTTTAAAGCAAAAAAAAAAGCAGAAGTCTGCTTTAGTAGATTGCTCACATTTCTAACAACTGATGTTGAATGGTTCCTCCTGGCAGTTCCCTGTGTAGCTCAGCATGAAGCTGCAAGAGCTGAGAAAAGAGAGGGGAACGGAGAGAGCCAGCATTTCAATTTCAAAATTAGTAATAAATAACCAATATGAAAAGACAGCTGCCTTCAGTAAAGTGCATTGCTCAGACTGATCACACCTTGTGGGAAGAAACTTCTGGCATAGTGAGATGGAGTGCATTTAATTGAACGATATCGTGTTCCAGAGGGAAGAAGGTGGAATATCTCAGCAACAGGATGAACAGTTGGGTCATTTGTAACGTGTAAGGCCCTAGAAAGCAGTCTGGATTTATAAATGTCCTCCAGAACTGGCAACTTAGAGCCTATAGTTCTCCGAGCAGAACGTACAACTCTGTGCAAAGCTTTCTTCTCTTTAACAGACAGATTTCCCAACCATACAGTGATTAAGCTGCTGAAAAGGCTCATCCATAAAAGACCTCTTCTGGTCGGGAAACACCACTGCAGTAGTGAGTAAGGCCCAACAGCGACTCCATTTCTTGAGAGTCCTCAAAAAGAATAAAATAGAGAAGAAACTGCTCCAAACCTTCTACTGCTCTACCATAGAGAGCATGACGACATACTGCATCTCTGTGTGGTATGGAGGCTGCTCATCTATGGACAAACACAGGCTGCAGAGCGTGGTAAGGACAGCAGAGAAATTATTGGGCGCCCCCTCCCCTCCCTTGAGGATATTGCCAGTTCCTGATGCCGTTCCAGAGTGAGGAGGATCATCTGTGATCACTCCCACCCTGGCCACCACCTCTTAAGCCTGCTGCCCTCTGGGAAATGTTACAGGAGCATAAAAAGCAAAACAAACAGACTGAAAAATAGTTTTTATCCATGGGCTATCAGGCTGCTCAATGCACACAACAACCTCTAGGCAGTCTCATGTCTCACGTATCTGTACTGTGCAGTATTATTTTAATGCCATTTATTAATTTTAATATTTATCTTTGCACCAAGCGGAGTAGTGTTCCCAATCTCACTGTTTACAAACAGCGTATGTCACAATGACAATAAAGCCTTTCTGATTTCTAATTTTGATTCTGCATGTCTCCAATTTCAAATTTCTATATGACCAAAGGAACAAGGAAAGGGAAAAGATGAAGACGAGCAGCACTGAGGAACAAGCAGTAAGCAGAGATGGAGGATAGATGGAAAGTTGATTCTGAAACACTGATTAAAACCATGTAAAAGTAAACGTTAATCATTAAAAAGTTTAATTAAATGAGAAATGATTTCATAGTAAATACTATGGTTTTTTATCACATGACAAATAGTGATGGAATGTGATTATCTATAAGAGTCTGTTTCACAGAAAAGAAATCAATGTATGAAATGAGTGTGAGAAGTTAATGAAATTAAAATAAGTTGTGTGCACAGGTCAATGAATATGGAAGAGAAAGCTGATGGGAAGTGCCAGGAAGACTGGGTGAACAGATGGCTGGGAGAGAACAGGAAATACCTGAATTAAAATTGGGAAATTAAAGTCATGGCCAGGGCAAAGTGATCTAAAGTGTCATGTATGCCTGAGTTATAGGCCATGCACTGATCATGCCATCTGACCTTACAAAGTCTGCTTGGTAACTGACAAGCTCAAAGGATGGAAGTACATATTTGGTTAATCAAAATTGTAAAGTAAGGATTACCTAATGCAGGAGAATGAGCAGCCTTTATTCCTAGTGTTCTGATAGTTTCTTCGTGTGTTTGACCTGCTACATGCCTGTACCCTCTGGATATCTCTGCCTGCCACTACTCTACAGCTTGTAGTTGTAATAAAAGAACCATCTACTTCCACCTTGACTCTTCGGTGTGAACTCCTTAGCTTAACTGCAGTCCAGGTGATGGCGGGGGAAGACGTCCTCATATTTGACCGCAAGGTCCGCCAGCTTAATTCGCCACTCTGCCATCACGTCACAAATCTCAAGGTCCAAGTCTTCCAGGCCAACCCGCTAAAGTCTCTCCTGTACAGTCTCTGTATTCTCCAATGGCACTGATGTTCCAGCAGGCTATGTAGCTTGGTGAGCAGCCCTGAGTTCCGGGACTTCCATGTCCTCTAGTGCCAGGTGAAGACGTCGGCCAGCTTGGCGTTTCCCCGCAGCGTGACTGGGCTGTCTGAGACATTCAGAATCTTCAGTGAAACCCCCCCTGTCAGAGAGGCATTATGACTCTGGCAACCATAATGCCTCTGGGTGAGAAGTCAGAACAGTGTCTCCTAGGACAATCTTGACATTCTTGGGAAGCTTGCCCTATACAAGAAACTCACTGCCAGCTGGAAAGGTGGTGGCTCTGTTGCACCTGACTGTGCCCAACTTTTCTGACATTCTGTTACATAAAGTCAGCTCATTAGTTTTAGAAGTGTTCAATACGAAGTTGTTTTAAGTCACTCCAAAGGACAAGACTTTTAACCTCAGATCTGTAATGTGATTTATCATTCGGGTCAATAAAACCAATTATAGTACTATCATCTGTAGTGATCCACAGATACAGGAATCTGACTGTAGCACACCCAGCTGCAATGCAGGTTCCCTCCACTCTCAGTCACACCACACACAAGTTTTTGCCTTTCACCCAAAGAGAGCTGGGATAGGCTCCAGCAAATCCCTGTAACCCTAAATAGGAATAAGCAGGTATAGATAATGGCTGGATGTAGGGAATAATGTACAATTACAGTTCAAAATATATTAGAGAGGCTGTAAGGAAGTGTGCAGTTCATTAGTCTAGGCTGAGATCAGTCACCTTGTTTTCTACTGTTTACCCAGCACCCAGGGATTGTAGTTTTCCCTGTAACCACTGTATGTCCTTCTAATAACCTGTTCCACCCCACTACTTCAATTAGTAAGTTCTCAAAATGTCTGTGTGTGTGACAGCGAAAGAGAAAATAAAGCAGATGAGAAACTCGAAATTAAGAACGTGTGTACACAATGCCATTGGGATGTGCTGTGTGTGTGTGTGTGTGTGTGTGTGTGTGTGTGTGTGTGTGTGTGTGTGTGTGTGTGTGAGTGAGTAGCAGAGCTGAGTGGTGACTTGCTCCAGCAGCAGTAATGATAGCAGGCGCCCTGCCAGCCAGTATTTTACCTGTGCCACTTGTGTAGCTGCTGACCTGACAGCTATGACCAATCACACACACCACTGGTACTATAACAAGTCAAATGACAACAGAGAAAGCACATTCATGCTTCATCAGTCTCTTCTTTTCCTTTCTCCCTTCAGGGGTCACCACAGTGAATCATCCACCTCCATTTAACCCTATCCTCTGTATCCTCCTCACCCACACCAACTATCCTCATGTCCTCCTTCACTACATCCAAGAACCTCCTCTTTGGTCTTCCTCTAGGCTTCCTTCCTGGCAGCTCTAACCTCAGCATCCTTTTACCATTGTATTCACTGTCCCTCCTCTGAACATGTCCAAACCATCTCAATCTGGCTTCTCTGGCTTTTTCTCCAAAACATCTAACATGAGCTGTCCCTCTGATGTCCTCATTCCTGATCCTATCCATCCTTGTCACTCCCAGAGAGAACCTCAACATCTTCAGCTCATCAGTCTCTAGGGACAACCAAGTATATAAGCTATATAAGCACTGTCACAGCATAACGCATAATCCTTGATTTCATTGTTAATATAAAAATATGCACCTGGCAACCTCATGAAAATCCCACCAGCTTGACCAGACTGCCAATTACTGCAGGATGTAACTATCCTTTTCTGTCAGGCTTTTCAGGTTATTTCTCTGTCCCTACACAAACCACCACTCGGCGTGGACATGTAAACCCCCCGCCACTCGGCGGAAAGATCCTTCACAAACAGTCACTAACCTAAGTGACCTGGACAGGGCCTAACAAGCCACTGACAACAATGCTCCAACCAGGAACAAAGGAATTTGGGGGGTATAAATAGACACAAAAGACAAATGAAACACCAGTGAAATGAATCTAACTAACGAATATAAAGCTACCTAGAAACATAACTAGGCGCAAAAGGAAACTAGACACCAAAATAAAAGTCCATAACCAGAAACCAGACTTCATTCCATGACACTGACTAAATTCACTTTCATCTTGCAGTGCTCTGAGTGACAAGGTCGGTTTGTTTTTAAGGGCCAGCAGCTGTTGCAGAGTGCAAGAAGCTGAGCACTTGGACACCAGCTGGCCACCACACAACAAGAATAGCAAAAAGTTGGTCAGGCTGCAAGGGATGCACCAGATGTTCCACATGTTGTTGAGTGACACTCTGCTGTTTGCCCTCAGGCTCACTCTCTCTCGCACTCTTTCTCTAGTGCTCTCTCTCTCTCTCTCTGTCAGATTCTTTTGCTTTGTGGCCTTAAAATGATCATCACTCTTGGGAAAAAAAATGCAGTAGGCAACCAGAGGCAGTTTTAGACCCTTTTTAGGGGTGTTCAATCACACCTAAATTTAATCTCAGCCCCCCTAAAAATTATAATAATGAGTAATCATTAGGTCTATTGTTAACTAATGTCAGATTTTGCAAACATGTTCAATTTGCAAACTTGTTTGTCCCACAGATGTAAAAACAATTTAGAGGAAGAAGAAGGTAGTGTTGGATTTCATGTTGCTGCCTGTCAGGGGCAGTGCATATTAATGAACATATCAATGTAAATATGCCAGAATTAGCCAAAAGGCCACTTTACATGGGTAGTTACCTGGCAGGTCTGTGGAAACAATTCACAACACGAATGAAAATCCATGGTACAGAACAACAAATCAATATAATAACATACAACATTAGATATGGCACATATTGGCATAAAATTAATGACCACAGATCTGGTTCCTCTTAAGCAATCGTTTGAGATGGGTTTTAAATGTACTGAAGGTAGAACATTCTCTTATTTCAGCAGGAATGTTATTCCAAGTCTCACAGCCCTTGACTGATAACACCTGTTTACTGTATGTTGTGTGTCTATGAGGAATCGCACACTCGCCTCTAGTAGAAGCTCTGGTTACTTTACCATTAATGCTTAATACACATATTGGCTGTGCAGTTACACAGAGAATTTGATACATTTATGGGCAGTGAATTCAGCCATTGAGCGAACCCTCAATAACTGGATATCTGTTCTTGCATAGATGGATATACTTTTTTTTCCTTCAAACAAAACAACCAGGTTCAGGTAAGAAAGTGAGGGCACAATGACATTACCTGACTGCATTGTCCATAGAAACCCAATATTCAGATAGAATGTTATAACTTGATATGTATCAATTCATACTGCTCATTAGTTTATAGATTATATGATTGTTTGTTATTGAGTTGACAGCACAAAGAAGGAGAGAGGAAGACAGTGATGGAGACAAGGAGAGAGAGCAGGGTTTAGTCATCAGATAGACACTGTGGCAAAGAGATGTTTTAGTTCAATCCTGTTATATTGTTTGCAGTAGAAATGCTGCTTATGTTTCTCTCTGCCTGCAGAGGCAGGGCCCTCCTGCGCATGCGTCCGCAGGCGGGTTCTCTGCGCTGATGTTGCATTCATTCACTCCAGATATGCTCGAAAATCCAAGATTAGTGTCTTATTGCGCTGGTACTTGCTACTGTATTATAAATATAACTTAGGCGCATTCCACCTGGTTTTATCATAAAAACGTAACTTTTGTTCCCCCCGCAAAGTCTATGGGATATGTTTTCTTCTTTTTAAACGTCTATTTTCAAGGTCAAGAACGAACTTGAAGTTTGTATTTTTTAGATCAGAATGATTTGAGCATTTTAGTTTAGCAATCAGTCATTCAGTCCATACATGAATTGTTCAATAAATCAAATTGTGTTAACATATGAACCTAAGTAAAGCAATGCAATAAACACCAAATAGTACCACATGTAATAGTGTGTAAAAAAGGATATTAACAGGTCTTAACGCGGTTATGGTCTTATGCAAGCCGTTGGTCCGATTCTCTTACCGCACATGAAGGCAGCACAACACATCCACACCGTCCCCGCGGTCCACCACAGCACATACAGCCGTTACCTGCAAGGCGGAATGGACGTTTCTGGTCCCCCCAGCTTCACTTTTAGCCCAGCAGAGCCGCGGGAGAAGCCAGGCCCGACATGACAGCGCCGGGACGGGAGAAGAAAGGCCACCAGCGGTCGCGGACCACCGTCAAGCCAGAGGCGATGTGGGCAGCGGGTCGTTACGCCGTGCTGGCCGCCCTGTGCGTCCTGTGCTACGGCAACTCTCTCCGCGGCGAGTTGGTGCACGACGATGTGTGGGCTATCATCAACAACCCGGACGTCCGACCGGGCTCCAGCCTCAGAAACATCTTCAGCAACGACTTCTGGGGCAAGAGGATGGCGGACAATACGAGCCACAAGTCCTACAGACCGCTGTGCATCCTCACCTTTAAGTAAGTTCTCCCTGCTTTGTGTGCTCCGAGTTTCTCAGCTCACCTGGAGTCCCAACAAACACATACTTTATGTTACTTTAAGTGCACAGCTGTTAGCACCAACCCGAGCTGACAATCCAGCTGCATGAAAGCCACACAAACACGCACTAAAGGCTGACGTCATTCGGCTGGTCCCATGTGGAAAAGCGCCGTCGCAGACTCTCAGTCAACTTTGTAATGATGCAAGCGACATCTCCCTGAACTTAACACCTTTCTGGATCATTTCACCGTCTTCACATGAGACAGACAGCGCCACAGAGCGCGCTGTGACCGCTATAAGCCCACTACTGACGCGCCGAAACTTCCCGTGATCGCGTGATAGGAGATTTGCGCACACATGCTTTCCGTTCTGTGCCTGTTCAAGTCTCTGGACCCTGTATCAATGTTTCTGTAATGAGTTGGAGAAAGGAGAGCAGCTTGGCTGGGCAGCTGTGCACTGAACCTGTCCCAGCACATCCCACCTCTGGCTTGGTGCACATGCAGGTTTATTAAGAAGAAAGCTTAGGCGACACCGAACCAAGAATACCGTCAGACTGGTTGCTCAGCTTTCTTTTTTTTTAAAATCACTTTCACAGTTTGGCGACAGGGGATTGTGGGTGTGCGGTGTTGGGTAGGTGGATTAAAAGTTAAGGGAACGGCAGCGCAGGATGGGAAAACACGGGCTGTTTTGTAGAGTTACTCTGCTCCAGGAGGGCGGAGTTGCGTAGGAGCAACCAGGCCAGCATCCACAACAGGGTGGGACTGCGTTATAAATGATATTATCTTGCACTGATTGCGTGAGAAAAAGGACAGCCCACTTGTTTCAGGATGAAGGGAAATGTCCAGGCCCAGCAGATACTACAGACGATTCTGTGCTCTAGTGAAATAGAGGCAGAAGCCTGTTGCTCTAAGACCCAGTTTAGTTTAACTTTGAATCATATAATTCAATACAGAATAGAAATTTGAATCGTAATGTGATGCAAAAGTCACAGTGGGTTCACATTTCACAAGATAATAAAGTCTGGCTCATAATGAACAAGTGTCAGTTTTTGCTAAAATGTAAAGGAACACATTAGTTATTTTATAATTATTTAATTTTATTAATCAGTGGACTGCCCTTTATCTGGGTTCTGGCCTGGATAGATTTTCCTGGACAAAGACAAGTAAAAGGCTGCCCTCTTATACTGGACATCCAGACTGACAGTGCTTGTGTTGTTAGTAGCAATGAGTTTTGTGACTTGAGTTTATGTGAACCTGCCACTCTTATTCAAGCAGAACACAAGGTGACTTGGGGCTCACCGACTGATCAGCATTAAACCAGCAGCTCAGCCCACTCCAGTCCTGGAAGCAGTTTTCCGGGAGCTGTATGTCAGGTAAACCTAGTGGAGTGTTATGTAACATGATTGCTTGGTCTAGTGACAGACATAATGAGCCCTCAGGTGACGTTCAATCAGTGCATGCCACACTCAAGGTAAGTAAAACTGAAAATCCTTGAGTGTGAGAGTGGGAATCCTTGTGTGTGGTCTGGCAGCAAGACTACTACCTAACTGTCGCTTTACAACTGCTGAAACAGCTGCTTGCCAGTCCGATCTCTGTTAAGACAGTTTTCGAAGAAGGTATCAGCCACTTGGTGCTGCTCCTGAATGGTGTAGCTTAAGCTCTCCAGGAACATCTGCTATCAGAAACACACACACACACACAAACAGCACCTAATGATGAGTGTGTGCAGGAGACAGCTGAGCCGGAGCATGGCTGATCTTTCATGAGTGACGTGTTGTTCATGAGAGGTGCTTTAGTTTATGGCTTGCAGGGCTGTTTTGGCCTCTCTTCACCACCTTCCATTAGGCTGTCATATGAAGGATGCTTGTTCATCTGGCACACCCTCTAGACATACCTAGGTGGGGAATGAATGTGTAGCTGCCGTCTTTTCCTCCTTCAAAAATGTCACCACAAACCTTAACCATACCATAGTGTGTTTGATTAGGAGGAATTGTGGACCCAGATTTACGGGAGGCAAAAATGGGGCAAATATGCTACTTCAGGTTTTAGAGTCATAAAGATGAGATGGTGTAACATGGAAGGAATTAATTTACTTGAATGTTGATGGTGCAGTGTAATAGGTAACAAAGGCGCTGCAGCTTGATTGACATGCTTCCATATCCACACTCTGGCCTGTCTGGATGTTTTAGCTTGCCTGGTCTGAAACATGCTTGAATCAGCATGCTGGTAAAATTTCAAACTCTGATTCATTTTATTCTCTTACTCTGCCTGGACAGCTCTGGCTGCCTTGTATTCAACAGTCAGTCAGTGAGTCATGAGCTGGGATCTGCAGGATACACACACACACACACGCGCGCGCGCGTGCACACAGACACATACCCGTGTCGTGAACCCATGATGGGGAATGTGCAGTCATCCCAGCATTGTCGTTTCTCTGCCGGTGAATACTGCAGGGCTTTTGGGAGGCAATCAAGGTGAAAGACACACAAACAAAGTAAATGCACACAACACAGCGTCAAATCCCTTTTTGTAGCTAGGCCCTGATGTGCACCATGAACTGAGCAGTGGTTTCAGTGAGAAAACAAGGGAGAGAGAAAGAAGAGAGAGGTACAGCAAGAGGCCATGTGATTAAAATAGAAACGCGAGGACAGATGACACAAGACAGGCAAGGAAGAAGTGGTGAGCGATGCTGGTCTGGTAAATGAGGTGTAGAGGACAAGGAGACAGACATGGCAGATAATAGAAAGAGACAAGAGCAGCAGTTGAAGAGTGAAAAATGAGAAATGAGGGAGAAGAGTGAGGAAGTGATAGATGACACTGTTTGACTCCAATAGAAGCCAGCTCAGATAATGTGAGAGCTTCATTTCCCAAACGAAAATGTATTTACCTGAAGTTCAAGGATTCAAACAGGGACATACTGTCATTTCGCCAGCCATGGCATGTAATTATCTGATATCTTTTTTTTTTCTTCTTGTTGACATCTTATTTAAAGCATTTTACCCCCTTTTTAGTCAGCTGCCTCTCTTTGCCTGCAGTGTTTTAGCCAGGCTGTTTTTCTTCGCAGGGATTTGGTAAGACAAATTACCATAGTTGTTAACTGCTGGTGCAATGTTCCCTGCAATAATTACCAAACTATTTAGGTCATGGCCCAGTCTCCAACATAGGAGAATATATTAAAAAAAAGGCATGAAGTCAATATGCTTCATGGTTGCTAACTGGTTCCTTCACCCCTTCACCCTGACAGAGTGAACACACCAGGTCGTGCATGCTCAGTTTCAAACTGTGACTGTTTCAAATGTTGGATTGTTTTATGTTTGCTCTGCTAGTGGCAGCCTAAGAGCGATGCTGAGACATATATCTAAATAAATACAAGTTAGATTGGTTGAACCTTTGCTGTGGATAATTTTCAAGGTCCTCAGAGGATAATTCTCAATAATTTTGGCAACTCCATGGCCTTTATTTTGCTGCTGAATTCATTTTTACTTGTTCTCCCTCCGTTGTGGTTCACTTTCCTGTTTCTGTATTGCCTTACCAGCATGCCAAGCAAGGCAGACCAGCTCCAGTCACGTTGTCTAAATCTGAACAGATTGATGAACCACATGTTTTCTGGCACAAGCAGCCCATAAAAAGAGTTGGTTGTGTGTGGGTCAGTAGGGACAGCAGAGACTTATATTTGTAGAGTGAGTTTTTCAAAATAGTCCCCCTGTAAAGCAAAATTATTCACACATTGCTCACTTCCCTCAACAATTTCAGTTTCTTGCTCTTAGATGAAGCATCATTGTTTCTGACGGCTGTCAGCTGGTTAGACTTTTAGTATTTTTTGGCATATACATGATACTTGTAGGGTCAGCAGAGGTTTACATCCAAAAATTAATCTCTTCATTCTGTAAAATTTCCTGCTTTAAGACCAACCACCAGTTCACCTTTGCATTAAGTTGTTATGTATTCTCGTCATTAGCCATTGCTTAGACAGCCCTCCTTATTGTTATTCTAACATTCTATAAAATCTGCTGATATCTATAAAAAAAGCAATAGATTATCTTGGTTCTGTCAGACCACCAGACAGATGGTATGTTGGTGAATAATTAATTGTGCGCAACTGCTTGCATTCATAACATGATATCATGGCACCATATGACACTGATTGTACTATGATTTCATCTGATTATTTGTAAATTATTTGTTTGTTTGTTCTGAAACATAGATAGATATATTGACTAATATGTAGACCATTTGGTTTTAGAGTTCATCAGCTTGCATAGAAGTTCTGACTACATTGTGGTGAGTTTTTCACTGACATTCTTTGACATTTCCTTGCCGTGTTAGATTCATTGGAGCTTTGGGCAATCTCATCAAAGTGTCTCAACTTTTAAGATGTGACTGAATTGTCGAACAGTCTTTCTCCCACTCTGAGTTTTTCTTCAGCACGTCAGCTTGAGGATAAAAGCAACATCAGTACCAGTATAAATTGACACATTTGTTGCAAATGGTTTAACAAAAGCTGTCACATGAGTTTGCTCAGGCTTTGTTGGCTATGTGCTGTTGAGTTTTGACTGAATTTGAATGAGTTCCCAAACTACCAGTTGAGCCATCTTTGTCTTACTTGCTATCACCTTGTCACGTTTTCTTCCATGCCGTTGCTGGCTCAGCCATCGAGCCAGAATGTAGGCAATTTTGGCTGAGATATATGAGTTAAGAATCAGGCTGGGAAATTTGTGCTTTTCTTTGTGTGCCTTTTATTCATGTGGTCAGAGCTGACAAGTTTAAGTGAAACAAATTATAGCGACACAGAACAGGAGGCTGGATGTTCTGATAAGTGGATGCAACACTTTAAGTAATTTAAAGATAAGAAAATCACCATAATCACATTCCTCATTTACCCCTCAGTGAGTGAAAAAGTCTTACAATTTGATGAAGGCAATAGTTTATGAGTACTTCCCTATCACTAGTGAACACAGAAACAGTCCAGTGACTCCGCTTGTAGGTCATGGGTTCCTGAGTGTCAGCAGCTATAATACATTTTTGCACAGAGCAAAGACTGTGGATTTTCATGTTTTAATCATGTTAGCTTTACTTATGCCAGACCTTGACCTTTACACAGTAGTGACCCTTAAGCACCTATAGTGTCTTTGGTTTTCCATTTTTATTGCTCATTAGGTGTTATAAATGCAGATCATACAGAAAAATATACAGTGTATTAGTCGTCATCAAGCATGTCCAGGCTAATTGTTATTCATGTTTGGGAGTGGTTCTTATACAGGCCCAGCACACAAGGTCACAGATGAGACTTCTCAGCTGTCAGTTTAAGTGTCCATCAGCAGCCATACTTCCTGTCAAAGTGTCCCTGAACTGGACACTGAACCTAGACCTTCTCCCTTAGTGGAAGTTTTTCTGTCTGGATAAGCACGGCACATCAGCTAAATGCTTTAAATGAGATATTTAGATACTTATTTCTTGTGAAGCCATCACTTAACTGATGTGTTGAGACCCCAGTCTCACAGCCCTCCATTTATCCAAGAAACATTTGTTTCTTCATCAGCCAAAGCAGATCAGCATCAGCGAAAGTCAGCAGATGATGATGATGATTAATGATCACTCTGCAAGCTCAAGCTCAAGATACCAGTTATCCTCATTGAATTATGAATGGACTGGACAAGGGTTCATAGAGGAGCTCATTAGAGCTAATTACAATCAGAGATAAGGATTTCAGATATAATGTGACGTTCTGGATTTGTTCTGCTCTGTAAAGTCTTGGCCTGAACGTGGACTTGAATTTAGAAGTCCCTCACACTAACTCTGGATTAGGTATGACTGGATTCTGATTTTGCAAGCAGTTGTGCACAATTAGTCACTGACATTCCATCTGTCTGGTGGACTCACAAAACCAAGAAAACAGCTTTTCTTAATAGAAATCAGCAGATTTTATAGAATGTTAGAATAACAACTAGAAGGGCTGTCTAGAGTTTAATTCATAAAAATGTTGGCATTTGAATTATATGTTTATGTCATTGTTAATTGTTAAGTTGACATACTTTATTTTTAGAACATATAAAATCTGGTGATGATGATGGGATGACAGTTGGAAGCTAAACCACTGTCATGCTTCACTTTTCCTGGAATTTCTGTTACCAGGTTGTTGATATATTTTGCTGTATGGAGTGGTAATACCAAGTATGACTAAACTAGTTGAAAATTGCATATCACACAGCTATTCCTCACTGAGGGATTAGCTGCTGGAAGATCTTAAGTGGGGTGTGATTTGGTGTCAGGAATCCAGCGTTCCCTGTGAAAGCAATCATACTCTTTTCATTTGAAATTCATGGCACTGTGGAAAATTGATTGCGAGTCTGTTCAGGATTAGAAGACAATCACTTGATCCAGGAAATGTAAAAGGTAATTTACTATAGAGATTCTCTCAGTAAATCTACAGAAATGTGTTGCTTAGTGGTTGTTTTACATAAGGTTCACCCTTATTTTTCTCCATATGGTAGAGTTACGGGAAATAGCTGACACTGGCATTACTTATCTAGTCATTTATTTTATAATTTTATGAGTTTTGATCATTTCCAATACTTGCACATAAGCACTTCACTTTCACAGCGTCAAATGTAACACAGATGCAACTCCTGTATCATCTCACAGTGCTGAATATTTGTCTCTCTCTCTGTCAGGTTGAACATCATGTTTGGTGGCATGACACCTTTGTATTTCCACATCGTCAACATGTGTTTGCACTGCGTTGTCACCTGCCTGCTCATGCACACGTGTGAATGCTGTGTGTTTGAAGATTCGCGCCTGGCCTTCGTCTCAGCACTCCTCTTTGCCGTACACCCTGTCCACACTGAAGCCGTGAGTACAAGACACACACATGCTGTCATATATTGGATGGAAAGGATGTCAGATCATTTAGATTGTCTTTTTTTTATTTAAAATATAGCTTCGTGCAAGACAGCCAAGTGGGGCTAGAATTTATGCTCAAGTTGCAAGTCTAACCTTAAAATTTGAGAGGGCGTCTTCCTCCTGAACCCAGACTGGGACTGGTTCCACAAGAAAGGAGCTTGATAGCTAAAGGCTCTGCCTCCCATTCTACTTTTGGAAACTCTGGGAACCACAAGTAGACCTGCACTCTGAGAGCAAAGTGCTCTATTGGGATGATATGGTACTATCGGAGGAGAGCAATCATCTCTCATGTGTTTATTTTTCTTTCCTGTCTTTATTGGTTTTATTACATTTTTCATTTAATAAAAGAAAGAAAGTAAGAAAGAAGAAAAAATCAAAAGCACACACAGCTTAGCGAGGCATAGGCAATAAAGAGGTATCACCACAACCTTCTGAATTATCACAATAACAAAACAATCACCAGAGCTGAGCCTGGGCATCTCATGTGTCTCACATAACAATAGTGAAAATGTTGTCATGATTACTGCTTATATAGTGCAAGTTCAAAGGAAAATATTCTATTTTCAGGCAAAGATGATTAAGTCTTAATCTGCCTTTTCATGGATATACCTTTAAATCTTCAAGATAAACACAAAGTACTCAAATGCCACTGCCTGTGTCAGTGTCCTAAGACTACCAGTATTTGTTTTGCACTTATGGCAAAATGAAAAGCTGTTATGCTTCATTTTGGATGAATTATGGATCAGGAGATGCTCTCTTTATGGTATTTTAAATTGCAATGCCCTAGTCCAATTAGAGATGATTTTTTTTGTGTGTGTTATTCCACATATGTTCTGTAATGTCTCCTTGGTTTCTCTCAGCTCCCTGTACAAAAATTTGCTTTTTACTTTTAGACACACTAAAAATCAACTAACTGTGAATCCATAATGGATATTTCTAGATGCATCGTATTCTTCAGGATTTGGAGTAATAAAAAAATACATTTTGGTTCCAGTGTCTGAAGGATCTGAGATGCTTGTGAATTCAGAGTTATTGAATGGAGTGAAAGTGCATTTTCCTTCAGTACATCGCACTGCTTTCCAAGCCTGCCTGTGTCAGTGTACATTTTGTAGCTCTTTTACATTTTGTGGCTCTCGGGTGTTTTTTCCATCAAATCTTTATTCAATATTTATCTATGTTTAGGGCACATTAACCCTAAACAGGAGTTTTTTGGCTATGAACCGTGAGAGACAGATTAAAAAGTTTATGAATCACCAGCATCTCCCAGCACTCACATATACAATTCCCACCATGCCCAGAAACATTGGTACATTATCCTAAAAAAATCAACCAGTAATCATGGACCAAGATCACACTCAGCAATGAAAAATCACTTTTTTCTACTACAAAGGAGTTTTGGGCCCTAAAGCTTGTCATAGTCACAGTGCAGCACTTTAAAGAATTTATTCAGGTGGTTCCTCTAAAGATAATTAACCCCTGTTTGGGCAACCATGAATAAGACGGTGAGTGTTTAGGAGAACAATACAAGAGAGGAAAAATAGTTGTTTACCAAGATACATAAAACGTGCCTACTGAACTTACTCATTTTCCACATTAAACAGATCTTCCTTTAAACAGCTGTACCAAAACCAAGCCAAATCAGTATAAAAACTGGTCCTATAGTGCTTTTAGTGAAATCTGATCAAAGCACATCCAAATAGTCCTGATGGAACATAGTTTAATCTGGTACTTAAATATGTTTAGTTTTAACTTTTTAGTTTTTCTGAATATAGTGTCATGTTACTGAAGCTGGCCCTGTGATGGACTGGTGACCTGTCCAGGGTGTACCTCTGCCTATCACCCAAAGAGAGCTGGGATAGGCTCCAGCAGATCCCTGTGACCCTAAATAGGAATAAGTGGGTTTAGATAATGGATGGATGTTACTGAAGATACTCACATAAAAAGCAAAGGATTAGCATTCAATTTGAATCAAAAGTTTGTATGGTGTGTGCAGCTGTTTCACAGTCAAAGCCCTCCTTATCAGTGGGATCTTATTTTTGTTGATTTTCACATATTATTGGTGGCTACAGGACTTTCCCTGTGGATCACTGCAGGCACATGATGTGTTAAAATATGATATGGGACATTGGGCCACTCCTGTACCTATATATCAAATTAATTCTGCTCTGACATAGCTTTAGCCATTTACAACC
Organism: Mastacembelus armatus; assembly: GCF_900324485.2. NCBI lineage: Eukaryota > Metazoa > Chordata > Actinopteri > Synbranchiformes > Mastacembelidae > Mastacembelus > Mastacembelus armatus. Next base: position 2,191,160 of record NC_046655.1, on the reverse strand, counting down.
TCGACTCTACTTCCACATGATTCCCAAAGGACAGCATTTCCTTGAATCTGGATCAGAAAGGTACTGAGGGAAGTTGTGCAAGTTGTATATATGCGAAATGCTGCCAAAGAGGAAGAGTGGATTATTATTCATCTCCCTGCTTCCACAGGTGAGGCAACAGTAAAGGGCTCAGAAGTTCACTAGTTGAGAGTGAGAAATTGAAATGAGGGAAACCAGGAGGAGGAGGGTAGGAGATGAATGGCGCAGGATTAAGAAAGACTAGAGCAAAGAAAGAAATGCATGAGATTCAGTGGAGGAGGATGATGAAAGGAGACGAGAAACGGGTGGAGGGGGAGAAAGCGAAGGAGAGATGAATGGAGAGCAGCAGAGCGTTGTTGCAGGACAGGCCTCCTGCCAGGGTGTTCCCCTGACAGCAAGATGGAGAGAGCAAAAGAGAGGTTCAGAGGGGGGAGAGAGAAAGCGAGCTGAAAGTGAAGGAAGCAAGATGACAAGAGAACAGGAAGCATGAAGAAATCAGAAATAAGGCCTCAAAGTCTCCAGGCCTCCAGGAAAGAGGTTGATTTCCCTTCTCATCTCTAGGCATATCTGTCCAGAGCTACTGCTCTTTACTGGGGTTTGGTTTCAAAACCATTTTAAGAAATTTAAATAAAGTTTTGAGTCCACTCTTCAAATTTAAACTGTAACGCATTCCCATTTAATTCAATGGGAAAGTGTGTCCAAACTTTTGACTGGTAGTGTATATGTTGCTTTAGCTAAGATCCATGTAAATTTCAAAACAGAAAAAAACAACTGGTCAGTATTAGTGGTGCTCTTTCTCTAATGAACAATCTTTTTCCGGGAACAGCCATTAGCTTCCAGTGGTATTGGTGAGATGCTACACTGTCTGCAATTGTCAGCATTTGTCGATGTGTCAGCTAGGGCTTGATTTAGGAAAAAATCTGAATCACGATTATTTTGGTCAATATTGAAATCGTGATCATTTCACATGATTTCTTATTGACTTCTGAAACAAGCTGCATATCACACACAACTTGCTTCACTGACAGTACAGACTGAGTGAGCTTAGGCTTCAGGAGGGGTGAAGGTCCCATGTCGTTCAGAACACAAGACAAAATAAAGGTTTCTTATAAGCAAGAAAGACTGTGGCTAAATAATTTCTTCTTCATTGCATTGTTTTTGTGATTGTTTGGTGCTGAAATTAAAATAAGAGTACAGCCCCTCTGGGACTCTCTACAGGATAATGATGGATGGATGTGTTCTTTTGACAATGATACTTTGCTTATAAAAATGACATAATATTTAATATTACATTCATTAGCTTCCCAAGCTCAGAGACTTTTGATATTGTGTCAACCTGAAATAGGGCTCAAAATGAAAACTTCAATCCACACAGTCTTATAGTTTCATTATAAATGTACACTTCAGAAATAGTTCCACTTCTCATCAAATATGGCTTCACAGACATTAAGAGCAAAGTGGATGGAAAGTTGCCTACACACACCAGCACACACACAGCTTGATGAATCCCAGATTGTAGCCCAATAAACACACTGTCATTAAGCGCAGATGGAGTTCATTCCTCTTATGGTGATAAGGAATGAGATTGGCAGCCACAGAGTGGGGATTAAAAACACACTTCTCATCCAGGCGATTACCCACAAACTCTGTGCGAGTGTATTCTCAGATGAACATCTTCCTTTTTCCAGTCGCATTTTAGAGTCACTTAGATATCTTTTCAGGACAAATTGGTGAGGCTTGAGAGTTCCAGTTCTCTCTAAGTCTAAGAAAAGAGAGGTTTACTGCTGAATCTTCTAGGTTTTCAAATTAAAACAATTGGTGGCCATTTCGACACATAATTGTTTCCACATTTTGCTTACTGCTATAGGAACTTCAGAACAGCTTTCCGTTTGTCTTCAGCCTTTTTTCTTCTGACCAGTTGTTGGCACATGGGTGTTTCCTCAAAAGGAAGCCTCATTTTTAGTTCAGAGTGCAGAACTGCTATCGGCTCAGAGTCCTGGCAATAGTTTTGAACAGAAAGATGTCAGGAACAATGACCTGTTTGGAGGTGAGATCAGGCCACACTGCTGCTGTTTCTTTGCTTAATGACTACTGCAAACATCTCCTGGTTTCAGGTTTCAGTGTGTGCCTTGTTGACAGGTCTGATTGTCAACAATCAGGTGGTAGACATGCCAGGCTGATGACTTTGGATTGAAAACAATTTGAAATACTGTAACATTGCATTGTTAATGTAATTCTGAACATGATTGGATATTTATGTTTGCTATGTCATCCCACTGATTCAAGTGGTTTTATAGAGACAATAGTGAAATTGATATAATCCTGGAGACAATAGTTAATGTGATTTGCTAGCTGTGTTTATTCATGGGAATATTCTGTTTTCGTACCGTTAATCAGTTTGAGTGCTGATGTTATGCAATCGGTAATCACACATCCCCTTCTCTGATTACAGTCTCAGTATTTTTTCTCTTTTGTGTCATTTGAAGTCGAGAGACATTTAGTAAGACCCTTGGGACTGTTTGTATTACAGTTTAAATGTCACCTTTTTCCTCTGGTTGTTCATCATTCTTTGGTTGCACATAAACTTGGGCTGAACCTCGACAGAGCCAGGATCACTGTGACAGTCTCCTCAGTTTTCTCTGTCCCATATGACCAGCCTGGCAGTTGGTCAGTCAGTCCATATCCAGTGAATGGGGCTCCTGTTTCTGAGCTAAAAAGCCTTCATTCATCTGTACCTCCTCTCCTGCTTCTGCTGATAGAGCACTGGCCATGTGTGGATCCCATCAGCCATATGTGTGCCGTGTTGCTATGGGCTCTCTCTTACACACACACAGACACACACACACATACACAAAATAAAGGACAGACAGAGGTGCAGGACAGGCGAGATACACAGCTCTTTCCAGAATGGGCCTAGGGTGACTGCTAAAAGCCACACACATGGCCTGTTTGTTTGGGTGTGTTGTGCTGTACTTTTACACTTCCGCTCCACATGTGCTTGGTTTTGGATGCTGAGAGGCGGCTGCAGCTGAGCTCACATTCCTACTGAATTATGTAATTGGCCCAAATTACGAGGGGTAAGAGAGTGAGACAGATACATACAGTATACCTTTTAAATCAACTCAAAGGATGTAAATGCACCAGCAGATGCACTAACGGTGCCGACGACTTGGTTCTACATGTTGTTTTTCTTCTTTATGTCCTGGTAACATGTCGAAAACAGATTGTTCATGTAGTGGAGCAGAGCAGTAAACCACTCTGTGCTTTAGTTTTTGTGGGAATCGAGGTGGTCACGATTGGCTTTTATCTAGTTGTTACACCGGTACTGCATCAGAGAATATTTGCAAAAGTTGAACCTTTCTGAGCTTTGTGCTCTTTAAGTCCTTCAATCTCAGTGAGGGGTGCCCAGTCTTATTCACAATGAATAACTAGGGTTGCAGCCCCAGATTTCAGAATATGTCTGTGTGATGTCACACGTCGTAACAGTCTCTTAAGAGTAACCCACATTACCTCCATTGACCTGAGATTCCCCATGCACCTAATTAGCAAACTCAGGTCACAGTGCAGGTGCTATAATAGTGATAATAAGAATGCCAGGTGTAAATACAAAGAGCAGGGATCACCTATGCACATTGCTGGATCCATGCTTTGTTTGGCACATTCAGTGAATATTTAGTTTTGGTTTTTAATCTTTAGGCGCTCTTTCTTACCTCTGAAATGCCAGAAATCTTAGCAGTGTTGGAGAGAGTAACACTGTGGCTAATGAATATGTCCTGATCTGTAATGATAATGTAGTTCAAAGTATGAAGCAGCTCATTGTATCCTGTTTTTGTAACACTAGGCCTCTAATGGTCAGTCCAGTGGCAGGAAGTAAAGGACAGGTAATAAAGGCATGATGGAGTGATGGGCGGACAGACACAGGTAGGAGAAGAGAGATGGAGTGCAGGAAGGTAGAGGTGTAATAGCAGACCTCTTTGATCAGGTCAGATTACCCATCAATACAACAGCCAGTGTTTTGTGTGTGTTTTGTGTGTGTTTTGTGTATGTTTTGTGTGTGTTTAGTCTGTGTTTAGTGTGAGTTTAGTGTGTGTTTGCGTGCATATTTGTATGTGTCTGTACATGTGTGCCAGTGTGTGTGGGTCAAACTAATGCACAGTGCAGCTCTTGATAGCAGCTTCTCTTCCTCCACTTCTAGGAGAGGACTTTGTTTACTGCTTTTTACATTTGAAACATATCACTGTTCATTATGAGTGTGTGTGTTTGTGTGTGTATATTGAAATGAGAGAGAGACCTCACACACTGATATTTTATTCATGCATAGAGAGACAAGTCAACCCTGTCCTTTTTCAACCCCCTGACTTGTCCTTTCATCTTGTACCTTGCAACCTCTCCTTCGATCAATCTTCATCCCGCACTATATCCTCTGTTCTCTTACCTTTCATCTACATCTATCCCAGGCCCCTCAAAGTATTTGTGGGTGCCTAAACAGTGTCCTTTGAGTACACACACACACACACACACACACACACACACACACACACACACATACACATACACATACACATCCATCTAAAGATCTAACTAATCTCCTTTCATCTCACTAATTACAAGAGGTGTAGAGTACATATGTGTGTGTGAATGTCAAACCCACTTTTCCAGAAGGCTCCAACTGCTTCCACTAGAAGTACCTTAGAGACACACTCTTCCCTATGAAGACAATAAACAGAACATAAAAGTACATGTTCACTATTTAAAAAAGTGCTTATATGCTTTACATTTCTGGATCCATGTTGTTATGGTGTGGTTAGTTTTGCCTTCTCCTGTGGATAACTGGACAATATAGGTGGTGGGACATGATGCTGCTCAGCTTGGGTTTTGTTTTGATAGTTTTGGCCACAGCTCTTATTGTAATCTGTATAGAATAAGAAAATGAGCAGAGCAGAAATATATTAATACCACATATTGCACCTGAGTGTTTGTGGGGTTAAAAAGTAGAGAAGCAGTAACTTCCTCCAGTCTCTGGCAAAAAAATAGAAGTTCCTTGTCATCTGACTTTGAAGCAAGATTAATTTTAATTTATCCAGTCTGGATACAAGGATACTAATATTGAAGTGTAAATGCTAACCAGCCAGAATAATTAGAGGTTTTCCCATTGCTCCCAATCTGTCTACACGGTGCGAACTCAGCATAATGTTTGCAAGCTGGCAGCTGGATAGCTTTTGACCATGCAAACCATGACCATGGAATTAGAGTGAATATAACCAGATATCAGACAAACTGTACTGTACTGTTTCAGGATTTTCAGGCATCAGCACTGTTGGGTCCTGGCCTGTGGTGTGGCTGTGGCCGTGTGTAGCATGTGGAGAGGCTAAAGCCGAGAGCACGATTCTGTAAACACATATTTGGAATCATGTTACAATTTTTAAAAGGATATATTTTATATCCCTAATGAAGGACATGCTGTATGAATGATTTATATTTCCTTGTATCGTGTGACTGGTTACAAATTTGTGAACCCCCGGTTTTTAGTTTGTTTTTTTGTATTGTTTTTTTAGTTTCTAATTGGTTTTCACACTGTATGGATCTAATTCATACAACATAATAAACTGAGACTTTTAGGAGAATCACAGTTACTAAGTACGACTTTATCAGCCAAATTCTTATCTCATGGTTTGCAGTAGCTTTATTGTAAATCATGAATAACAGTTTTGTGTTGGAAATCTAAATATCTAAATAAGTGGTATGGTAATTTTTGCAAATGGTTAAAGAAGGAATAGAGGTTAGTAAAGCTGTAGACAACCAATATTGAAATGATTGTTTTAGCAACTGGTCTCTTTGGACTGTCACCAATAAAATGTTATTGCATGAATAATTCAAGGAGTCATGGAATAACATAGGGAATCCCAAATATGAACAGAACACAGTCACATTTTATGACATTATGAGACAAATTAACAAAGAAAAACAAACATCAATGATCTGTATACTGATTTTTCTTTTTTAGCAAAATGACCTTTTTTGTTTCAGCCTACCTATAAAGCAACAGGTGCAATCACTAACATTTTCATAGTTCTTAAAAACCACTGTGGTCTCATTCTCCCTGTGTATGAGCCCTCCGTGGAGCCTAAACAGAAACTAGAATAAAGCAACAAAAACAAGGCATTTGATTACAGATTTTGGCAGTGGGCAACTTGGCAATGAATTCTAAGGCCTAATTTTATCCTGTTGTAATTTAATATGCCTCCTTTGTTCTTTTCTTCCCCAGTCTCTCTCTCCATCCTACGGCAGTTTGTGTATTGTATGTGTGTCTCTGAGAGTGCAAATTTGCAGTTTTCCCATATTAAATTATATATCAAATATACCGATAAATTAAACTTTTATTGATGCATCTTTTACCATCATTCATGTTCTACATGTCAGAACTTGTTTAGTACATGCCATTAAAATGAAAAAGACAGCATGGCATTATTCATGTTTTAGTCCTAATGTGAAGGCATTAAAATATAAAATAAGAGTACATTCACAATACAAGTTTTTAAAAACAACAAATAATGATCTTTTCTAGAAGAAATCAAGCAATCTTATTCATAAGCATACCTCATCAATCTTCCTCATGCCTCTAGTCTGTGTACTTCAGTCATTTCTCCTCCATTCACCCCCACCCAGCCTGCTGTTTGTTAGTGTCTGCTGGACTCGCTTACTGCTGCTCATGCAGGCTGTGGCTGATTGCTGTTAGCCCACAGAAACCACTGACTGCAATGTACCTTGAAATGTTCCTGTTCCTAAGGTGGCTGGAGGAGCATGCAGTCAGAGCTGAGCAGCATTTGGCATCTCTGTGTGTGAGCTATTTGATTATTTCTGTAGCTCAGGCATGTCCAGTCAGTATTTGACAGCAGGTAGTTTCATCTGAAAGTTATGAAAGCTGGAAACCCTGGCTGCAGAATCCCTAACATTTGCTCAGATTGTACTAAACAGGTTCAAGGTGAAGTGTTGCCCAAAACCTATAGCAAAATAGGTTGTTGATTGAGAGAATGTGCATCATTCAAGATGCAACTTCAGATGATGCTGACAAAACAGGTTTATTAGTGGCAATACCATTAGCATCAACATTCTCCAAAGTGACAGTTATTTTTATATGGGCTGATATTAAATTTTGTACAAACATTAATTCATAGTTTCTATTGGCTTGGCCTTTTCATGTTATGCCACTATAAATTTTGTTATTGTTTTGATTAAGCATAAATAAAGTATTGGCTGGTTTGCCATCATAATAAATGGTAATGAACCCCTGATTTTAGGACCATCAGCTCACTTCTTTTTTTAGTTACAGTAACATGCAAACTAATGCCAGATTACTACCATCTGCAGCAATACTCAGTGTTTGATAAAATGTATTGGATTTTTGTCACTGGATAAAAACTGATGGAGAGTGTGAAAGACAGATATGATGTAATTACGTTAAGTCTTACTTAACGACCTGCAGCATTGGTAGAATCACAAACTGTAGCATATACTGTGTCATATACATCATCGTCCTAAGAGTAAAACTAAATCAAAATCAGGCACCAAAATTAACAACAGTACCATCATTGTACAGAAACAGCATGGTTAAAATTCACGAACAATCTTCTCTTAGCCTCAGATAATGAACTCGGTTCTATACTTGTCCTGCAAGACCTTAGTGCTGCATTTGACACTATCGACCACAGCATCTTATTACAGAGACTGGAGCATGTGACTGGAATCAAAGGAACAGGTTAAAATGGTTCCAATCTTATTTACTGGACAGATTTGTTCATGTTCATGATGAACCTTCTACGTGCACAAAAATCACCACTGCTAGCAGATGACACTCAGCTTTATCTATCTATGAAACCTGATAACACAAACCAGTTAGTCAGACTTCAGGTGTGGTTATGTCCTTTGACATAAAGGCCTGGCTGACCAGTAACTTTCTACTTTTAAACTCAGCGAAAACAGAAGTTATTGTATTTGGACCTGAAAAACCTCAGAAATAGCTTTTCTAACAATATAGCTACTTTAGATGGCATAGCCCTGGCCTCCAGCACTACTGTGAGAAACGTTGGGGTTAATTTTGACCAGGATATGTCCTTTAATTCACACATAAAAGAAATGAACTGTCTCCTTTCACTTGTGCAATATTGCAAAAATTAGGAGCATCCTGTCTCAAAATGTCGCAGAAAAACTAGTTCATGCATTTGTTACTTCAAAGCCTCCAGTTAATCCAGAATGCTGCAGCCAGAGTCCTGACAGGAACTAGTAAGACAGATCATATTTCTCCTATATTAGCTTCTCTTCATTGGCTCCCTGTAAAATCCAGAATAGAATTTAAAATCCTTCTTCTCACATACAAATCCCTTCATAAGACCTCATAGTACCATATTATCCCAATAGAGCACTTCGTTCTCAGAGTGCAGGTCTACTTGTGGTTCCCAGAGTTTCCAAAAGTAGAATGGGAGGCAGATCCTTTAGCTATCAAGCTTCTCTCCTGTGGAACCAGCTCCCGGCCTGGGTTCAGGAGGCAGACACTCTGTACTTTTAAGGCTAGACTTAAAACCTTCCTTTTTGACAAAGCTTATAGTTAGGGCTGGCTTCAGGTAAACCTGCTATAGGCCTAGACTGCCTGAGGACTCTCCATCGGTGCACTGAGCTACCCTACCTTACCCTACCCTCCCTAACTCCCTTCTTCCATTAAAGGGAGTTTTTCCTCTCCACTGTCGCCAAGTGCTGCTCATAAGGGATTTGTTGGGTTTTTTTGTAAAGTGCCTTGAGATGAATGTATTATGATTCAGTGCTATACAAATAAAATTGAAATGAAAATTGTACCTGGTAGGGTGTTGCTCCAAAGCAGTGAGCGAGAGGACTTTTCTAGTGTTTGTTAAAAATGTTAAGATTCCACATTGCCAGTGATATGCAGCAGGTCACACTGTGCATCTTGCGTAGCGTAGCAATATAATGGGCTTCACATGGATGTCCAGCAGTGTTTCCTCACTACAGCTGTTTGTCACATGACTAACCTCTAAAATGTCTGTGGTGTTGCAGGTGTCTGGTATTGTGGGCAGGGCTGACATCTTGGCCTGTCTACTGTTTTTGCTGACGTTCCTCTCCTATATTAGGTAGGATGGTTCTGTACAACACACACAGAAACAACAATACACATGGATACATTAATAGATAAGCTACAACTGTCTATTTTATTAGCTCTATTATATATTAAATGCTAATTTTATTTTCTTATAATTGAGTGTTTCAACTATCTGTCTTTTCTGTAGTAACAACAGCCTTGCTAATTTTACGTAATGAGGTTTGGAAAGACATCTGCAAAAAAAAGTTTGTGAACACAACTAAACTTGATAAACACATGTTGCTTGGATTTCTATAACAATTTGCAAGAGGGCTAACAGCACATTTTGCTTGTAAGAAACAGAACTATTGAAATATTGATTGACAGCTTTACAGCTAAGGGACCCCCAAGTGAAGATGTGTGAGCTTCACTCTCTTAAACAGTGGGAGTGCAGTGGAATTCCAGTGGGACTGATTTTAAATAATTAGTTGCTGCTCTAATGATGTAGCTCTGAAATGCTGTGTCAAAGACATGCCAGACCTCTTTTATTTCTGGCAGTTGCTGCTAATTGGCATTCAGTCTAATCAGTCTTCCTGTAGAAGAGCTTGTATCTATGATTAGGTCTAATCCCTGAATATGAACATTTGATTATGACATTTCTTGTAACCTAGACACAGATCTAAATTAACTTAATGAAGCTCCTCACTTTCACCATCCTGTAAATTAGCAAGTGTCATATTTGAAGCTTATGTGTAATCTGCTGTCATTGTGAAATGCCTTTGTTTCGCCCTCTGTCTCAGGAGTGTGGGTGTGTGTCTCTGCGAGGACGCCCTCCCCTCCACAGTCTCTGTGTGGTCCCTTTTTGGCAGTTTGTTGCTGGGCACCTGTGCCATGCTGGTCAAGGAGACGGGCATCACCGTATTCGGAGTGTGTGTTCTCTATGATGCCCTGGTTCTCTGCCGCAAGCCTCTCATCTAGTAAGTATACAGAGCTTGGTTTATGTTTTGTTTGTGATTTTTTTTTTTCTTTTTTCTTTATATTAATTTATGTGGTAATAGCCTGCTATGGATGCAGTGTTTCAGCTGCATAGACTAACTATAGACAGTTAGTTTTAAGATAGTGTGTTTTCCCTGAATCTCTGTGCACAGTATTTTTAATGCATGTGTTGGTATTAGTGTACATTTTTCGCCTGTGGAAACTAGTTTTACATCCTTGGGTTCAGGTTTAGGGATGACATCAAATTTAGAAATATTGACTTGATCCTATTAAATATAGCAATTTAATTGAAACATTTGACATACTTTGCATTTATTGGGCTGTTTTTATTGTTGGTGGGGTGTTACTTTTACTTCTGTTTTCCTCTCATCTCTAAGACTTGCATTTGACTTGTAGTTTGCTTTGTACGATTTGTGTCCAGACCTACACTTATGACAAGTTTGGCTGTATGTAAAATTCAGAGGAAGGGCAACTTTTTATAGTTGCAGGTGCAGTTGTGTAAAAAGTTAAACTAGATATATGATGTCAGACAGCACACTACTCTGCTATAATCAGATCCACATGGACACGTTTGTTAGTTTGCAAAGGCTCAGGTTTAACCCACTGGGAAATTGACAGGTGTTTGAGCATTCTTTTTCTGTCTTTTGCACAATTTTTCATAGGTACCTAAGCTTTTATTGCACTAGAATGCACTTCTTCTAATTAGGGCTGCACAAACAACTATTTTTAATAATTGATTAATCTGTTGATTATGTTTTTGATTAATTGACTTCTGACTTTCACTAAATAATGCAAAGAAGTCTGTTTTCAGCATTTTATTCTAACACAAACCTTAAACAACAGGTTGCTACACATGTAATAAATAAAACACACTCTTTTAAATTTTATTACAATACAATACATGCTTCTGACTGTTCTGGATACAGATTTATTTAATTTATTACAACTATTTTATTTATTTATTTATTTTTTATACAGTTGTATAATGTACTATGTTTGCCATGTTCAATTTTTACTTCACCTTACTTCACTTTACTTACTTTATTTCACTGTCAGCAGAACAGAGAGACAGATTCTTAAAAAAACTGTGTCCTTTATAGGCTCGAGCTGTCTTTAGAAGTTCACTAAAAAATGTGGACGTTACAGGTGACATGGGTCTCATGCCTGTGTCAGTGTGGACTGACGTTAGATAAAATAGTCTGTTGGCTCAGTGAGATGCGCAAGTTACTATATCAATTGGCCTGAGAACTGTAAACATTTTACTAGATGACTGATTATCTTAGCACATAGCAATCCACAACAATACAATACTGCAGACTGCAGTGGAATATTTCAAGGAAATACATATGCATGCCTTTGTTATATTAAAACAGCAATAATGGGAGGCTGTGCGTGGTGTAGTGGTTAGCATGCCCGACCATGAAATGCTGGTTTGAATTCTGGACCAGACATCTTGTGTGCCGCATGTCCTCCCTTGCTCTCCTTCCCACATTTCCTCTCCTTACTTTACTGTCCTCTAAATAAAGGTGAAAATGCCCATAAATAAAACTTAAAAGACAAACAAAAAAAAAAACAGCAGTGTCTAAAATTCCAGCAATACTTGCAATATTTTCTTCAGTGTATACAATTCAATATTTGCTCATTTGCCTGCTGGGACTAAAGTGTGTTAGAATGACTGTTGTTCAGATGCTTCATTTGCAAAAAGAAGAATAGTGAGGACATATTTCAGTGAGACAGGTTGGGGGACAGAAGACAAGTTCTAGAACACACTGAGCACAACAGACTGCAGAGGTCTAACACTGTCACAGTATCAAAGGGGGATGCTTCCATTGTGGGTGGATATTGACAGCTATACTGGAATCAACTGTCCATCCTATTTGTGCCTATGTGGCTTTAGACAGGCTGATATCTATGTCCCACTTTTTACTAGCACGCTGTGCTCTGCAGCTGCTCCATCCCCTGTAAGTCTCTTTAAAAGAAGCCTGCAGTGATAATAGAGGACAGATGCCTAGAGAGCAGTAGCTCCAGATAAAACACACTCTTTTTGAGCAGAGGCCAGCTACACTCATTCCTCTTATTTTAATGGCCCATACCAGTGTTTTGTATGTTTTACCTCATTAACTACAAATCACATACAGTATTTTACATTACCGCTAACTATTAGAGGACACCATCCATTTTTTCAGATTCATTTTTTTCATTCCATGCAGACTTTAGTTTCCGATTATTTCAGTACAACAGGAAAATGAACCTGCAGAGTCTGCAGAGAACCTGAAACTTGCCGCAGATGGAGAATCCACCACTAGGATAAGCTACTGTTCTATTTTATGTCAAAGTTACCGTGCCCACACACTAGTCTAATCAGTTACATAAAGTACAAGTGCACAGTCAGTCCTTTTTCAGGCATATATAGAAAAAGCAAATAGAGAATAAATACTAAAGTATTGCATATTAATTGACCCCATGAAAAGCATTGCTGTCTGCAGCACCCAACTGATTGTTAATTGAGCTGTTGTAGAAGCCCACACTTCGTCAAGAGTAAAAGACTTCAGCGGTTGTTTGTGACCACTATGCATTCTGTTTGCTTTGAGCCTTCTATATCTGTTTTCAGTCGTGTGATAGAAAAACGGAGGCTAAGGGCAATGTATGAGACAAAGAAACACGAAGCACATTTTACAGGAAATAAATAATGTTGCTATAAAAACAGCGCACTGTGTAGCTCTTCACAAAAAGAAAAGAAAAACATCACATCAGGAGCATAACACTGAACCCAAATTCTTCATTTAATCTGTGATATTGAAGTGCCTGAAGATCAATGAACTGAAACATTTCTTTCTGACTTAAGTTTTCTCTATATTTTCTGCTCTGTGCAGCTGAGCATGTAAAAGTAATGGATTGATAAAACCTAAAGGTAAGTAAATGTTCACTGTGATAGAGTATCTTTCTGCAGCAAGTTTCAAGTCTCTGCAAGTTGTTTTTAATGGTAAACTGACATTTTGGAAACCACTGCCTGCCTGCAAGCTAGGCAACATACATTTATCAATGGAAAATGGTTAGCAGGCTGTTCACAGGGTGAACAGGCCAACAGTGCGGCAAGGATGTTTTAGCTGGGCCTCACACCTTTAGAGAGCAGTGTGAGGATTAAGACCTAGTTTTAGGTTCACATTAGAATAGGGTTAGGAATACAATAAGTCAACAAATGTCTTCACAAAGATAGCTGTACATACATATGTGTGTGTAAGGAGGGGGCTATCCTTTGACTTTCAGCCAGTCCAAGAGATGCAATCTACAACCAAAACTAAAGGCAGTGCTCTGGCTGTTTAGTTTAGTGTGTGAGTTAGAGCATGTGTGTGTTTCTTTACAATGTGTGTGATTATGTGTATGTTTGTGAACATGGCCATACTGAAGCCAGGTCCAGATGTTTTGGAAGCTTTCTTGCAGTGTGAGCAAACCTGGAATGTTACACAAGAATTAGCCTGCTGCCACAGGGCTGGGTGACCTGATAACACACACTGGGTACTAAAGGAGATAGTGTGTTTGTGTGTGTGTTGAGTTTCATCTGTATTAGAGGTTATCTCAGGCAATAATGGGGCATCTGTCACTTGGAAGTGTGGCGAACGTCCTAAAGACTGCAGGGCTTTTCAGTTGTATGTGTATGTGCCTACCCTAATTACTTAATTGATTGATAGATAAATTACTAAATAAAATGTTGGAGTCAGCCATGTGATATCTGTATAGCCTGCCGCTCACTTAAAGTCTCCTGCTTCCCTGTCTGTCTAGGGTACGTAGTATAGACGGTGGTGGTGATGATTTTCGCTTTTAAACTTTTTTTACTTATTATTTACTAAGTGGTGTTTGAAAAGGTATGTCATAGAGTACCTGTATTTTTTTTATTTTTTTTAGAGGAACCTTTGAATGGATTGAGGAACTCTGCCTGCATTTCAGCTGCAGGTTGCTTGCACCCAAAAACTCTATGGCAGCAGTATTTTCAGATTATGCATATATTTGAATTTGCATTGAATTTGAAATACTTCCCCACATGATTTGTTGTTCAGCCTGTCTTGGAAGTTTTGTCTGTTTTGCATTAGAAGTGAAATAAATAGTAATCACACAGGGTTGGACAGACATTTTACCCATGTTCTCCTCACTGCTTGTTGCACTCATAGTGTGAACGATTTGGTGAACTATGTAAATGGGGAAAGAATCATTAGACCCACACTCCCAAGTTGGTTTCATTTCACACATTCGTCCTGAATACACAATACAATAGAAATGAGCACGAGAGGGTCGTTAGGATCTAATCTAATAACCCCCTGGTCCACAAACTGGCTAAAAGTGTGTCCTCCCTGGAAGACATTTCTTAATTTCCTGGGAACAGATGAAAGGGCAGCCTTGTAAATTGAATGTAAGTTAATCCTGAGCCCTGAGGGTTTTTCCATTTGAACATATATAGCTTCTCTGACCCCTCTCTCAAACTACTTATCTTCTCTGTCCAAAATATGTATATCACTGTCTTGTTTCCTTTAAATGGAGGTGCACAGCTGATATTTAGTCCTGTGGAGCTGCTAGTCCTGTGCTGGGCCGTCCTCCTGTTAAGTGGTAGTTGGGTTTCTCCAATGTAGAGTTCTGAGCATTCTTCCTTAGACTGGACAGCATATACTACATTGCTCCTCTTTTGTTTTGGGGTCCGGTCTTTAGGGTGAACCAGTCTCTGTCTCAGTGTGCTAGTGGGTTTAAAGTGAACTGGTATCTGATGTTTCCCAAAAATCTGTTTAAGCCTCTCTGAAACACCTGCAACATAGGGAATGACCAGGTTTTTCCTCTGTGGATCTCGAGTCTCAGCTGTGTCTCTTGTTTTCCTGCCTGATGTGGCTGTTGCCTTGTTGAAAGCCCACTTAGGGTAGCCACAGGTTTTGAGGGCTGTCTTCAAATTTGTGTCTTTCTTTCTCTTGGCCTCCATGGAGGTAGGGATGTTGTTTGCTCTGTGGCGCAAAGTCCTGATGACTTTTAGTTTGTGTGGCAGTGAGTGATGGGAGTCAAATAGCAGGTATTGGTCTGTGTGTGTGGGTTTCCTGTAGACCTCTATTTCTAGGTTACCATTGGACCAAAAATAAGTCATCAATTTGTTATTATTAAGTAAAACTGAAAGGAATATACACACAATTTTGTAGACATTGCAGTATACAAAAGAGCAGCAATGATGTCAGGGTTTATGTGTGGTAGATGCAGTCTTACTCATTCTGCTCCTCATGGCCCTCACCCTGTGACCAGGACGGGTTTCAGCTGCTGGCGCCCAACTTGTCTGCACTCTGTCTTGTTTATGTCTGCCTCTAAATTAGTGCCAGCCACCATGATAACCCTAATACTCTAAAACATACACATACACACACAGATCAGTTGGCCTGTGTAATAGCAGTGGTAGTGTGTAAAGTTGGCAGAGGGCTGCTGCACTGCGATAATGTCAGTTTGAAGCAGGCAGCCAACATGTGAGAAGCGATACAGCTGTCTCTCAGCAGGATTTAGACCTTTTGGCATGTCTCTCTCTCTCTCTCCCTGACTCAGAGCTAAAGTCCTGGTAAACAAACAGTTGACCTTGTTCCTGGGTGTGTGCCCCCCCCCCCCCACACATATGCATCAGTATTGACATTTTTGTAATGACATTGTCATGTCTTAAATACTACAAAATATTTTAATGAATCTGGGACTATGTTAATGCAATCCAATTGGTAAGGCATTTGCAACCACCAAACATACATATACATTTTTTTTAGATGCTGGCATGAATCAGAAAATCAGGTAGAGGGAAAAAAAATTGTGAGTACCGAATTTTCTGGACTATAAGTCGCACCAGAGTATAAGTTGCTTTTAGCAAAAACGGCCTTGTTGAACAGAAAAAAGCATATATAAGTCGCTTCTGTGTTTAGACTAATTATAGTCTAAATTAGTCTATGAAGAACATAACAAGCAGAAGTGCATTACAAAATTCATTCACCCATGTGAACATTGAACAACTGCAGCAGGTCAATGAAGCAGGGTGTCCTCCTCCTCTCTCAGGTTGCATGAATTCCGACTCTCACTCGAGACTTTGTTTCAGCTGCAGACTTTATTACCTGCACTTTGAAGTCTGCAGTATAGCTCTATCTTTAGAGTTGCATTTTCAGTTGTTTTATGGTAGGAGTTAGAGTTTAGCATGAACATAGTTTTTATTCCTTTTTCTTTTACTTGGTACAGTATTATCTTCAATTGTGTCAAAGAGTGCCAAGAGTGGAATTTAACACTAGTGAAACAGCTTCTAGTTTTTGTTCCATTTGTAAGAAAACCCCATTCACATTTGTAATAACCCAAATGACTAAAAATCCCAGGTTTGTCCTGTGTCTGAAATAATGAATGAAAGACTGCACTGAATTACAGAAGGTAGTGTAGGGCAGAGGTGTAGGGATCCTCTGAAAGACTGCAGTATGCACTGTGGGGCTCAGGAAGAAGAGACATGATATTGTCTTCAGTGGCCACAAAGCCACTTTTTTTCATTTCCTCTACCCTCCTGCAGACAGTTTGTGACAACCTGCCAGAACAAAAGTGCAGTGTAATTGGCATTAAAGGAGAGCACAAAGTTTAATTTGTCAGTGCAAGGAAGGTTAGTAATACAGGACTCTTTTGAGATTGCTACAGGGAGGCATTATGGGATGTTGCCAGCATCACAGACTGCATCCCCATTTTCGCGTTTAGTATCCAGCAAAGATTAAACTGCTGTTGATTTAATTTAAGCCTTAATTAAACCTCAACAGCTGCCGGAAGATCCTCCAAAAGGGCTAACTGATTGATGGACAGATGGAGAGAGTCTGGAAATCTGTCAAAGGTAATGTACTCTGAAAATCAAAAAAGGTGTTGTTAAGAATGAGAGATGAAGAAATAGAGGCCAGTAGTAGAGAGAAACAGACTGGAACAAAATGTAAGTTTATTATCAGCAAAATTATTGAGTGGTTACTTCAGACATTTGAGTAGTAACTTGTAGGTAACAGCTGCAGGAACATCGGACAATCTTGATTTTGTGCACATTTAGAATAAAACTGATTTCATCTAATTTCTGTATCTATTTTGTAAGATTGTGAGCACTTGTGGGGCTAGCACAGTGTATATCAATTTAAGAGAATTTCTGTAAAAATTCCCTGTCTCTTTTTTTCACATCAGTTAACCATTTCATTTATTGACACTGTGGCCAAAGAGATAATTACATGATGGTGTTGTATAACAGTTGCACAAATTGAGACAGATCATAAAGCTGGAAATAGAATACTGTACACAGCTTTGGAGAGGAAATTAATGTCGCAAATGGCAACAAATGTGTACTGTATGATGTAGTCAACAAAAATTAGGCCCAAAACATACAGGCAGGAGAGCAGAGAGAGTAAAGAAAGATACTGTACCTCAACACACTGCGATTGGATTTTCTGTGGTGGGCAGAGCCAAGAAAAATCACAGCCACATCAGGTAGACATTTACAAGTACAAACCTTTTGAGTTTATACAGGCTACAGGTTTCCTTTTTGAATTTGTCTAACTAATCTGACATTTTCAAAACAAACTTCTTGCAATGCTTAGTGACTTTATCAGAACATGGAAAAAATATTTTACCTTCTTTGCCTTTTATAGTCAATATGTGCTTTCTCTACCACCCTAATCTTTCCTGCTCCCTCTGTCAGCATCCTCTATGGTGGGCTTGATGCTGGCAGCTTTCAGGCCCTGCGTAGTTAATAGTGCTTTCCTTCAATGAGCAGTCAGCAGGGCTGTCTTAGCATGGGCTCTTACCTTCTCTTCCTGTTTACTTTGTTTAGCTCAGTTCAGATATTTCTGCTTCATTATGGTGTGTTTACAATAGATTTAGAGATAGAAATCCATCAAATGTGTGCTTTCTACATTTTCTGCAGACTTCTTCCTTTACACATATAGGAAAAAGGTTATGTCATTTTGTGCGTGTACATAGTTTTCATTCAGTGGTTTTTGCACAGTTAATCTATAGTCTGGAAATATTTTGGCAAAGCACAACTGTAATGCTTTTTCCATGAAGCTATTTAAGAAAATGCTACACCTGATTGGTAGTAGTAAGAGGGTTTGGAGAATGCTTCATTGCTTCACTACACTGGAATCAGAATGTGAACACTAGTACATGCATGCTGTGACATCTGGGTTCCTGCAGGTACTGTTCCTGGGAAAAGAGAAATTCTTGAACTTGGGATTCGACTTTTGTGGGCTGAACCTGCACTAACTAACTCTCTTCTTGCTTCCCAATGGCTGAGTCAAACACAGTTACCCTTAGAAAAACCCAAGGCCCCATCCAGCCCAAGCCCACAGTAGGGATGCCCAGGTATAGGTTTTTTTTCTCTCCTGGTACTCAGAGTGCTCCTTTTTTCTAAATATAAAATTGTTCTACCTCACAGCTTGGAACTCAGTGGAATAATTTTAAATAATTTAATAATTTCCCTCTCTGGTGCAACCACTAATTAAGAGACCCGGTCTTGACCAGACTGTACTCTCAAATTATAGACCCATCTCCAGGCTGCCCTTTCTCTCAAAAATCCTTGAAAAAATCATTTACACATAATTAAAGTTTTTCCTAGATGAACATGACATCCCTGAGATTTTCCAGTCTGGTTTTAAATAATTTCATAGCACAGAATCAGCCTTAATTAGGGTTTTTAATGAAATTTTTAGTGCCTCTGACAGTGGCGACCCTGTGACTCTTATCCTTCTTGATTTATCTGCTGCTTTTGACACAGTCGATCATCATATTTTAATTTCTGGTCCACATGATGTCGAGGGTATTCGTGGTCCTTGTTTAGACTGGTTTAGATCCTATTTGACAGATAGAACATTCTCTGTAGGTCTTGCTGGTTTCGAATCCCCTCCTACTCCTTTTGTCCTCTGGGGTTCCTCAAGGCTCGATTCTAGGGCCTTTGCTTCGCGCCCCCCCTATACTTACTCCCACTGGATTCCATCTTTAAACACCATGATGTGTCTTTTCATTGTTATGCTGTTGACACCCATGTTTATTTTCCCCTGAAATGTAAGGAGGGTTTTGCCATTACACGCCTACTTGCATGTTTTGAAGACATTAAAACTTGGATGGTGTTGAGGCCACCATCATTTTAATGATGCCAAGACTGAAGTTGTTTGGCCCTAGTGCCTCTTATAAGCTATCTCAGGTTAACCTTTGATGCCTCATCTTAGACCACTGAGCACTAATCTTGGTTTTAAAATGGATACAGGTCTTAAATTCGCAAATCAAATTAGTGCTGTGGTGAAATCTAGTTTTTTTTTTTTTTTCATCTAAGGCGCTTGGCTAAAGTATAACCTCTAGTGTCCAAACAGCACTTTGAACTGTTAATTCATGCTTTTGTGATATCACGGCTTGACTACTGTAGCGCTTTGTACGTTGGTGTCAGCCAGGCCTCTCTTTCACGTCTCCAGCTAGTTCAGAATGTGGCGGCATGTCTTCTAACTGGAACAAGAAAAGATGAGCATATAACACCGATCCTGGCTGCACTCCACTGGCTGCCAGTATCCTTTAGGCTAGATTTCAAAGTTCTGCTATTTGTTTTCAAGTCTCTAAATGGTCTTGCCCCACCTTACCTTACTGAACTTCTCTGTCCCTAAACTCCTAGCCACTCTCTTAGACCAGCTGAACTGCTGCTCATTGATCTTCCGAAATTGAGGAGGAGGCACTGTGGTGATAGAGCTTTTTCTGTAGCTGCTCCGAGGCTGTGGAACAATTTGCCTCTTTATATACAACAAGCTTCCACAATATCTATGTTTAAAAAGCAACTCGAAACTTATTTTTATTCTTTAGCTTTTGGACCGGTGTGAATGATTGACTGATTGATTGTTGACAGTTGATTGATAGTTTTATTGACTTTTAGAATTTCTTATTTTTTATTCTTGTTTATTGTATTTTATCTTGTTTTGATTCTGTCTTATGTTTTATGCTTACTGTTGATATGGTGTATGACATTTTGTGTCAGTTGTTACTGTTTTAAAGTGCCTTTTAAATAAAAGTATTATTAATTTTAATGTAAGGTAATGTAGTCAGGGACTACTGTGACACTTGAGTCTGTGGTTGGCCATGATAGACTGAAGGCAAGTGTTTTCAGAAACACAGAACTAGAATGACATTAAGAAAGGAACTGTATGTAATGTGCATTATTTACATTATACCCGATCTGCTAATAAGGTCATTTGAGCCAGGATGCAGTATATATACATTTTGTTTGACTATTGCTTCTGTAGGCCAATGCTTTAAGCTAAAACTGTCCCAACTTTTCAAACTAAAGCCTAACGAAGTTGGAGTGTGGGTAGCAGAATTCCAGCTTTGCATGTTCAAGTCCTT
The DNA here is from genome assembly GCF_900324485.2 of Mastacembelus armatus. Taxonomy (NCBI): domain Eukaryota; kingdom Metazoa; phylum Chordata; class Actinopteri; order Synbranchiformes; family Mastacembelidae; genus Mastacembelus; species Mastacembelus armatus. The sequence continues at coordinate 2,170,681 of NC_046655.1, read as the reverse complement.
GTAAACTAGAGCAGATTTTATATATTTAAAGCAAAATGATGAATACAAATTCACTCCGAGCTACCTGGGAAGTGGAAATGTAAAGTAGCGACGTAAGGTAACGTGATTGATAATTTTATAATATTTGTTTGAACACACCCACAGCTCCTATTCTAGAAGTGTATTATGTATGTTAAGCACTGAAAGAACTGGCCTTGTGGGATCCAGTGTTTACTTTGGATGATGAGATTAATGATAAATGATGAAGATGACGAGTTGGTGACAATGAGGCAAAACATATCAAAGCCAGCCTCTGAAGTATAAGTGTGAGTTTTTCTGAAATGTCTTTAGAGGGCTCTGTGAATTCTCTGACATCAAAATACTTTGAAGAATCCTGTTTGTTCAGACAGAAACCTTTGAAAATTCAACAGTATGAAGTACTGTGAGGAGTGTCTGTGTTTGTGTGTCTGTGTGTGTTTCTCCTTGTCTGAAAGTTCAGTCACAATCAATACAATGTGTTTTTATCTCATCAGGGTTGAAAAGAATTTGATCAAATTCTCAAGTTGATTTAAACTCACATTTTTAGTTTCATGTGCCCATGCACACTCGTTAACATCGCTCCATTGCTTTTGGATGTTTTCCCTCTACTGATGCTTTTCAAAGCACACCATCAGGTTTTGCATTGATTTCTTTTCTTCCAGAATGCTACTGATGTTGTAATGGTGTGGAGATTTTCTTGGCACATTATTCTCATCTGAGCATGGTCACAGTCTTTCATCTTCTAATGTCTACATCCAACGCAATGTCACAAAGTACACATTGTCTCAAGCTGGCACCACCAATATTTTGATGAGCCCAGTGGCCTCCAGTGTGTTGATCCAAGTTCAAATAAATCTTTGGGATAGGATGGAACAGGAGAGTGGTAGCATGAATGTGGAGCTCTCAAATCTGGAGCCATGGAGTCATGTGAACAGATTTGTGAACAGATCTAAAAGACATCCTGATTTAAATGGGTTAGTTCTTATAATGGACAATTTAAGGTGATTGTTGTTATGTTGATTATTTTCTGCTGAATAATAATGTGAAATCCATGCAGACTCATCTCCATTTACATGTTTTTATTATTAAATTTAAAAGTAAATTTGCACTGCACTGATCCTCTCAGATTTACTCTCAAATAAAGGTCATCTGCTGCAAATATAGACACTGCACTGGGCACAAGCAAATATTTGACTCATTCACAAGCAGATTAAAGATAGAGTGCTGTGAACAAAAAAACAAGTGCAGTGTAGTGTTAAAAGCATCAGCCTATATTGAGCAAAAGGATAAACTGAAACCAGCACTCTGTGAAGAAAAAAAAAAAAAAACAAACAAACATCTCCAGTGGCAAATGCTCAGAAATTACTTTCCCAAGTTGTATTAAAATGCTCACATAGTTAAATCCAAAGCTAATAACATTGGATTGGATGCTCAGACACTATTCTAGTATGCAATGTTGCAGCTTTTTTTGTCTATCAGTAACATAATGGCCATTAGCACTGAAAGCCCTTAAGTGATTCTTACAGGTAAATCAGCAATTTCATCGACATGTCACAAACAGGGCACAGTGTAGCCATGTCATTACAGAATACCAGGAAACATGACATGCTTTTATATTGTTGATGTACTATTCTGTCACCTTGTTGAAATTCATTCAAGAGCAGAGTACTTAGTTTTCCTTTGTTATGTACAATATAAAATTAAGAAGCTTCAGCTAGGTGCATGACGTTTCAATAATGAAGAAATTTTTAACCAAGCTGATGTCATTCTGAATGACAAAGAAATTTACTAACCTAAGTGTCATCCCACGTGTCCTAATAGAGCTGTTAGTGTGGCTGTAGACCCTTAAGGGTCTAATACACTTTCATTTTCTCAAACCTGATAAATCACATGGACTAATCTTGTGATTTTTAATTCTCTGAGCCTTCTTTTTTTCTTTCCCTTGGCAAGCTTATTGAAACAAACTCTCAATAAGCAAACACAGGGAAATCTTATAAATCTTCTGCTGTTTATGCATTGTGAACAAATGATAGATCAAGGCTCATTGTATCATTATTAGCCTTTTAGTTTCAGCATGGGCATGGGAAATAAAATAACTTAATCAATACATCTAATCAGTGCTAGTTACTTCTTATATAATTCTTATGGAGCCTACTTGAAAACCAATTTGTCCATTAAATTTCTGATATAACTCAGCATGGTGAAGACTGCTGACCTTTCAGCTCATCAGGAGCTGTGCTGTTGAGAGGGCAGCTGGTTCCAAGAACAGTGAGTCAGAGTGGATGGACACCTAAGCAGTGACTATGCTCAGCTCACATCTTGCTTTCATCTTGAGAATTCCCACTTAGTCTTGCTCCATAATCCATCACCCGTGATTATATTAAGAAAGGTAATCTTGGAGACATCCTGGGTGTGGAGTAACCTATGCTTTGTACACACACCTGAAGACTTTAAACAGTATCTACACTGACAAATGGGCATTCAACAAGTACTTGTATATGTTAACGTTGCCTTTTGTAACTTCTGGTGTATATAGTAGATATACAGTATTAGGCCTTGACTGTGGAGGGCCTACATACTGCTTGTGATTTCAGTTCTACCTGCTCGTGTTTGACTCTACAAATGTGCACTATACCAAGGGATTAACATACAGTTAATAAGAAGATTGCCTGTTTCCTACATCAAAGTCAATGTACTCACCAGCATGCCTTTGAAAAACTATGCCACGGCCAAGTACAGGTCTAAATGAAAGGGTCATAAGTACAGATGTGACACACTGGAAACAACAAATGTATAAGGGGATTTTGTGGAATTAGTGCGTGACACTTATAGTATGACTAAATTACCTGTAATCTCACTTATAATGATCCAAAGCCTGACTTTCTTTGAGTTATGGGCACACTATTTAAACTAGACATGAAACCTGCCTTCATCTTTGTTGCGTCCTTTTTATCTGTTGTACCTTTTATTTCAGCTTTGTCATTGTCAAAAACTAGCCAGCTAGCTGAAAATGCCCCACAGCTAAAATTGGCTATATCAAATGTGATTGAATATAAGAGGTTCTTTGTTCTTGGTTCTTTCTGCAGTTAATATTAAACACTTCCAATGTGACGCAACACCTGGTCAGGCAGGAAGATGCAGGAGCTCCAAATATATATCCCCTAATATATGTTTGTGTGGATGTTTGTTTAGGTAAATAAATGTGTTTTGCTTTTTTTTAATTTAGCCATTTCCCGAGTGTGTGATCATTGACTCAGAGAAATGGAGGGCAATGGAATTGGAAGACGAGGGAGAAGGACCATATTTGTTTTCTCAGCTCAGCGGAGCATCTGCTCCATGTTCCTCCCAGACATAGCTAATTAGTGACAGGGGAGGTTGAGTGTACATACTGCTACTCTCAAGGATTTTCCTCTTTCTGATGGTCACATATACACTGTTCTCTCTCTAACTGTACTTACAATGTCTACCTGAGTGTCTCTTATGCTGCCGTGGCTTAATCCCTAATCCAGCTCTGATTCTTTCGAATTGGTGTTCTCTTTAGAATATTATTTAATGTTTCTAATTAACATGCACACCTGTTTGGAGGAGCATCCCTTAAGATGACAGGAGGGACTTTCCTGACTGGACAAGAAGAACAGGTGAAGAAAATGAAACACGATACTGGACAACAGGAACAAAGACTTAAAACATCCTCTCAGCTTTGTAGTTTTATTAACTCCCTATCGTCTGTCTCTCTGCTTTAGCTTCTTTCTTTCATCACTCTCTAACATACATTCTTCTCTATCCACTCCTTCTGCTTTTATATACCTCATTCCTTTCATTCCCTTCTTTACCTCACTGACATGCTGCATAACTCCTGCCCTGTTTTCCCTGACACCTAACTACATTCCCCTAAAATGTGAGGAGAATTCCTGCTGGCTCAGGAACAGACAGGCAGTAATGAGGACATCAGGGAGATGTGAGAGCTGTTTTGTTTTTAAAGCCGTGGAGAGTAGAGAGGTGTAGAGGAATAGACTAGCACTGAGCTCCTCCTCCTTCTGTCTCTGCTTTGACATTCAATCATTACTCAACCCACTACTTCCCTCCATCACCCAATCTTTTCCAGCATTAATTAATGTCTTTGTTGTCTTTTTCACGTTCTCTGGTCTAATGGCCATGCATTACTCAGCGTAATGCCACCCAGAACACTCCTCTCCATGTCCCTCATTTAGTCTGTTCCTTATATACACAATTTGCTGCTTTCCTACACTTAGTAGATGCATTGCTGTATACTCAGACATACTCAGACAGTTATATCTAGGAATTTACTGTTTATAGCAGTAGATTTGACTGAAAAGGCTGTGTTCTTTTAGATCAAGATCAAGAGGTTTTATTGTCATACACACAATATAAACATAACAGTTACACTGTGAGATTAAATTCTTGTTTGCGACTGTCCTTCCACAGTAGTCAGAGTAAAATAGAAATAATGTAGATAAAATTGAAATAAAATAGAATAGTATATATACATAATAAAATATAAAACTAAAAAACAGTGCAGTGCAGTATGTACATTATAGCAGTGGTTGCAAATGAAAGTGACCTGTGCATATATAGATTGCACTTATATAACTTATGAACTGGATACCAAATACTGTATAGTAGAGAGCAGTGCTTAGCATTTTAAAGTCTATGATGGGTGAGTGGGGGGTGAACTATTTAAGAGCCTGACGGCCTGGGGATAGAAGCTGTTGGTCAATCTGGTGGTTCTGGATTTAACACTTCTGTATCTCCTGCCTGAGGGCAAAAGTGTGAAGAGGCTCTACTGTGGGTGTGTGGAGTCTCTGATGATGTTGTGTGCTCTCCTGATGGTCCTGGTGTGGTGTGCTTCAATGTCCTTCAGTGACTGTAAGGCTGTCCCTGAGATGTGCTGTGCAGTTTTTATCACATGCTGGAGAGCCTTCCTGGTCTGTGCAGAGCAGTTCCCATACCAGACTGTCATGGAACTGGTGGGCACACTCTCAACTTTACTTCTGTAGAAGTTACTAAAAATCCTACAGGGCATCCCAAACTTTCTCAGTCTCCTTAAGAAGTGCAGAAGTGCAGAGGTGTTGAGACTTCTTTATTATTTGTATGTTGTGAGACCAGGAGAGATCCTCGACGATGTGAACTCCAAGGAATTTGAAGGTTTTAACCCTCTCTACGTGCGTCTCATCGATGTAAAGTGGGGTGTGGATTTCATTCCTCCTCATTGGATCAATAATCATTTCTTGTCGACATTCAAGGACCAGGTGACCAGGTCTGCTACCTCTCTTCTGTATGCTGTCTCAGCTCCCCCAGTGATTAGTCCAATGACAGTTGTCCCCTCAGCTAACTTGATGATGCTGGTGTTGTCCTGGGAGGCCACGCAGTCATACGTGAAGAGCAAAGAAAGTGGACTCAGTACACAGCCCTGTGTGTTGGGGTCCCTGTGCTCACAGTTCTGATGTCTGACGTGCGGCTGCCCACTCTAACTGACTGGGGCCTGTCTGTTAGAAAGTTCAGAACCCAGTCGCTCAGCATCGATGTCAGTCCAAGGGGAGTAGCTTTTCAGTCAGTTTGAAGGGGATGACTGTGTTGAATGCTGAGCTATAGTGAATGAACAGCATCCTAACATATGTGTCCTTGCCTTCTAGGTGGGTGAGGGCTGTGTGTAAGGCAGTGTTGATTGCATCATCAGTGGAGCGGTTCTGACAACATGCAAACTGCAGTGGGTCCACTGTGTCTGGAATGGATATTTTAATGTGTTTCAAGACTATTCTTTCAAAGCACTTCATCACTATTGGTGTGAGTGCCACAGGTCGGTAGTTGTTAAGGCAAGTCACAGTGTTTTTCTTGGCTACAGGTATTATGGTGGTGGACTTGAAGCAGGTGGGCACCCTTGCCCATGCTAGTGAGAGATTGTAGATATTTGCAAGCACCTCTGCCAGTTGTGTTGAGCAGACTCTGAGTGCATGTCCGGGAATGTTGTGGCAGCAAACCACATTAGAATGAAGGCTTCAGCAAAGTAATGTTGAATGTCAGAGTGAGTGAGTGAGCTGCTGTTGGTGAAGCATGAATGAGGCAGCTAATTCAAGCACAACGTCAGATGGATACGTACGCAAAGATGCTGTATGGGCCATTCATGCTTCAACATGGCTGGCTTATTAGCCATGTCGTGCCTCCTGATTCAATTCAGTTTTCAATTCAGTTTTATTTGTATAGCGCCAAATCACAATTCAGTCATCTCAAAACACTTTACGAAAAACAAAAAAACCCAACAAATCCCTTATGAGAAAGCACTTGGCGACAGTGGAGAGGGAAAAACTCCCTTTAATGGAAGAAACCTCCCATTCTGCTTTTGGAAACTCTGGAAGCCACAAGTAGACTTGAACTCTGAGAGCAAAGTGCTCTATTGGGATGATATGGTACTATGAGGTCTTTAAGGTATGAAGGAGCCTGATCATGAAGGGATTTGTACGTGAGGAGAAGGATTTTAAATTCTATTCTGGATTTTACAGGGAGCCAATGAAGTGAAGCTAGTATAGGAGAAATATGATCTCTCTTGCTAGTTCCTGTCAGGACTCTGGCTGCAGCATTCTGGATTAACTGGAGGCTTTGAAGTAACAAATGCATGAACTAGTTTTTCTGCGTCATTTTGAGACAGGATGCTCCTAATTTTTAGGATATTGCACAAGTGAAAGGAGGCAGTTCATTTCTTTTATGTGTGAATTAAAGGACATATCCTGGTCAAAATTAACCCCAAGGTTTTTCACAGTAGTGCTGGTGGCCAGGGCTATGCCATCTAAAGTAGCTATATTGTTAGAAAAGCTATTTCTGAGGTTTTTCAGGCCCAAATACAATAACTTCTGTTTTCGCTGAGTTTAAAAGTAGAAAGTTACTGGTCATCCAGGCCTTTTTTTAGCCATACCTGAAGTCTGGCTAACTGGTTTGTGTTATCAGGTTTCATAGATGGATTAAGTTGACTGTCATCTGCATAGCAGTGGTAATTAATAGAGTGCTTCGTAATAACATTGCCTAAAGGAAGCATGTATAAGGTGAACAGAATGGGTCCTAGCACAGAACCTTGTGGAACTCTATAACTAACTTTTGTGCATGTGGAAGGTTCATCATGAACACAAACAAATTGGAATCTGTACAATAAATAAGATTTTATCGCTGTTCCTTTGCTTCCAGTCACATGCTCCAGTCTCTGTAATAAGATGCTGTGGCCGATGGTGTCAAATGCCTAGGGTTTCATGCAGTGAGGCTACAGCACCGTCAACAACATGATCAGTTTCGTAGGGAGTGGGATTGAGGCAACTGTCCTCCACTGTGTTGGCACATGGCATAGATCTAAATAAAGATGAAATCATTTTCTTAAACAGCGTTGTCAGATAACCATCTACTGTAGTGGAATTTTCTTCCAAATGCTGCATGATCCATTATCTTAAATTCAAAAGTTATTAAAGAATGATCTGACAAAATAGGATTTGGGGGAAAAACTGTTAAGTGTTCAATTTCGATGCCATAGGTCAGAACAAGATCAAGGATGTGATTGAAACAGTGGGTGGGTTTATTAACATTTTGAATGAAAGCAATTGAATCTAATATAGAATTAAATGCAGTGCTGAGACTATTATTTTCAACATCTACATGAAAGAAAAATCTCCCACTATAATGACTTTATCTGAACTAAGCACTAAATCAGATAGGAAGTCTAGAAATTCATTTAAAAACTGAATAAGGAACAGGTGGACGGTACACAATGACAAGTAGAACTGGATTTTGTGTTTTCCAGTTTGGATGTGAGAGGCTAAGAGTGAGACTCTCAAATGAGTTATAACTGTTCTGAGGATGAAAGTTTAATAATAAGTTTGAGTGGAAGATTGCAGCTACTCTTCCACCTTGACCTATGCTTCGAGGAACATGACAATTTTTTATGACTGAGGGGGGTTGATTCATTCAGACTGACATATTCATCCTGCTGTAACCAGGTTTCAGTAAGGCAGAGTAAGTCAATTTGGTGACCGTTCTGTTTTTCTGTTCACTAAGAGGAGTGGTCTTAATTTTTATTAGGTTTTTATGAATAACTCCTCTTGTGTTAACTTCTGATTTATATGATTTACGTATATGTTCGAGGGGCAGATACAAACTCTATGGGGTTTGGAGGGGTGACGGGTCTAAGGAAACTGCAGAGAGGTGTCTGTGTCCTGGTCCCCACTCTGGATTGTCAAACTTTAGGTTGGCTAATAAACTCAGACAGATTTCTAGAGATGAGAGCTACACCATCCATAGTGGGATGGATGCCGTCCCTCAATGACCGTAACACTATCAAATAAATTTTGTGAGTTGGAGATCTTACACAATGGGGTCTTTTGAAGTGTTCTACCTGTTTCTCTAGAAAGTCAAGGTCAGGGACTAAAATCACTTCGTCAGCACCATTAGCCATGATATACATTGAGGTCTTCCATTGTAGGACAGTGCCTCAATTTGCATTGTGTCATTCTTACTGGCTAGTCCTCATGTCGAAGTGTGCTTAAACCCCAGGTTGCCCCCAGTGGCCCTTCCATCAGTGTATGTGTGTGAGTGCCTGTGAATGGGTGAATGGGCATACATACAACTGTAAGACCAAATACCATACACTGTGCTTTCTGTTATTAGTAGTATAGTTTTTCCTGTACCTGCTAACCTCTGCTGCTACTGCGTGTTTGCTTGTGTTCAGTATCCTACTGAAGCTCCTGTACCCTCATGTGTCTTATTGAAGTCTCAGTCTGGTTTGTTTCTTGTTCAGGCAGCTACTTACCATCTGTAGCCATGTTGCATCTTATACAACCTGTGCCAAAGCCAAGAAAACTCTGGTATTCTTTTATAACATTGTGCCTGCAATTAAATTGGATCAAAGGTAGCCTGTGATGGACTAATGATCTGTCCAGGGTGTACCCCTGTCCTTCACGCAGAGAGAGCTGAGATAGGCTCCAGAAGATCTCTGTGACCTTAATTAGGAATAAGCAGGTTTGTTGAAATAAGGGTTTTATAATTAATTTTAAAGTAGACTAGTCAATGCTTTAGTTTTTAATTGTACATAAGATCCAATACCTATCCTTAATATTAAAATTAGTATGTTGAATATTTTGATATATAAAAAATTTCCCTTCTAACCCCTACGGGTGGTATGTGTGTGTCTTCCTCAATTTCGGATCCTCTACCAAAGGCCTGGGAGTTTGAGGGTTCTTCGCAGTATCTTAGCTGTTCCTAGCACTGCACTCTTCTGAACTGAAAAATGTTGTCACTGGGATCTGTTGGAGCTACTCTTGGTCTCTGGTTCTCAAGAAGAACCAACCAGCTTCTTCTTGGTTCCCATTTGCCTGTGGAAATCCAAGGTACTTGTAGCTTCCCTCAACATCTGCTATGCTGCCTGCTGGAAGTTCAACTCCTTCAGCCCTGACAACCTTCACTCTCTTTGTTATTATTCGACCACAATTGCCCAGTCCGAATGACATTCCAATGTCGTTGCTGTATATCCTGGTGGATCAGTGAGTCGATGTCTCACTCACTCCTGGCATACAGCTGGATGTCATCCATGTACAGGAGGTGGCTTATGGTTGCTCCATTTGGTGGTTGGTATCCGAAGCCAGTCTTAGTGATGATCTGGCTGAGGGGGTTCAGGCCTATTCAGAACAGTAGCAGGGACAGAGCATCCCTGCACTTGATGGAGACTTGTGCAATCGGTTTGAGGTTGGCCACTAGGGTTGTTTTCCACAGTCCCATTGAGTTCCTTATGAAGGTTCTTGGAGTCCTATTGATGTTGTATAGCTCCAGGCATTCCAGGATTCATGTGTGAGGCATTGAGTCGTAGGCTTTCTTGTAGTCAATCCAGGCGGTGCACAGGTTGGTCTGCCTGGTCTTACAGTCTCGAGTGACTGCTTTATCTACCAGTAGTTGATGTTTTTCTCCCCTGGTTTCCTTACCCAATCCTTTCTGGGCCCCGCTTATGTATTGAGCCATGTGCTTACTCATCTTAGTGTGTGCGACGCGCTGCATCAGCTGGCTGAGGAGATCGCGAACACGGAGCAGCAACACCCGGACTCTGTTTTTATCATCCTCGGAGACTTTAATAAAGCACACTTGAGCCACGAACTGCTCAAATTCAAGCAGCACATCAAGTGCCCCACCAGAGAGGGCAATATTCTGGACCACTGCTACACCACAATAAAGGATGCATATCACGCCGTCCCCAGAGCAGCTTTAGGACTCTCTGACCACTGTCTGGTTCACCTCATACCAACATACAGGCAAAAGCTCAAATCTGCTAAGCCTGTAGTGAGAACTGTCAAGAGATGGACCAGGGAAACAGAGCAGGAGCTACAGGCCTGCTTTGAATGCACTGACTGGAGTGTTTTTGAAGCTGCTGCCACAAACCTGGACAAACTCACTGACTCTGTTACATCTTGCATCAGTTTCTGATTCCCACCCGGACCTTCTTAACATACAACAACGACAAACCGTGGTTCTCTGGAAAACTCAGACAGCTTCGTAAAGCCAAAGGAGATGCCTACAGAAGTGGTAATCGGGTCTTGTATAATCAGGCCAGGAACACACTGAATAAGGAGATCAGAGCAGCTAAGAGGAGCTACTCCAAAAAGCTGGAAAACCAGTTTACAGCTAACGACTCTGCTTCAGTGTGAAGAGGCCTGAGGACAATAACCAACTATAGGACTCCATCCCCCTCCTCAATAGGCAATCAAACCCTGGTAAACGATCTGAATGAGTTCTATTGCAGATTTGAATCACCCCCCACCCGCTCTGACTGTCCTCCAGAGCAACCACTAACACCTCCAACCATCAACCCCCTCTCCCCCGCTCCGATACTTCAGACCAGTGTGGACGATGTGTGTCGGGCTCTTCAGGAAGCAGAAGAGAAGGAAAGCACCAGGACCAGATGGGGTTTCACCATCATGCCTCAGAACCTGTGCTGACCAGCTGGCTCCCATCTTCTCTCTGATCTTCAACAGATCACTGGAGCTGTGTGAAGTCCCTGCATGCTTCAAATGCTCCACCATCATTTCCATCCCCAAGAAGCCAAAAATCACGGGACTCAATGATTACAGACCAGTGGCTCTGACATCTGTGGTCATGAAGTCCTTTGAAAGACTGGTGTTGGCCCACCTGAAGAACGTCACTGGAACCTTCCTGGACCCCCTGCAGTTTGCCTACCGATCCAATCGGTCCGTGGATGATGCAGTCAATATGGGGCTGCACTACATCCTGCAACATCTGGACAAACCAGGGACTTATGTAAGGATTCTGTTTGTGGACTTCAGCTCGGCATTCAACACCATCATCCCATCACTCCTGCAGAATAAACTCTCCCAGCTCTCCGTTCCTGAGTCCTGTCAATGGATTACAAGCTTCCTGACGGATAGGCAACAGCTAGTGAGGATGGGGAAATTTACTTCTGGCTCCTGCATCACCAGCACCGGCACCCCCCAGGGGTGTGTTCTCTCCCCACTGCTCTTCTCCCTCTACACAAACGACTGCACATCCCGTGACTCCTCTGTGAAACTCCTGAAGTTTGCAGATGACACCACTGTCATTGGTGTCATCCAGGACGGTGAAGAGTCTGCATAAAGACAGGAGGTGGAGCAGCTGGCTTGCTGGTGCAGTCACAACAACTTGGAGCTAAACACACTCAAAACAGTGGAGATGGCTGTGGACTTCAGGAGAAATGCCCCCACCCACCCCCCTCTCACCATTATGAAGAGCACTGTGGCACTAGTGGAGTCATTCAGGTTCCTGGGCACCACCATCTCTCAGGACCTGAAGTGGAACTTCCACAACGACTCCATCATGAAGAAGGCCCAGCAGAGGTTGTACTTCCTGCGCCAGCTGAAGAAGTTCAACCTTCCACAGACACTGCTGACCCAGTTCTACTCAGCAGTCATTGAGTCTGTCCTGTGCTCCTCCATCACTGTTTGGTTTAGTTCCGCCTCTAAATCAGACATCCTAAGACTTCAGAGAACAGTTCGGACTGCTGAGAAGATCATCGGTGTTCCCCTACCTACCCTCCAAGACCTGTTCACCTCCAGAGTGAGAAAAAGAGCTCAGAAAATCACTCTGGATGCCACCCACCCGAGCCACCACCTCTTCCAGCTCTTACCGTCTGGATGGCGCTTCAGAGCTCCAAACATCAAGACAGCCCGGCACAAAGGAAGCTTCTTCCCTCAGGCCATCCAACTCTTAAACTCATAGCTCTCCACCATTCCCTCCTACCACCTGCACTATGCACTATGCCACTGGCATCTTTTGCTCTTTGCACACCACCTAGTTTCCCTTACATTCTGTCTTCAGGTTATCTGTGCATTTTTCCTTAGTTTTTTATAGCATTTGTTTCTGTAAGCATTTATGTTTACTGTTTTTACCCCTTGTAGCATTTGTATCTATGTCTGTTTGCACTGGAGTACCCCCCCTGTACCTAAACAAATTCCTTGTGTGTGTGTGCTCACACACTTGGCAATAAAGCTCATTCTGATTCTGATTCTGATTCTGATTCTGATTCTGATTCTGATTCTGATTCTGATCTTAGCCGCTATTATGCCTGACAGGAGCTTCCATGTTATGCAGAGGCAGGTTATCAGGCGGTAGTTGGATGGGACTGATCAGGATTGTCCTGCCTTCAGTTAGCCACTCTGGGTGAGTCCCATCCATTAGCAGCATGGTCATTTGAGCTGCTAATGTTTTTCCAGTATTACCAGCCTTGGTGGGTCTGCTCTCATGTTACTACCCTGCCACTGGGAGTACACTTTGGATGGTTCAATGGAGAACACCCTGTTTATTCTCTTGCTTCTATTTCTCTTGTGTACCTTTTTAGGTGTGTGGCCAGGGCTGTGAGTCGTTGCTCGGCAGTCTCCAGGGCCTCAGCTATGGACAGCTTGTTGTGCTTCTTACCCAACTTCATCCCACCTTTCTGCAGTTCTGATAGTTGGCTAACTTCTCTCCGTGTTGCCCTTATTTTTGCGTCCAACCTCTTTCTCCTTGCAGGATACTGCTCCTTGGTGGTGGTGTATATTTTGTGGCCAAGCATCTCAAGGGTCACTGTTGCCATGGTGTATATCAGCTTGTTGGTCTCAGTGATGGTCACAGTAGGGATTGTTTGTACTCCTGCATGCACATCTTCCAGTAGACTTTCAGAGTGTACTTCACTTAGTCACTTAGTCTTGTTAACCGACTATGGAGGTTCCAGGTGTCCATCTTACTCACGATTATAAATCTCCTGTCAGCTGCTCTTGTGTTGAGCGTGTGGGGCTTGTTATTGGGGCTTGGTACACAATCTCGGGTGGGGATGGTATTGTCGATTGTCGACCTTGCATACTGGGTCCTCCTTGCAGTATCATTTGTGTTGTATCTCTTCAATCTCCAGTTGTGATAGCAGTTGCCGTTTGCGGATGCTGAAACACTGAGCTACTACTTGTTTTGCCCCTAGTCTAGATGGTGGGTTTCGAAGTTTCCATAGGTCCTACATCCTCTTCATGTAACCCCTATCGCTGGGGTTACTCAACAGTTCTCTATTCTCAGCCCTTGTCCATGAGTGTCGTGTTCCAGTATACAAAGGGATAATCATTTAACATTGTAGCGACGTTGCATAGGAAAGTAGTATTAATTATGCTGCAAACTCTCCATGTATGTTTAAACATGTTTTGCGTGTGGATGTGTGTGAGCACTGATGTGACATCAGTGACTCTGCATCATTCTTGCTCTCTGTAGAAAATATTCCCTACAGCTAGCCTGCGTCTCCCTGTTATGAACTCAAGAGATTAGAACAGCTAAGCAACATGTTTCTCCATAAAGTCGTCAATAAAATCAGAGGGTAGTGAAGATAGATGTTTTTAATATGACCTATATGAGTACTGCTTGTTCTGACTGAGGAACTACTCACACAAGAGATAGGGAATGGGTGTGTGTGGGAATATCTGTGTGATTATTGAGCACGTTCTTTGGCCACTTCTAGAAAGGAACACACGCACAAACATAAAAGCACAGAGTAAAGCTCTCTCTGGTATATTTTTGAGCAGTGCTGGGGCGTTTTCTCAGGAAAGTCGTGAGCCTAAAATGATGCCTGACAGTAATCCTCTTTTATGCAGTGCACATTTGACCTAATCCTGTAGAAGGATGAATGTGAAGGATGAATGTGTGTACACTCCAGTGCACACAGTTCTGATCATGTGTTATGAATTCTGGGAGACAGAGGAGAACCCACACACAGGATCCAAAACAATAAACACAAGTCTATTAATTCAGTTTCAGTAACTTAAAGTGTCTCGTAATGAGAGATTTCCAGTAAGATGTGAAACAGCCAGTCCGGGATCTTTGGCGGCCACTACCCATGGGGAGAGCCTCCTGAGTTGGAGAGAAGCTACATGGAAGAGGAGCAGGAAATTCACAGCAGGTACTGATTGCCAGGGAGGAAGCACAATCTGCCAGGAGAGGCACAAAGTAAGTCTCCAGCTAGAGAAACGAGCACAGGTTAATGAACAGCTGAATACCACTGAGGTAAGCAGATGAACTGGTGATTCACTGTTTTATGGTGTAGAGAGCAGAAATGATGACAAGGTGTGGCTCGTTGGCTCTGCGCCTTCCTCATCTGTCGCACCTTCGGACAGTTAGACAAATAAGGAACACAAGAGGAACAGGCAGAGACACATGAGGGAAAAGGGGGGTGAGGGGGTTTCCATTGGATGACATAGAAGACTGGGTGCACTCTCATGGAGGGTGATAATGCCAGCCGGACAGCCACAGGATTTATGACTTTGTGATGGGGTAAGGTCCTATGAAGTGGGGCGATAACGTCTTTGCCTCTGTCTGAAGAGGACTATTTCTAGTGGACAACCAAACAGATGGTCTCTCCAGGAAGGATGGGGCAGGGGCTCTGCGGCGCTCCTCTATGCGCTTATTCTGGGTTGCTGTGCATTGTAGAGCCACCCGTGTCTGAAGCCAAAACCACCGGCACCGGCGGAGGTGATGCTGAACAGAGGGGACAGCAATCTCCTGCTCTTGAAAAGGAAAGAGGGGAAGCAGGTAGCCCACTGAAGCTTCAAAGGGGGTTAGACCAGTCTCAGAACATACCTGGGAGTTATGAGCATACTCCACCCAGGTCAGATAGGATCTCCAGGAAGCCGGATTGGATGCTGTCATGCATCTGAGGAAAGCCTCCAGGTCTTGGTTGGTACGTTCCGTGTAGCCATTTTTTGCGGGGTGAAAGCCGGAGGACATGCTTACTGTAGCCCCCCAAGCCCTTGGCAAATGCTCTCCACACTTGTGAGATGAATTGAGTCCCCCAATCTGTAACCACATCCGAGGGAATACCATGAAGTCTAAAGATGTGGTCCGTCAGGAGACCACCGGCTTTAACCACAGTTAAAATGATTGTATTACCTGGAAGGGGTGGGCAATGGGCAGAGAAGCCCTGCAGCAGGCTGGTGCTGATGAGAGGCCTTTCCCCGGGCGCAGATGGTACAAGCAACTACAAAGTTTCGGATGTTGGCATCCATCACAGGCCACCAGAACTGGTGCCTCACAAGCTTCCTTGTTCGGGTTACGCCAGGATGACAGGTGAGCTTAGAGGCATCGACTCATTCGAGAACCTGCAAATGAACAGACTCGGGAACATAGAGGCTGTTAGTAGGACCCCCCTGCTCTTTGATCTCCCAGGTCACCACAGCCACCATGCAGTGAGTGGGAAGAATTGGTAAAGTTCGAGGTGTGTGGGTTGGAGTGGGAGAATTGGCAGGAGAGAGCATCTGGCCTACTAAAGAAAAGTTCCCACCGAGCCTGGCGAGAGTTCAATCTCTTGGCCGTGCGGATTAATTCCAGGTTTTTGTGGTCGGTCCAGACCACAAACGGCTGTTCAGCTCCCTCCAACCAGTGTCTCCACTCTTCCAAAGCCAGTTTAATGGTAAGGAGCTCCCAATTTCGCACGTCATAATTGCTTTCAGCAGGGGAGAGATGAACTGGACCTTAGAGGAGATTAGCTGAATCACTGTAGTTCCGGATGAAACCACGATAAACATTGGCAAACCCTAAGAACTGCTTGGAGCCCTCGCCGGCTAGTGGGTCGCGGCAAGGGAAAGAGACGAGAGAATGGTTGAACTCAACATTTCTCTACCGTGACGAATAACCGGTTTTCAAGCAGTCTCTGCAACACCTGGTGAACGTGAATAATGTGTTCCTCCAGGGTGCAAGAGTAAATCAGTATGTTGTCAATGTAGATGAAGACAAATTGGTGGAGAAAGTCCCTCAGCACATCATTAATGAGGACCTGGAAGACCGCCGGGGCATTGGAAAGGCTGAAAGGCATAACAAGAATTTCAAAATGCCCTAATGGTGGTGTTTTAAAAGCAGTCGCTTGTCGCTTTCACGGATGTGCACGAGATGATAAGCGTTACATAGGTTGAATTTGGTAAAGACCTCCACCCCCATTAGGACCTCAAATGCCGAGGTTAATAATGGCAGTGGTAGCAGTTCTTCACGGTAATACTGTTTATGGCCCAGTAGTCGATACAAGGTCACATCGTCTTATCTTTCTTTGCAACAAAAAGGCGAGAGGAGATTGGTGAAAGCACACACCTGTTCCGTGAGCTGGGAGACTTGTAGAAGAAGTTGGTGGTTCGTCTCGGTGAGGGGCCGGAGTGCATGGTCAGATTCCCCCAGTAGGGTCCCCTGTCGAGTGAGTGCTTCGCAGCGATCCATCATACTGAGGGCAGGTTTGGGTTTGGGATCCACTGGGTCCATCGTTGGCCAGTTCCCGCTGTTATAAATTTTGGAAGAGAGAGGAGATCCGACACACAGGATTCAAGAAAATAAACACAAGTCTTTATTAATTCAGTCTCAGTAACTTAAAGCGTCTCGTAATGAGAGATTTCCAGTAAGATGTGAACCAGGCAGACCGGGCTCTTCAGCGGCCACTACCTGTGGGGAGAGCCTCCTGAGCTGGGGCCACCAGGAAGAGGAGCAGGGGTTTAACAGTAGGTACTGAGTGCCGAGGAGGAAGCGCAATCTGCTGGGAGAAGCTCAAGGTAAGTCTCCGGCTAGAGAAACAAGAGCACAGGTTAATGAACAGCTGAATACCGCTGAGGTAAGCAGACGAACTGGCAATTCACTGTTGAAGACCGAAGGCTGACAGATGTGGCCTAGTTCACTCCACACCTGCGGGCAGTTAGACAAACGAAGGAACAGACAGACACAAGAGGGAGAACGGGGAGCGAGTACTGCCGTCTCATGACAGACATCATGATGTAAAATAAGGGGAAATGGAGGGAGGAGGTTGAAATAGTAAGATAATAAAGTGCATCAGGGAAACTGCAGTGCCTGTAAACTGAGCCCTTTGTCATGATTTTGACATTTTTAGTTTGTACTTTGACTTTCCCATTTTGTTTCTGATTCCAGAGAAGAACTGGTTATGGTTATTTGCAACTATACCTTCAGATTTCATTTTTGGGTTCATGGCTTTTTATGGTGTACATACATGTGGTTTCTAACCTTTTTTTTTCACAATCTCAAAGAAACCTTTGATTTAAAATCTGCAGAAGTTTATTGTTCTGTCAGTGCCTTATCTGTGAGTCATGCAGCATTTCCATCCACTTTGCCTTTAAGAATTTGTATTCATCAGTTTATTCACTCCAATAAACCCCGGTGACAGTTTTGTTAGCGGACTGACAGCAGTTTTCAGCACTTAGGTCTGCAGGTTTAGATGGAGGGTCACATGGCATGCATTCAGTATGGGAAACAGACATGATACGTGTTAAATGGAAAAGGGCACTGGCACCTTGATCCTGACACACATAAACACACTCATACACATAATGCCCCCTACTTAACACGAACTTGGGCTGCACAATGCTGATACATTGTTTCAGCATTGTCAGCATGCACTATAGTCACATTGCAGGATGTGCGATATTAAGTTAACATATTAGAGCCTGAAGCAATCTTCACACTCAGACACAAATGACAACAGCAGGCCCAATGTGTGTCTTAATGTCTTGCTAGTGAACACTCTATGCACTAGTCAGCATGCACTCCTGGACTGGTGCAGGTGAAAAACGTCAGCGCACAGGGGGTGTCATTGGCCAGTTGAAGTGCAGAACTTCAGACTTCAGTGGTTGTTGAGTGGAACTTAACCTACACAGAAGAGGTAGACTTTCTCTGTTGCACTTTCATCATGTAGAATTTTCAGCTGAAGAACACAATAGAAAAGACAACAATTCATTTTTGCCTTGCTCGAAGCATCTGTGTTTGTGTATTTGTGTGAAGTTCGTTTCAGGCTGTAATATGCCTATTTGAAATTGCAACCGTGCAATGTGACTATTGCACATGCACACATCATGATGACATTACCGGTACAGTGGCTCTCACATCCTGTATTATGAAGGGCCTGGAGAGGATGATTCTCCATCTACTGAGACTCAAGGTTAAACACGCAATAGATCCCCTGCGGCTTGCTTACAGAAAACACTTTAGTGTGGATGATGCTGTTCTCTGCATGATTCACTGTGTCATCTGGAAGAACCTGCAAGTTACGTCAGGATTATGTTCTTTGATTCTACATTCAGTACATCAGTTTTGAGCAGCACAGGGGCTCCACAGTGGCTGTTTTGGCTCCATTCCTGTACACACTGTACACAGCAGACTTTACATACAATTCTGTGAGTGTTTCCACATTCACAAGTATTCTGATGATACTGCAATTGTTGCATGTATCACAAATGGACAGGAAGAGGAGTACAGAGGCCTGATAAAATCCTTCAGTGACTGGAGTCACAAAAACTGCCTCGTACTTAACACCTCTAAAAGCAAGGGGGATTAACCCCCCTCCTCATCCAGTCAGTGTCTGTGGTGTGGACATTGAAATGGTGCCAGCCTACACATATCTAGGTGAACAATAAGTTGGACTGGTCAGTGAACACAGATGTACTATATTAAAAAAGGGCAACAAAGACTTTTCCTCCTAAGGCAGCTTAGGTGCTTTGATGGCTGGAGGAAGATGCTGCACATGTTTTATCAAACTATGGTAGAAAGTGTGCTGTTTTATGCTGCATTCTGCTGGGGAGGCAGCACAGAGCAAAAGGATGCAAACTGGACAAACTGGTGCAAAGAGCTGGTTTGGTGACTGGAATGAGGCTGGACTCACTGGAGGCTGTGGTGGAGAGATCCACACAGACAAAGGTAGAGTCCTTTGTAGGTAGGCTTTGTCAGTGTCAGAGAGCTGCAGAGCATTTCAGCTCTGTGACTGCCCAGCAGCCCTTCACACTACATCACACATCACAAGACATTGCATGACATGACCGACTCTAAGAGAGAGAGAGCAGAGATAGAAGTGTGAGCATGCACACTCACAGTTGACATGTTGAGGTCTGAATCCTGTCAGATGTAAATGTAAAATGAAGCAGAACAGTCAAAAACAGTCAAGACAATCATTTTATGCATTTATGTGTGTTCATGTATACTCATATAGCTAAAGCTTCTGGCTGGTGTGTAGCTCATAACCATGCAAATTAATGAAAGTTTCCCACCTCTTTGTAATAGCATCACAGTGTATTCATATTTGTTGGGCAGTCACTCCAAACTGAATGTCTCAACAAATGTTGAATGGACTGATAAAATTTGGACATGCCCAGAACACCTCCCCAGGCAGGCGTCCAGGAGGCATCCGGAACAGATGCCCGAGCCACATCAGCTGACTCCTCTCGATGTGGAGGAGCAGTGACTCTACTCTGATCTCCCCCCCCCGGGTGACCAAGCTCTAAGGGAGCGCCCAGCCACCCTGCGACAAAAGCTCATTTCAGTTGCTTGTATCCGAGATGTTGTCCTTTCGGTCATGACCCAAAGCTCATGACCATAGGTGAGGGTAGGAACCTAGATTGACCGGTAAATCGAGAGCTCCGCCCTCTGGCTCAGCTCATAGGGAACACCTATGATCAGATACTTTGTATAGTCAGTTGGGCTCAGTTGTGTTTTTTGGCTCAGTTTTATCAGGATCTTTAAAAAATGTGAGGTTGCTGTCTGCTGGGTGTAGAGAGGACAGTCCACTCAATCAGTGACTCCGCTGCTGTGGTTGGGTGAATGTAAATAACTTTGGCAGACAGTAAGGAGGAAAAGAGGAAATGCCACTCAGAGGGAGAACTGTTAACCATTTCAGCTCAGTAGAGGATCACATGCGTTAATTAAGCTGCTGTTTAGGAAGTAGACTTGCCTGGATCTAATCTACATGGGACAGCAGATTTTATCTGTATGTGGATGTCCTTACTGTCTAAATTTCATGCTGACACCCCAACCTTTCTTCATAACAATCAACCAAAATCAATTTTCTCTCTTAATTCTTACCTGCAATAACCCATCTTTATCTTCTGCCGTGTTTGCATCACAGTTGTCATGGTAAATCGTCTGTCCGTCTTTGTTCACTCCTGTGTGCGAGAGTTAATTTTCCCGGCTCAGCGTGGCTCTACCTTAGTGTCTTTTCCCTGGGATGTCAAATGTTTTTCCAGCCCTGGAGATCTGCCTCTTTACCTCAGCCTCTCTCAGCCTCAGGGAGCTGGATTATCCATCCTTCCAGCCTAGAAAAGATGAATCCACATGATGGTTGCTCTTAGGGAGCACATGACTATTTGTTTGGTCACGTTCAGCTGAGGAACCTGTTAAAGAGTTGTAGTAACAGGTCTTTCTATTCAAGAGTGTATTATTATGATTCATGAATGAGCACTGTCATATGAATGATACCTTTATTCTATAAGACATGCATGTGTTTGGACTGTGGGAGGAAGCCACAGTACCTTCAGAAAATCCACACAATCATAAGGAGAAGTTGCAAACTCCACACAGAAAGACCCTGGGTGGAACAGGGTTTGAACCAAGAAATGTCATGTCAGGCAAGAGTGTTACCCACTGTCCTACTGTGTTTAGGCGCTCTATACTGTATATCGGGGTCTCTAACTCCAGTCCTCGAGGGCCACTGTCTTGCTTCTTTTCTAACTATCCCTGCCCTTGCATCTTCTGATTGGCTGAACACACCTGATCCATGTAATCAGCAGTGGGTAGGGCAGAATAGTTGGAAAACAAGCTGGACAGGGGCCCTTGAGGACTGGAGTGCTGTATATGAATGCATGAATGAAATTATGAAAAGCAAATTATACCGACATCTTTACTTTCAAGCCGTTGTTTGAATTTACAGTGTGATAAAACTATCACACTGGATAGAGATGCATGCTGGATCTTCAGCGATAGCTTTTATCAAATTTAGCTATTGTCCTGAAAAGTAATAGTGAAATGAAAAAATCTTCCTTTGACTCATTTTACTCATTATATTTAAATTTTTCTGTATGAGATTTTCTGTATGGTCATTCAGGAATCATTGCAAACTAGGATGTGTCTCTAACATTATTTTATACATTCAGAATTTTCCATTTGTATGTTGTGTGAGTTTTAAGCCCATTAGAAATATCAAGTCTTTCATGCTTCTCTACAAAAGTTTGATATAATCAACAGCCAAATGGCCTTGCCTTTTGGGATTGAACTCTTTCAGGCTTACTCAGACAAACACAATGTCTGCAGTGTCTGACTTCTCTTTATCATTTTATCTGTCTGCAAGGAAAACCTCAGTGGAACAGATAGAGCAAAGACTTTTTCAAAGGCAAATAAAGAAAAGAAGAAAAGCGTAGTAGAGAGCAAGAGTGTGAGACAGAGATGAAACAGATGAGACAGCGTGAGATAGCATGGTTTGTCTATTCTGGGCTACTGTAGAAACATGGTGACATGGCTGCCTCCATGAAAGGACACCTGCTCCTATAAAGTTTTAAAGATTAAGAAAAGGAAACATTTGGTATTTTTCAGTAATTACACACTAAGGACAACATATTTATAAATACTAAATAGAGGTTGACCGATTAATCAGCTTTATAGCTATATATGACCCTTCTCTGTGGAGTTTGCATGTTCTCCCTGTTCTTGCATGGGTTTACTCTGGGTACTCTGGTTTCCTCCCACAGTCCAAAAACATGTATGTCAGGTTGATTGGTGACCCTAAATTGCCCATAGGGGTGAGTATGTCTGGTTGGTTGTTTCTATGTGGCTCTGTGACGGACTGGTGACCTGTCCAGGGTGGACCCCTGCCTTTCACCCAAAGAGAGCTGGGATAGGCTCCAGCAGATCCCCACGACCCTAGTTACGAATAAGCAGGTATAGATAATGGATGGATATATATATATATATATGTGTGTGTGTATGTATGAATTGGTTTCAAACAGCTCATATTTGCAATTGTTCTATAGTGCACTGATTTAAGTCCACAGATAAGATAAGCAATGCAGTCTGACCTCCAGTCTGTCTGTGTCCTTCAGCCATCTGCCTGGCTCCAGACTCAGGGACCTCCTCTACATCTGCAGCCCCTTCATCAAACGATCCTGCCTCATCTCTGCCTATGTGAGTACAATTGAAAGTGACAACTCTTTGGAAGATACCCCCTGTAGGTCCTAAACTGTTGCTGGATTGCTGAGATGAGACACACACACACACACCCTCCCCCCTCCTTTCCTCCTAGGTGATCATCATCATGTCAGTTAGGCTGTGGCTGATGGGAGAATCCATGCCTCTTTTCTCAGAACAGGACAACCCTGCCTCTTTCTCACCTCACTTGCTTACCAGGTCAGTGTCTCACACATATATCAAGGATCAATAGTGTAATAAACTGATGACACATGACAAGTGAATTCTACCTGTATATTATTCTTGGTTCTATTAATATTAATAAAGTAATAGTATTGTGTTTATACAATTAGTAATTTTAAGACTGTTTTAAATTTTATGTAGATACTACTGTTATCAAGGCTGATAACCCTACAACAAGACGGAACATTCCTACAGGAAGTTGCTGATTTAATTTTTTGTTAAGGCCTGAAAGAAGACCCATGGTCTGGCGGTTCACTAAACATCATCAGTGAGACAGCATATAATGTGTCATTAGTGTAGCTGCAGTAAGAAACAGCTCTTCTCTCCCTCTGCCACCTGGAAAATTTATAGCGGACTCTCTTATCCCCCGCTCTGTCCTTCCTGCTCTCCTTTATTTTCTCATCCTTTTATTTCTTGCCCCTGATGACTTAGTGAGCCTTCAGTACTTCCTTAACATCTCTGTCTGTCTGCATGCCTGTCTGTCCATCTGTCCATCCTTGTTCCATCCATCCTGCTCTTGTCCTGTCAGTCGGACAAAGAAACTTAAACCTAAGGGCTCTTGCTCTTGCACACTGCTAGACGTCAGTATGAAAGAGTGACCTGACCCGTGTGTGTGTGTGTTACAGTATATTTATTCTATCTTCATCTCAGATGTAGCATCCATCATCTTGGTGTTTCTGTGGTGGTCCATTTATAACTCATCATAGCAGCATCTCACCTGGCATTCATGTGCTCTGCTTTTACAGTACATGTGAGAGAGTGTGTGTGTCAACAGTTCCAGCATGATGGATTATAGTTACCATATGTTATGTGGTTGCAGAGTCACATTTCATTCTTCTTATCCAGTGTAGTCTGAATGTTGCTGTAGTCACCAGCTGCAACACACAGTCTGGTCTGTCTGAGGATGTGTAGACACACACACGTTACCTATTCATGTTCATATGTATGTGTAATATGTATGTCTGTTACTGTGTTTGTACATTGGATTGAATTGGATTCAGCTGTGGTGACTCCTTTTTCTCTAAATGTCAGGTGTTTATGTGTGAGAGAGATAGAGAGTGGAGGTGAGGTGAGAGAGAGAGCACTGCTTCACACCTGACAACTGACTAATTTTCTCTTTCTGCTCTCTGGTTCCTCACTACTTTTTCCATCTACCTTCTGTTTCTTCTCTTATCTGTGGGCCTCTATCAGTGTGTGTGTGTGTGCGTGTGTGCGTGTGTGTGTGTGTGTGTGTGTGTGTGTGTGTGTGTGTATAAGCAAGCATGTGGTTATAGGGCATTGCAAAATGTGCAAAAGGGAATTAAATTTATGGCCAGGACCCATCAAATGACTGCATTCCCCATGACTGCAGATGGAGAACATTCTGCTGCATGCTAAACGGCCTGTCAGCAGCACACTGGTGAACTGCCTTTATTTGTGTGTCTGCCTGTGTGTGTGTCTGCCTGTGTGTGTGTCTGCGTGTGTGTGTGTGAGACAGAGAGAGAGACAGCTTGTGACAACCTCTGCAAGTCCTCAGCAAGTTGTATGTCTTTTGACTTGAGTCTGTGTTTATTTCAGACTTTGTCTTTCGTGTCCCTATTCTGCCGTCAGTCTCTTTAATAGACAATCTGAACAGAAGCTGGGGGAGCAAAGGCGGTAAGGAAGGAGTAGCGCAATCATCTTTCCATCTTCTTGACAAGTTTTCATCACTTTGTTCAGAGGGGATTCAGCTTTTGTGCTTTCCCCTTCCTGCCCTGTCAGCTGGTGGTTTCATAGCCACGTTGATCTGCAGACGTTTCATTAAAATGTCCTAGAGGAAATCAAATCAGCCTTCGACTGGTCTTCACAGCCTGACTATTCAGAGTTCAACCCAACAGGGACTACGTCAGAATCAATGAGGACTTCAGCTTATTGTATTTTTTGTGCTAACCCACTTTGCAGGATTCAGACGAGAGAATCAATCTAGAGAGGTGCTGAGTCAGTTGTTGGAAAGGGATAACAATAGTAAAAGCAAGACTGATTACCAATCAATAGTTAAAACAAGGTGGTAAAGTATGTCCTGTATTAGCGCAGGTTCTGTCTATATGACCAAGGCTCTTTGAACAACCTTATTCAGACAGTGAACTTTAAAGACATCATCATCATAGGAAATAATCTGCTTGCAGTTTTGTGGCACTAGTTTTTGTCTGAATGAGAGCAATCCCTGTATTATTGAACCTCATCACCAGGTCAGGACTAAGTGAATACCTAAAGTTTGTTGCAGCTCTGTATTCCTATGATAACAATATATAAGACTGTACAGAATGTACACATCAGACTGTAGTTGAAGCCATTTCTGGTGTAGTCCTGTATTACAAACCCATTCCTCCGCACTAAAGGCTAGAAGGAACCCGGTTTGGGCAGTAATGACATGTCCCTTGGCCCATGAGCTGTCTGACTGGATCCTAATGAGTGTGTGTGAAAACCAGTTATAGTGTAGTTAAAGGAAATAACTGTGGGTAAATTTGAAAAGGTTCTTTATGTGTCAAAGGTTTTGTCCAAACAATGGTGACCTCTTCTGCTTCCTTTCGTTTATAACCATCATTCTAGCATGAATGTAATATGTGGAAGGTCACAAGAAAGTGTTCTGTGTCTGGGTGATTGGGCTCTAAATGTCAGGTTAGAGAATTACTCCCACTCAATGTATTGCTCTGGATACCCTCAAGTTCATTCCATCTTTAGTATTGCTATAAACAGGATAATTATAATGATAGATTTGGACTAGAGCTAACAATTAATAGCATTGTTTTAAGTTTTTCTCTTTTTTCTTCCTCTCTTACTTCTTTCTTCTCTTTTATCCAATCTATCATGCATCCGCCATCTTCCCTCATTCTCAACCTCCACCTCTCATCACCCCTTCTCCCCAGGGCTCTGACCTACTCTTACCTGTTGTCCTTTAATGCATGGTTGCTGTTGGCCCCCATCAAACTGTGTTACGACTGGCAGGTGGGCAGCATTCCACTATTGGAGTCCCTGGGCGACACACGCAACATGGCCACCTTGCTGCTGGCTGTGGTGATGGTGGCTCTCTGTGTGCACTGCTTCTTCTCACTGCAGGTAAGAGCAAGTAGGTGACATGTAGCAAAAAGTGCCGAAGACTACATTGAATTCTGTTGCCTCGTGGTCTGCATCCATTTCCACCATTTAAGGAAATCTGTTACATCCCAGAGGTAACAAGGGTGATATAAAATCCCTGTGGTGTAACATGGTTAAGTAAATATAACTTATTATAGAGGAAATACAAAGAAATCAAGTTTGTATTCCTATTGACCCACGCTAAGTATCTTAAACATTTTATATGTATAGTATAGTTTTGGGTTCATTTTATCTTATATAACAGGCAAAACATCTACCAAACCCATAACAGCTGGCAATAACCCCACATGCATTTTTGTATAACTGAAAAATGCTGTTGAAACAAAACAGCAATATTCTTGTTAGGAGACTGCATTTGTGTTTCACTCCATTAGCTAGTCTCAGTTTAGATGCCTTTTGATAGTGTGAGCCACAATGATAGTTTTGTTACAGTTTTTCAGAGACCGAGAGACAGAAAGTCTTTAAATCTTCAAAGCAATAACAGTTCATCTGCTCTCTGTTGACCAGAGTGAGTCTGTTTTAGGCTTCCACTAAAGAGCACAATGTGCCTTTAAGGAACTGATAATCAGTTAGATAATCAGAAAATCAGCCTTCAGATCCCACTGGCACTCCTTATTAGCATTTCATTCAACCAAGTGTTGAAAAGGTCAGTTAAGCCAGGCCTCTATATGTTTAAAATACAACAGCAGATACATGGGAAAACATGCATTGAAAACAAATACATTGTGTATGATCTAAACAATTGCTCTGCCATTTCTACTACAAATAGGAAGCAAACATATTAATTGGCACATATGGTATGGCACAGTATTGCTGCTACCATGACTAAAAACATGTCTACAATATTATGAAGTGATAAGGGCTGAATCTCTTGGATTAATTGAACAATTTGGTATTGAGAAAATATGTCATTCAAATATTTTCAGAAAAGAATAATTACAAAACTGAACACACATACCGTGTACTTTAAATGGGCTATTTACAATAAATTTACTTGTTAATAAAAAACTTAATATTGTAGTAGGGCAGCACGGTGGCCTAGCACAGTTGCCTCACAGCAAGAAGTGCCCGGGTTTGCAACCCAGCAGGGACGTTTCTGTGTGGAGTTTGCATGTTCTCCCCATGCTGTGTGGGTTTATTGCGGGTACTCCGGTTTCCTCCCACAGTCCAAAAACATG
Source organism: Mastacembelus armatus (assembly GCF_900324485.2). Taxonomy (NCBI): domain Eukaryota; kingdom Metazoa; phylum Chordata; class Actinopteri; order Synbranchiformes; family Mastacembelidae; genus Mastacembelus; species Mastacembelus armatus. Next base: position 2,143,658 of record NC_046655.1, on the reverse strand, counting down.
TATGTCAGGTTGATTGGTAAATGTGAATGTGTGAGGTTGTTTGTCTCTATGTGGCCCTGTGATGGACTGGTGACCTGTCCAGGGTGTACCCCTGCCTTTCACCCAAAGAGAGCTGGGATAGGCTCCAGCAGATCCCTGTGACCCTGGTTAGGAATAAGCGGATATAGATAATGGATGGATGGATAGATGGATATTGTAATATTGGGCTGTACACAGACTTCAACAGACGAACACACATTGTAATTACCACTGTTTTAAAGACACAAGCACACAGATTACAGGATAAGGCAGGCTCTCCTCATGCACCTCCTGTTACCGTGGAGACAAATCTTGGTCTGTGTGTTCGTAAAGCTGCGCGGTGTGGAATTTCACCAGAGGTTTGTTGTCTGTGTGAAGAGGTTTTCAAGCTTTCAATCAGCAGTGGCTTTTTGTAATACAGCCAGTCTTATTTCTCTTTCCCGCAATGTGTCTCTGGCTATCTCTGGCTTACATTTCAGGTAATATTTGCTTTAAGGCGTCTTTATTAAATTGTGCTGTACATTTAGAGAGAAACATTCCTGAAACAGAAAGTTTTTTTGGCCAAAAATATCATTTAGTCAAACTAAATGCTGGCAGGTGCTGCTGCTGCTGCCTTCTTTCTTAGGCTGTGTATTCTGGAGAGCTGGATTCATGCCTGCTAACTTTTCCTCCACAATAGAAACAGTCACGACTCTTGTCATGCTTGCAAGCCTTGCTCTCAGAAAGAAATATTCACAATCATTTTTATGCACCACAGTGTCAGCAGGGAGGAGGCATAGCTCTGTGGTTCTGAATGTACAAGTAGCATCATTTAATTTGTCCAGAATGTTTTGTACATGGAAATTGTTCCTTGAATTCAACTTAACACGGGAGCAATGGACAGCTTTTCTGCACTGCATGAAGGGCACAACTGGGACATGACATGATATAAAGCCTCAGTGTAACCCTTAAGTAACCGAACACCCATTTTAGCCTGAAGACACTTCAATTATGTCTTCACAAATGCACTGAAAATCAATCATTTTGGACAAAGCAAGGCTTCTTTTTCCATCCACTTTAAATCATAATCAGTTTGATAATTGTCTCTAATATATAAAAATGTAACTAACTTTTAACAAGATACATTCTCATTCTGATACACTCCTATAGGTTGTATCAGAATGAGAATCTAACCTGCCCACTAAAGTCACTTAATCAGTTTCATTTATAAAGGTGAGATGTTTGTGCAGGGCATCAAAGTGTATCATTTTATTGTTTCAGAGTTAGCAGATTTTATTAATAATTAATAAAAATAATACCTGTGCTAGGTTTATTACTGCCTAACCAGACCTTTATTTGAAATTTTCTGTCTGTCTTCTTTGTTCATTTTCCTGTTTAAATTCATTACAAGAGGTGTGCAGGTGTAACAGGCTTTTTTGTTTTGGAGTGTTTATTCTGAGAGCTCTGTATGCTACTCAGAGAAGGATCCTGAGCAGTTTAGGTGAGGCCATGTAGAGCCTGTAGCAGCGCTGAAAACAACATTGAATACATGAATTTGTCTCTCTGGAAAGATATTCTGTCTTTTATGGCTGTATGAGACCTGCAGGATGGGGGAAGTGTGTGTGATTGTTGTGTTTAAATGTTAAGCATGCCTGTGAGGGCCGTTAGTATTGCAGATATTGTTATTGTTGGAAGCAAAAAAGAGAGGAAGACTGAGAAAGAAATGGACGTGAATAGTATGTAGAGTTTTAAAGGCCACATTTCGTCCTCTCTTTGGTAATGATATCTTTTATGAATGAAAATTCATCAGACACACATATTGTCTTCAGCTATCAGCATGAATGTTTTCCTGACCATTGCCACCTTTTCTGTGCAGTCCAGTTCTGTACAAAGCACATGCTGCTGAACCCACTGTGACCTCTGGAAGTAATTGGCTGTCCAGCGTGCCCCTTCCACCGCTTCCACCCCTTCCTGTTTTCTTCCCTGAGCCCTGGATATGACCTAATGACAAACCCAAAGTCACAGTGGTGCTATCTTAATGCCCTTTCTGTGGGGCCATAGTTAGAAAAAGGCCCCTTGAAGTCCATAGTTCTAGAAACCATTCTCACTCAGTCGTTCCTACAACAGTCTCTAAAACTGATTGGTCTGAAAGCCCCTAAAGTCACATTTCAGTGTCATGGTCAGTTTTTGCAAGTGGGTTTGTTTGTGTATGGTGCTTGTCCATCTGTGGTCAGGGTTGGCTTCTTCAGCATGGGTAGCGGATCTTCATTCAGTTTCTGTCTTCTTTTCTTGGCTGGTGCAGCTGGTTCCACTCACAGAGGTCTAATGAGAACTGTCAAAGTGAATTAGGAGAATCTCTTTGAAAGTCCTCAGTCAGCCATTTTGCTGGCTGACAGGTTGAAATCTTTCCTCTCGTATTTCTAGCTCTGAATTGATTCCTGTTTTGGGTAGAAATAGGGAAGAGCCTTCTTGTAGTATAATTTAAATAAACAATCATGTCTCAAAGTTTTTGCTAACCAGCTTATGAAGGGCAAAAACAGACTGTTAAAAGCTTTGAATAACACTGTCGGTGTTAATAAATTTTAAACAAATTTCTACCGTTTACCTGGTATTTTTAAATAATGATGTTGCCATACCAGGCAGGGATGCCAGGATGCAACACTGGCATTGATTAGCTTAGAGTTTTTGTACCAGTACTTCATATTAAAATAGTTTTTCAGTTGATTTTCCAGAGAATGGGCTCTAGCTTTGGCATTGTTCTTGGCCTTTACTCACTGATCCCAAAAGTTAACAATAGAGTTTAGGCATTTTATTGCCAGTGTTGAGAGAGCATTTTAATGGAACTGCTCTGTTAACTTCTAAACAATGACTCTGACGATAGAACCCCCCGAAATAGAACACATCTCACACACTGCCCATTAGACTGGACACAGATAACAAGGCCGTAGTTCTGAAATGGGGTTGCATCATTTACTTCACGAGAAAATCTACAGGAAAACATATTCACACAGCAAAACTAAAAACAGTGTATCACACCTGATAGTAGTAACACTATGCTGCAAGCAGGAGCTAATGCACAACTCTTGCCTTTGTTTCTTTCATATTCATTTTGTGTGATTTTTATGTGTGTTATTTATTGGAATAATAATAAGAGGCTGAGACATTTGCTAGCACATTTTCCAGAAGTATTTTGTTCGCCTTTTACCCTGTTGATTTGACTGGTATTGTCTAATTTTGGGCAGCATGATGGATGAGTGGTTAGCACTGTTATCTCACATCAAGACGATTCCTGGTTCGAAACCCGGCAGGGGCCTTTCTGTGTGGAGTTTCCATGTTCATCCTATGCTTGCCTGGGTTTGCTCTGGTTACTCTGGTTTCCTCCCACAATCCAATGTTAGTTGATTGGTGACTCTAAATTGTCGATAGGAGTGTGTGAGGATGTTTGTCTTTGTGTAGCCCTGTGCTGGACTGGTGACCTGTCCAGGGTGTCTTTCACCCAAAGAGAGCTGGGATAGGATAATGAATGAATGCCTAATTTTGGTCCTCTAAGAAGTAAGTGACATAATTACCCAGATTTTTAACAGAGGATAAGAGAAAATATTGACAGAAGAGTAGACTTCATAGAAATGGAGGGAAACAGAAAATGTGGTGAGCAGGGGAGAGAACTGTCAGATGCAAGTCACTTAGGATGGTAGCCAGCAATTAGAAGTAAAATATGGTACCCAACTCCATTTACTTGGGTTACAGGAAGCATCACATAGCAAAAATCAAAATAAATGTATAAGTGCTTGGATGCACCTTTAACTGAGTGACCCGTAAACAAGGCCTCCAAGACCATGGCAGCCTGCCAGAAAAAAACATTATTACTCCTTTCCAGCTGGGAGTGAGTCACTACCCCGAGTATACAATAGGAATTCAAATGTTTTAAGGTCTTTTTCACAAGTCAAGACTGAACAGAAAGGGGAACCCTGGTAAGCTGAACCTAAAGGTAAAGCTCTCTGTGGTTTTAAGTTTAGGTAAATGATGGGGGGTCACAGATATCGGAGTCCAGATTGGTTTCTCTAACAGGGTTAAGAATGGAGTGTGGAAGCAGTGCCTCCTGGACGCTTCTCTGTGGAAGTATTCTGGGCACACAAAGCTGGAGGGAGACTGTGGCCAACTAAGAGCACACTGGAGGAATTACATATTCCATCAGGCCTGAGAACGCTTCAGCATCCTTTGGAAAGAACTTTAACAAGGGAGAAGATGTAATGCATTGATTACAGACTAGAATCACTTCTAACATCCATTTTTAACATTCTACTGCTGCATCTATTGGCATCACATAGGTCTGCTTGAATTGAACTGTAAATTCTGAAATACAGTGTCCAAGGGAAGATCAACACAACTAAATCAGACACAAACTAGCTGATAAAAAGAGGATAAAATAATAACTTGATCTACTCGTGGATTACATGAACCAGAAAAAAAAACAAAAATGAACTAACAGGAATGAATACATTAAAAGAGAAAACAGCACCTCTAAGTGCTGGAAAGTCTAGGGAAAGTGGTACAGGTTTGCCTTCATAATGAATAAGGGTTTAGTAAGATCAATAATATTGACTTCTACCAAGATCTGAATGTCTGACTTTTGTTTTATATTATGATTTCATTGATGTTCTTTCAAAGGAGACCCGAGGACAAGAAAACTCATGATAGGAGAAAAATACGTTTTGATTCAGACTTATCTCCCTGGGGGGGGGTTCGGGTGTTTTAACAATGCCTGCGCTGGTCGGTCAATTCTGACCTGTCCAGATTGTGTATTTGGGTCATATTTTTACAGTTGTTCTCTTGTAATTTAAATCTTTACCAAACTTTACCTTTTTTAAAATCAGGTTTGTGAAATTTTACTTTTCTGTGTAAATGGAGGAAGCCAAAAATGCTTTTGCTGACCTGATTGCTAAAAAAGGGCAATGAGCAAAGCAAAATACTGTAAAAGCTCATCAAATGTGTTGCTGTATTGTCAGGTTATAGTTAGACACTACTGTTGGCTTTAAAACCCGTTTGTGCTATGTGTATTTTCAATGAATATCATTCCATTCTACTTGCAATTTATGTCTGTGGCAGTCCCTTTCCTCAATGTATTGCTGGATAAATACATAAAAACGATTTTAAAACCAGTTGGTCTAGCTAAGTGATTTTCATATTAATTCATCTGTCAGTCTTAGTACCCAGTTATTTTCCCTACAGTTAATGAGTGTGCTGTGGTTTGTTCGTGATGATAAAACTCAGACCTTCAGCAGTCTGCTGTTCTAACTCAGTGTGTGCATTACTGTCAGTATTATTACCACAGGTCCATTGCCAGTCTATGATGCTATCCCACTGTTTATGTTTGTAGATGTTGAAAATGTTTATGGAGGTATCAGTGACAGACAACATCAGCAGCCAGCAGGCCTTTGTGTTCCTCTGTAATATTCAAACCATTATGAGTGGAGATTGCTTCTGTGGCTCAGTCTTTTCAGAGTCTGTTCATTGTGAGGCAGCAATATCACTATGGGTCACTTCCAGTCAAGGATGATCTCAATAGCTGTTGATGGTCTCGCTGATGGGAGAACAAGCCTCTGATTGGAGTGACACTTCACACACTCACTCTTATTACTGTTAATGAGCCAATCCACTGGATCCAGCAATGGGCCGCCGACCCCGCCAATTAGAGGCCTGTTTGTTCAAATAAACAGCCATGGTGGGATAACATGGAAAGAGTGAAGGCAGAGGCTGTGGGCATTATGAAATATGAATGGCTATTTAGAAATAGCAATTAACTGTAATTTGATAATATTATAACCTTAATTGCTTCTCTGTTGCACAGATGATTGTTAATATTTAAAACCAATTGGTCATGGCTGTTGAACTTGTATCTGTGTATGTATTGGCAGAGTCTCAATGGCACATATTACCATTCATAATGAATGAATGAATGTGCTTTTCAGCTTTTTGACATGGTTACATTTGAAGCATTTTCATTTGCTTTACTGAAAAATTCTACACCAGGTTTATTGCTGTGAATGTGCTCACATCTATCTTTGTCTCCCCCTGCACCCCCAACCCCAACCACACACCCACCTCTTTGCAGAGACAGGAGAGCAGGGAAGTCTGTGTAGGGATCTTGTTTCTGGTGTTTCCCTTCATTCCTGCAAGTAACCTTTTCTTCAGAGTTGGATTCGTCGTGGCTGAGAGGGTTCTCTATATGCCGAGGTGAGTGTGTGTGTGTGTGTGTATATGTGTGTGTTTGTGTGTGTGGGTGGGTGGCCACAGTACATGCATATATTCACCCTCAGCATATGTTTACTGTTTCTAGTTCAATTCATTTATAAAGAATAGAGCTTTACTGTTTTTCTTTTTATCAAGACCCTAACCATAACATTGATTTATTTCATATTTGATTGCCTTAATTCACCCCCCAAACTCAAAACCAAATTTCAAAATGAGAATAAGTAATGTCTTAAAAGGTTCCAATAAAATTATGAAAAGATGGTGCCAGAGCTGTGGTTTTTCTGTGCAGTGAGGTGTTGTTTGCAGAATTTTGGGCATGTACTGTACATTCAGTTTTAATAAACCCCCAAAGTACTTTACAGAAAGAGGTTTTGTGGGGTTCTATTTGCTGAAAAATGAACGTTTGTGCAACATGTTATCTTACCTTGTCTGGCCACAGACAAGCTGCATCCCACTGCCTCTCCAATCTCTCTCCTGCATGTCTTTTATTTGACAGCAGAACAGCAGAAATTTTGACTCCTCATTACACTCCTCATGCTGGTAGAGTACTGTAATATTTAGACAGTCTCCGCAGGATCATCTCCTCAGCGCAGCACACATACTGTATGAACGTCATAGAACTGTTCAAATGGTTTTATTTGGAGCAATAATGAAAAATCACACACTCAAGCAACCAAGTTCTTTCACTCTCGCTGCTCAGTATTACAGTCCTCTTGCCAGCAGCTCTCCTGCTCTGGTTGTCAGTCCCACTCTTCCCTGTCATCCAACCTGTCTGCTAAAAGCTTGCGCAGTGACAGGAGGCGAGGAGCAGATTAAAACTAAGTACAAAGAAACTGATTGCCAAATTAGTCTCAGCTGCACCACTTGTTTACCCGCTCTCTCAGTCAGGCATGCGCACACACACACCTGATGCAGCAGCGCTACCACTCCCATTCCAGACAGCTCCACCTCCACAGACACACGCTCTTGAAAAGATACTAGGAAATCCAGGAAATCTGATTGTTCAAACCACCTCTGGGGGTGGAGCCTGTTTGAGACAAGATGTCTTAGTCACTAAATATATTCAGGTTTTTAGTCATAGACTTGGTCAGGTTGACAGCCACCTCACTTGAGCTCTGGAGTACTCTTCAGCTATGCTTTGGTGTGTGTGTGTGTCATTACTGAGTCCTAGCACAATCTTACGTGGTAGTATTACTTTCAGCTGCACCTCAATCTTGGGTCAAGTGACACTCCACTCTCATTGGAGGGTCTGTTTATTTTCTGCTCTCAATCGCTCTGTGTCCTCTTTTTCTCTGTCAGTCTGTCACTCATTCCTTCTATGCTCAACTCCTGCTGTTCTTTCAGTCTCTCCAAGTCTCAGTCTCTTGCTGTTAGATGGATATGTTTTCCCATCTCTTCAATTCTCCCTTCCCTTTCATTCCTCATTCTCATTCTTTCCCCATCTTCCTTCAACCTGAACAGTTTTGTCTCTGAGCTCCGTCTTTTTCCATAAATGATTTTGCAGTATGTGAAATGTGAAAATGTTCCAGATGAATCAAGAAATCCTCAGGGGATGTGGGTGACCTTGATTACGCCTAAAGGGACCACGGGGTCCACACACTCTTAAACACACCCACAGTGAATCCTCTCTTTGTGCAAGCAGCTTTAGCTGGAAGCAGATGCCTTAAGGGGTTAGAGCTTAGGGAACTCTCCTGACTTGATCTACCTCAGCATTCACTTAACCTGCTGCATAGCTAATTACAATATGACTGTGAGCAGATGCTTCTGCTGCTTCCTGAACTCAGTTCAAACACTAGCTGTCCTTTTTTGATCCTTTTTCCTCTCAGAACACCAGAAACCTTATTTTCAGCATGGGATCATTGTTTGATTCCTGCTTATTGTAGGAGGTCTGGAGGCATAGATATATATAAATATTCACCATTCGCAGTTCCACATAATACATCAAAATTAATGAAAGTATAAGCACTACAGTATCCACCTGTTGCGTAGCAACCTTTAGTTGCTGGGTCCATTGTTTGGTCGATTTGTTCTGTTGCATTAGTGAAAAATGAATAAACTGGACCCATGGTGCAAACTAAAGGACTTTACTGAAAATTTAAATAAACAGAGGAAAATGGAAAGGAGCAGGAGACACAAGGAGTTAGAATGGGGAGACAGGAAACAGAGAAGGAGACGCCAGGACCAGGAGCAGGGTGAAAGGAGACGGAGATAGAGAGGAACATAGAACGCAGGAGCACGGGAGATAAGATGCCAGGACATGAGGGACTCTGGACTACAGAAGACACCAGAACTACGAATCGGCACAGAGCAAAGGAATAGAGCAGGTATACAGTGGTGTGAAAAAGTGTTGGCCCCCTTCCTGATTTCTTACTTTTTTGCATGTTTGTCACACTTTAATGTTCAAAGATCCAAAGAAATTCAAAAAAAAATGAGAAAGAAAGTAATTGAGATCTATCAGTCTGGAAAAGGTTATAAAGTCATTTCTAAAGCTTTGGGACTGCAGCGAACCAGAGTGAGAGCCATTATCTACAAATGGCAAAAACATGGAACAGTGGAGAACCTTCTCAGGAGTGGCCGGCCGACCAAAATTACCCCAAGAGTGCAGCGATGACTCATCCAAGAGGTCACAAAAGACCCCACAACATCCAAAGAACTGCAGGCCTCACTTGCCTCAGTTAAGGTCACTGTTCATGACTCCACCATAATAAAGAGACTGGGCAAAAATGGTCTGCATGGCAGAGTTCCAAGACAAAAAACCGCTGCTGAGCAAAAAGAACATAAAGGCTCGTCTCAGTTTTGCCAGAAAACATCTTGATGATCCCCAAGACTTTTGGGAAAATACTCTGTGGACTGACAAGACAAAAGTTGAACTTTTTGGAAGGTGTGTGTCCCATTACGTCTGGCGTAAAAGTAACGCCGCATTTCAGAAAAAGAACATCATATCAACAGTAATACATGGTGGTGGTAGTGTGATGGTCTGGGGCTGTTTTGCTGCTTCAGGACCTGGAAGACATGAATTCTTCTGTCTACCACAAAATCCTGAAGGAGAATGTCCGGCCATCTGTTCGTGACCTCAAGCTGAAGCGAACTTGGGTTCTGCAGCAGGACAATGATCCAAAACACACCACCAAGTCCACCTCTGAATGGCTGAAGAAAAACAAAATGAAGACTTTGGAGTGGCCTAGTCAAAGTCCTGACCTAAATCCGATTGAGATGCTGTGGCATGACCTTAAAAAGGCGGTTGATGCTCGAAAACCCTCCAGTGTGGCTGAATTACAACAATTCTGCAAAGATGAGTGGGCCAAAATTCCTCCACAGCTCTGTAACAGACTCATTGCATGGTTGCTGTTGCTGTTAAGGGTGGCCCAACCAGTTATTAGGTTTAGGGGGCAAACACTTTTTCACACAGGGCCATGTAGTTTTGGTTTTTGTTTTCCCTTAATAATAAAAACCTTCATTTAAAAACTGCATGATGTGTTTACTTGTGTTGTCTTTGACTAATATTTAAATTTGTTTGATGATCGGAAACATTAAAGTGTGACAAACATGCAAAAAAATAAGAAATCAGGAAGGGGGCCAACACTTTTTCACACCCCTGTATATACACACAGAAGGAGAGAGAGAAAAGGCAGAGCAGATGAAACTAATCAGGATTAAACATAAAGCTACCTGGGGATAGACCAGGTGCGAATTCAATTCAATTCAATTCAATTTTATTTGTATAGCGCCAAATCACAATACAAATCATCTCAAGGCACTTTACAAAAACTAAAACTAAAAACCCAACAATTCCCTTATGAGCAAGCAATTCAATTCAATTTTATTTGTATAGCGCCAAATCACAATACAAATCATCTCAAGGCACTTTACAAAAACTAAAACTAAAAACCCAACAATTCCCTTATGAGCAAGCACTTGGCGACAGTGGAGAGGAAAAAACTCCCTTTAACGGAAGAAAAAAACCTCCAGCAGAACCGGGCTCAGTTTGGGCGGCCATCTGCCTCGACCGGTTGGGGTGAGTGGATAGAGCAGAGAGAAAAGAACAGCAACAATAAACAACAAATAGACACTGCAAGTTGGTGGGGCCAGTAACTGCACATCAGCGATAAACAGCTCCAGGACCAGGGACACCTGCAGAAGGTACAGAGAGAGAGAGAGAGAGAGAGGGAGGGAGAGAGCACAAACTAGGGGAGAGAGAGAGCACAAGGTTAGTAACATTCAATGGTGGAATATACATGAGGTGGGAGAGAAGGGGGGGGGGGGGGGGGTAGGGTAGGGGAGCTCAGTGCACCAATGGTCCTCGGGCAGTCTAGGCCTATAGCAGCATAACTAACTAAGGGATGGTTCAGGGTTGCCTGAAGCCAGCCCTAACTATATGCTTTGTCAAAGAGGAAGGTTTTAAGTCTAGCCTTAAAAGTACAGAGAGTGTCTGCCTCCTGAACCCAGGCTGAGAGCTGGTTCCACAGGAGAGGAGCTTGATAGCTAAAGGCTCTGCCTCCCATTCTGCTTTTGAGAACTCTGGGAACCACAAGTAGGCCTGCACTCTGAGAGCGAAGTGGTCTATTGGGATAATATGGTACTATGAGGTCTTTAAGGTATGAAGGAGCTTGATTATGAAGGGATTTGTATGTGAGAAGAAGGATTTTAAATTCTATTCTATATTTTACAGGGAGCCAATGAAGAGAAGCCAATATAGGAGAAATATGATCTCTCTTGCTAGTTCCTGTCAGGACTCTGGCTGCGGCATTCTGGATTAATTGGAGGCTTTTTATTAAGATATTAGGACATCCAGATAGTAATGAGTTACAGTAATCTAGCCTTGAGGAAACAAACGCATGGACTAGTTTTTCTGCATCATTTTGAGACAGGATGTTCCTAATTTTGGAAATGTTGCGCAGGTGAAAGAATGCAGTTCTAGAAATTTGTTTTATGTGTGAGTTAAAGGACATGTCCTGGTCAAAAATAACTCCAAGGTTTTTTACAGTAGTGCTGGAGGCCAGGGCTATGCCATCTAGAGTAGCTATAATTTTAGAAAAGTTATTTCTGAGATTTTTAGGCCCAAATATAATGACTTCTGTTTTCTCCGAGTTTAAAAGTAAAAAGTTACTGGTCATCCAAGCCTTTATGTCAGTTAGACAGGCTTGAAGTCTGGTTAACTGGTTTGTGTTAACAGGTTTAATAGATAGATATAACTGAGTGTCATCCGCATAGCAGTGGTAATTAATAGAGTGCTTCCTAATGACATATCCTAAAGGAAGCATGTACAGGGTGAACAGAATCGGTCCTAGCACAGAACCTTGTGGAACTCCATAACTAACTTTTGTTCGTGTGGAAGGTTCATCATGGACATGAACAAACTGGAATCTGTCCGATAAATAGGATTGGAACCACTTTAACGCTTTTCCTCTGATACCAATCACATGCTCCAGTCTCTGTAATAAGATGTTGTGGTCAATGGTGTCGAATGCTGCACTAAGGTCTAGGAGGACAAGTATCGAAACAAGTCCATTATCTGAGGCTAAGAGAAGATCGTTGGTAACTTTCAACAGTGCTGTTTCTGTACTATGATGTGCTCTAAATCCTGATTGGAAATCTTCAAATAGTTCATTCCTGTGTAAGTGGTCTGATAGCTGCTTAGCAACAGCTTTTTCTAGGATTTTAGAAATAAATGGCAGGTTGGATATTGGTCTGTAATTAGCCAAGACACCTGGATCAAGACTAGGCTTTTTGAGTAAAGGTTTGATTACTGCAGTCTTAAAGGCCTGTGGTACGTAGCCTGATACTAGAGATAAATTTACCAAGTCCAATAAAGATGAGTTCATTAATGGCAGGGTGCCTTTAAGCAGTCTAGTCGGGATGGGGTCCAAGAGACACGTTGATGATTTCGATGAAGCAACTACTGATGTAAATTCAGAGAGATCTATAGGAGAGAAGCAGTCTAAACATAACTGAGGTCCTACAGATGATTCAAGAGCTACTGTAGTAAAAGATTCATTTATTGCAGGTATAGGAAGCATCTGCTGAATTTTATCTCTAATAGTTGTGATTTTATTTGTAAAGAAACTCATAAATTCATCACTGCTGAGAGCTAAGGGAACACTGGGCTCAACGGAGCTGTGACTTTTTGTCAGCCTGGCTACAGTGCTGAAAAGAAACCTGGGATTGTTCTTATTTTCCTCTATTAGTGATGAATAGTATGCAGTTCTGGCTTTACGGAGAGCTTTTTTATATGTTAATAGACTGTTTTTCCAGGCTAGAAAAATTTCCTCTAAGTTTGTGGAACGCCACTTCCTTTCCAGCCTTCGTGATGCCTGCTTTAAGGTACGAACATGTAAATTATACCATGGGGCTAGTCTTCTCTGAATCACTAACTTCTTTTTCAGAGGGGTTACAGAATCAAGCGTTTCACGCAGTGAGGTTACAGCGCTGTCAACAACATGATCAATTTGGTAGGGAGTAGGATTAAGGCAGCTGCCCTCCATTATGTTTATACTTGGCATAGATGCAAATAAAGATGGAATCATTTTCTTAAATTTATTAACAGCGTTGTCGGATAAACATCTGCTGTAGTGGAATTTTCTTCCAGACGCTGCATGATCCATCATTTTAAATTCGAAAGTTATTAAAGAATGATCTGACAAAACAGGATTTGGGGGGAAAATTATTAGATGTTCAATTTCGATGCCATAGGTCAGAACAAGATCAAGGGTGTGATTAAAACAGTGGGTGGGTTTATTAACGTTTTGAATGAAACCAATTGAATCTAATATAGAATTAAATGCAATGCTGAGGCTGTTATTTTCAACATCTACATGAATGTTAAAATCTCCCACTATAATGACTTTATCTGATCTAAGCACTAAATCAGACAGGAAGTCAGGGAATTCAGTTAAAAACTCTGAGTAAGGAACAGGTGGACGGTACAAAATGACAAGTAGAACTGGTTTTTGTGTTTTCCAGTTTGTATGTGAGAGACTAAGAGTGAGGCTCTCAAATGAGTTATAACTGTTCTGAGGATGAAAGTTTAATAATAAGTTTGACTGGAAGACTGCAGCTACTCCTCCACCTCGACCTGTGCTTCGAGGAACATGATAATTTTTATGACTGAGGGGGGTTGATTCATTCAGACTGACATATTCATCCTGCTGTAACCAGGTTTCAGTAAGATAAAGTAGGTCAATTTGGTGATCAGTTATCAAATCATTTACTAACAGAGATTTAGAAGAAAGGGACCTAATATTTAATAATCCACATTTGACAGTTCTGTTTTTCTGTTCAATAAGAGGAGTGGTCTTAATTTTTATTAAGTTTTTATGAATAACTCCTCTTCTGTTAACTTCTGATTTGTTTGATTTATATGTTCGAGGGGCAGACACAGTCTCTATGTGGTTTGAAGGGGGCGGCGGCTCTAAGGAAACTGCAGAGAAGCGTTTTAGACTGAGTCTCTGCATCCCGGTCCCCACCCTGGATTGTCAGGCTTTAGGTCGGCTAAGAAACTCGGCCAAATTCCTAGAGATGAGAGCTGCACCATTCAAAGTGGGATGGATGCCATCTCTCGCTATCAGACCGGGTTTTCCCCAGAAAGTGGCCCAATTGTCTATGAAGCCCACATCGTTTGCTGGACACCACCTAGACAGCCAGCGACGGAACGACGACATGCGGCTAAACATGTCATCGCTGGTCAGATTGGGGAGGGGTCCAGAGAAAACTACGGAGTCCGACATTAATTTAGCAAAGTTACACACCGACTCAACATTAATTTTAGTGACCTCCGATTGGCGTAATCGGGTGTCATTGCTGCCGACGTGAATAACAATTTTCCCATATTTCCGATTAGCCTTAGCCAGCAGCTTCAGATTTGACTCGATGTCGCCCGCTCTGGCCCCAGGAATACATTTGACTATGGTCGCTGGTGTCTCTATTTTCACGTTCCTGACTATGGAATCGCCAATTATCAGAGTCGGTTTCTCAGCGGGTGTGTCGCTGAGCGGGGAAAATCTATTAGAAACGTGAACAGGCAGGTGATGAGCCGTGGGCTTCTGCTTAGGAGTATGTTTCCTTCGGACCGTCACCCAGGCTAATTCTCCGGGCTGCTCCGGAGCTGCCCTTGGACCGCTAACAGACCCTGAGCTCGGTGGCTCCACACCAGCTAACGGGGCTAGGCTAGCTGGCTTTTGTTCGAAGGTGCGGAGCCGCGCTTCCAAATCAGTGATCCTCGCCTCCAAGGCTAACAGAACCTTACACTTAATACAGGTATCATTATCGCTAAAGGAGGCAGAGGAATAACTAAACATGTGGCACACTGAGCAAGAAAGAGAGAGAGAGGGAGAGGCCATGTTAGCAAGCTAACTAGCTAGCTAAGCTAACCGGTAGGCCAACGAGCGCTAAGTCAGGAAATAGCAACAAACACCGGTCAAAACAGAAAGGTACCCGACCAGCACCGGAATGCAGCAGCCAGTGAACCGTTCAAAGTCTAGCCGGTTCCCAGGTGTGCCAAACCACAACTAGTCTGCCGCCAGTCTGCAGACGAACCACACAACACACACAACAAGACACGCCTGCAAGACAAAAGTGATTCGCTTACCCGAAGTAGACAGAAATACAAAATAAAGGTCCAGGGGAGGAAGTCCCCTTGGGAGAACAGGAATTCGGGGTGGTTCTGGAAAACAGCCCCTCGGGAGAACAGGGATCCGGGGCCGCTCTGGAAGACAGCCTCTCAGGTGAACTGGAGTCCGGGACGGTTCCAGAAGCTCGCCCCTCGGGAGAGCTAGAGAAACAGTGGCGTCAACAGACCCGGCCGACTCACCGGGGCGAAGATTGGGGACAGGAGCTGGGACCTCAGCAGGAACGCCTCTATCGGCACACTGGGGCCCAGGAAGTATGGATGGAATCTGGTGCTTAGGAAGAGCCTCAGCATGGACGTAGTCATCAGCACACTGAGCCCCAGAGAGCAGGAGAGGAACCTCAGCAGGGACGTGACCATCGGCGCACTGAGGTCCTGGGAGCTGGAGAGGAGCCTCAGTGGGGATACCATTGTTGGCACACTGAGGTCTGGAGAAGAGCCTCAGCTGGGACGCTATCGTCGGCACACTGAGGCCCTGGGAGCTGGAGCAGAGCATCAGCAGGAACACGGCCATCGGCAAACTGAGGTCGTAGAACCTGGGACTTGGGCAGGAGCGCTCAAGACTCGGGCAGGGAGGCTGGAGATTCGGGCAGGGAGGTCAGAGATACGGGCTGAGGCTCTGGAAACTCGGGCTGAGGGTCTGGAGACTCTAGTTGGAGACTGGCGGGCTAGCTGGGGGTGAGGAAAGCCTTTTCTGGACATGGCGTCGTCGTCAATGATGAGACGCCAGAACCAAGTTTGGTAGGTGTGCCAGATCTGGGCAGGACAGCACTGGGCTCCGGCTGAGAGCACTGGACGGGCTGTAGAGCACTGGACTTCGGCTTTAGAGCACTGGGCTCTGACAGGGCAGCACTGGGCTCTGACAGGGCAGCACTGGGCTGCAACTGGGCAGCACTTAGCCCTTTCTGGCGGTGGCACTGCTGGCATCGAGGCTGCGGTGCTGGAGGCTCAGGCTGAGGGACTGGCTCTGACAGGCTGGCTGGAGATAAAGATGACCCCTTCTGATGCCGTCAGCACCGGCGGGCTGCAGGAGCGCAGCTAGCAGGAGCACAGGCATTGTCCCAGGGGGCAAGAGACAGAAGGGACAGTGCCTTAAGCTCTTGCCAGATGGCGCTCTTCCAGTGTTCGAGGGGAGATTCTGAACCTGGCAGGGGGGACTGGAGAGCCGGGGCGGAGACTTGAGAGCCGGCAGCAGGGGACCTGGGGACCGGCAGCGAAGACTGGAGAGTTGGTGACAGAGATTGAAAGGCTGTAAGGGGCAAGCACAACCCCTTGGCTGACTGGAGGGGGATCCAGAGGCCCTGACACTCCACCAGTAAAGAGCAGACAGTTGTGGTGACTGCCAGCATCTGGTCTGCCCTCTGCCTGGTCACGTAATGGGGGGGATGTCTGAATAATTGCTCCAGCTGTGAGCCTACACCTCCTGGTACTCAAGCGACTCAAACTATACTTTCTAAGTTGCTCAAGGGACCGAAGGTAAGCAGGTATATATACACACAGAAGGATAGAGAGAGAAAAGGCTGAACAGGGACAGGAGAAACTAATCAGGAATGATTTAACATAAAGCTAGCTAGGGATAGACCAGGCGAGAAGGAAACAGAAATACAAAATAAAGGTACAGGGAGGAAGTCCGAATTTGGACTGTAACAGCACCTTGTATTTTCTTTTTAATGATGTGTAACATGACCCTCACATGTATATTCCACCATTGAATGTCACTAACTTTGTGCTCTGTCTCTCCCCTAGTTTGTGCTCTCTCCCTCTCTCTCTGGCATCTCTCTCTGTACCTTCTGCAGGTGTCCCTGGTCCTGGAGCTGTTTATCGCTGATGTGCAGTTACTGGCCCCACCAACTTGCAGTGTCTATTTGTTGTTTATTGTTGCTGTTCTTTTCTCTCTGCTCTATCCACTCACCCCAACCGGTCGAGGCAGATGGCCGCCCAGACTGAGCCTGGTTCTGTTGGAGGTTTTTTCTGTTAAAGGGAGTTTTTCCTCTCCACTGTCACCAAGTGCTTGCTCATAAGGGATTTGTTGGGTTTTTTTGTTTTTTGTAAAGTGCCTTGATTGTATTGTGATTTGGTGCTATACAAATAAAACTGAATTGAAACAAAATCCTACCAAACATCACTGCAACATCATCAGTTCACATGGTTTGTTGCTTGTCATTCCCCACTTCTCTTTGCCCTTATTTGTTGTCCTCTCTGCTTTGTCAGCTGTCCAGTAAATGCATATCTGAGTGTTTATGCCTGTTTGGCTTGTAGAGCTAGTGAATGCATTCTGATAGTGAATGTCCTCACAAAAATAGCTATGCAAATGTGTATGTAGCGTCGTAATGTGCATCAGAGACTGCTGTCAGTCTGTACTTTGTGTGTGCTATTGTTTCTCTGACTCAATGCTTCTCCTTCCACCTCATCTTTTCTGCTATGAAGGCCAGTTGAACAAAGCTCCATTTTTCTGAGAATTACACTTATGAATCTGTTCTTCACAAATGTATTTCAGCAGGCTACAAGGAAACATCTTGGAAAGTGGAAGATTACTTTAGGCTTGACTGGGGAAAATGGTAAAGGAAAACTTTGCATGACAAGTAGAAGGAAAAACCTGAATAACTAAGTGTAAATACATAATGATGAAGGCTTACTGAACAGTATCTAGATCCCAGCTCAGCTGAGCACATATGGAAGATTTTGGAGTAATGTGTTAGACAACAAATGAGGGAATATAACATGAACATTACCAGTCTCTGTTTCATGCAGCACCAGTGGCTGGTAGAAGTAACTTCTTTTCCTTTTGGCTGCTCCCTTCAGGGGTCACCACAGCGAATCATCTGCCTCCATTTAACCCTATCCTCTGTATCCTCCTCACCCACACCAACTATCCTCATGTCCTCCTTCACTACATCCTAGAACCTCCTCTTTGGTCTTCCTCTAGGCCTCCTTCCTGGCAGCTCTAACCTCAGCATCCTTTTACCAATGTATTCACTGTCCCTCCTCTGAACATGCCCAAACCATCTCAATCTGGCTTCCCTGGCTTTTTCTCCAAAACATCTAACATGAGCTGTCTCTGTGATGTCCTCATTCCTGATCCTATCCATCCTCGTCACTCCCAGAGAGAACCTCAACATCTTCAGCTCTGCTACCTCCAGCTTTGCCTCCTGTCTTTTTCTCAGTGCCACTGTCTCTAAACCAGACAACATGGCTGGTCTCACCACTGTCTTGTCCACCTTTCCTTTCATTCTTGCTGACCCACTTTTGTCACACATCACACCTGACACTTTCCTCCACCTGTTCCAACCTGCTTGCACAGTCTCTGTTGCTCTGGACTGTTGACCTTATAGGTACTTAAAATTCTCCACCTTCTTCACCTCTACTCCCTGTAATCTCACCATTCTACTTGAGTCCCTCTCATTTACACACATGTACTCTGTTTTACTACAGCTATTCAATTCAATTCAATTCAATTTTATTTGTATAGCGCCAAATCACAATACAAATCATCTCAAGGCACTTTACAAAAACTAAAACTAAAAACCCAACAATTCCCTTATGAGCAAGCATTTGGCGACAGTGGAGAGGAAAAAACTCCCTTTAACGGAAGAAAAAAACCTCCAGCAGAACCGGGCTCAGTTTGGGCGGCCATCTGCCTCGACCGGTTGGGGTGAGTGGATAGAGCAGAGAGAAAAGAACAGCAACAATAAACAACAAATAGACACTGCAGGTTGGTGGGACCAGTAACTGCACATCAGCGATATACAGCTCCAGGACCAGGGACACCTGCAGAAGGTACAGAGAGAATAGAGAGAGAGGGAGAGAGCACAAACTAGGGGAGAGAGAGAACACAAGGTTAGTAATATTCAATGGTGGAATATACATGAGGTGGGAGGAGAGAAGAGAGGGGAGGGGAAGGGAAAGGGGGGGGTTAGGGTAGGGGAGCTCAGTGCACCAATGGTCCTCGGGCAGTCTAGGCCTATAGCAGCATAACTAAGGGATGATTCAGGATTGCCTGAAGCCAGCCCTAACTATATGCTTTGTCAAAGAGGAAGGTTTTAAGTCTAGCCTTAAAAGTATAGAGAGTGTCTTCCTCCTGAACCCAGGCTGGGAGCTGGTTCCATAGGAGAGGAGCTTGATAACTAAAGGCTCTGCCTCCCATTCTGCTTTTGGAAACTCTGGGAACCACAAGTAGACCTGCACTCTGAGAGCGAAGTGGTCTATTGGGATAATATGGTACTATGAGGTCTTTAAGGTATGAAGGAGCTTGATTATGAAGGGATTTGTATGTGAGAAGAAGGATTTTAAATTCTATTCTATATTTTACAGGGAGCCAATGAAGAGAAGCCAATATAGGAGAAATATGATCTCTCCTGCTAGTTCCTGTCAGGACTCTGGCTGTGGCATTCTGGATTAATTGCAGGCTTTTTATGGAGATATTGGGACATCCAGATAGTAATGAGTTACCGTAATCTAGCCTTGAGGTAACAAATGCATGGACTAGTTTTTCTGCATCATTTTGAAACAGGATGTTCCTAATTTTGGAAATGTTGCGCAGGTGAAAGAATGCAGTTCTAGAGATTTGTTTTATGTGTGAGTTAAAGTCCTGGTCAAAAATAACTCTAAGGTTTTTTACAGTAGTGCTAGAGGCTAGGGTTATGCCATCTATAGTAGCTATTATTTGAGAAAAGTTATTTCTGAGATTTTTTGGTCCAAATATAATGACTTCTGTTTTCTCCGAGTTTAAAAGTAAAAAGTTACTGGTCATCCAGGCCTTTATGTCAGTTAGACAGGCTTGAAGTCTGGTTAACTGGTTTGTGTTAACAGGTTTAATAGATAGATATAACTGAGTGTCATCTGCATAGCAGTGGTAATTAATAGAGTGCTTCCTAATGATATATCCTAAAGGAAGCATGTACAGGGTGAACAGAATCGGTCCTAGCACAGAACCTTGTGGAACTCCATAACTAACTTTTGTTCGTGTGGAAGGTTCATCATGGACATGAACAAACTGGAATCTGTCCGATAAATAGGATTGGAACCACTTTAACGCTGTTCCTCTGATACCAATCACATGCTCCAGTCTCTGTAATAAGATGTTATGGTCAATGGTGTCGAATGCTGCACTAAGGTCTAGGAGGACAAGTATCGAAACAAGTCCATTATCTGAGGCTAAGAGAAGATCGTTGGTAACTTTCAACAGTGCTGTTTCTGTACTATGATGTGCTCTAAATCCTGATTGAAAATCTTCAAATAGTTCATTCCTGTGTAAGTGGTCTGATAGCTGCTTAGCAACAGCTTTTTCTAGGATTTTAGAAATAAATGGCAGGTTGGATATTGGTCTATAATTAGCCAAGACTCCTGGACTAGGCTTTTTGAGTAAAGGTTTGATTACTGCAGTCTTAAAGGCCTGTGGTACGTAGCCTGATACTAGAGATAAATTTACCAAGTCCAATAAAGATGAGTTGATTAATGGCAGGGTGCCTTTAAGCAGTCTAGTCGGGATGGGGTCTAAGAGACACGTTGATGATTTTGATGAAGCAACCACTGATGTAAATTCAGAGAGATCTATGGGAGAGAAGCAGTCTAAACATAACTGAGGTCCTACAGATGATTCAAGAGCTACTGTAGTAGAAGATTCATTTATTGCAGGTATAGGAAGCATCTGCTGAATTGTATCTCTAATAGTTGTGATTTTATTTGTAAAGAAACTCATAAATTCATCACTGCTGAGAGCTAAGGGAACACTGGGCTCAACAGAGCTGTGACTTTTTGTCAGCCTGGCTACAGTGCTGAAAAGAAACCTGGGATTGTTCTTATTTTCCTCTATTAGTGATGAATAGTATGCAGTTCTGGCTTTACGGAGAGCTTTT
The DNA here is from genome assembly GCF_900324485.2 of Mastacembelus armatus. Taxonomy (NCBI): domain Eukaryota; kingdom Metazoa; phylum Chordata; class Actinopteri; order Synbranchiformes; family Mastacembelidae; genus Mastacembelus; species Mastacembelus armatus. Next base: position 2,122,931 of record NC_046655.1, on the reverse strand, counting down.
TTATATGTTAGTAGACTGTTTTTCCAGGCTAGAAAAATTTCCTCTAAGTTTGTGGAACGCCACTTCCTTTCCAGCCTTCGTGATGCCTGCTTTAAGGTACGAATATGTAAATTATACCATGGGGCTAGTCTTCTCTGATTCACTAACTTCTTTTTCAGAGGGGCTACAGAATCAAGCATTTCACGCAGTGAGGTTACAGCGCTGTCAACAACATGATCAATTTGGTAGGGAGTGGGATTGAAGCAACTGCCCTCCAATATGTTTATACTTGGCATAGACGTAAATAAAGATGGAATCATTTTCTTAAATTTATTAACAGCGTTGTCGGATAAACATCTGCTGTAGTGGAATTTTCTTCCAAACGCTGCATGATCCATCATTTTAAATTCAAAAGTTATTAAAGAATGATCTGACAAAACAGGATTTGGGGGAAAAACTATTAGATGTTCAATTTCGAAGCCATAGGTCAGAACAAGATCAAGGGTGTGATTGAAACAGTGGGTGGGTTTATTAACATTTTGAATGAAACCAATTGAATCTAATATAGAATTAAATGCAATGCTGAGGCCGTTATTTTCAACATCTACATGAATGTTAAAATCTCCCACTATAATAACTTTATCTGATCTAAGCACTAAATCAGACAGAAAGTCAGGGAATTCAGTTAAAAACTCTGAGTAAGGGACAGGTGGACGGTACACAATGACAAGTAGAACTGGTTTTTGTGTTTTCCAGTTTGGATGTGAGAGACTAAGAGTGAGGCTCTCAAATGAGTTATAACTGTTCTGAGGATGAAAGTTTAATAATAAGTTTGAGTGGAAGATTGTAGCTACTCCTCCACCTCGACCTGTGCTTCGAGGAACATGATAATTTTTATGACTGAGGGGGGTTGATTCATTCAGACTGACATATTCATCCTGCTGTAACCAGGTTTCAGTAAGATAAAGTAGGTCAATTTGGTGATCAGTTATCAAATCATTTACTAACAGAGATTTAGATGAAAGGGACCTAATATTTAATAGTCCACATTTGACAGTTCTGTTTTTCTGTTCAATAAGAGGAGTGGTCTTCATTTTTATTAAGTTTTTATGAATAACTCCTCTTCTGTTAACTTCTGATTTATTTGATTTATATGTTCGAGGGGCAGACACAGTCTCTATGTGGTTTGAGGGGGGCGGCGGCTCTAAGGAAACTGCAGAGAGGCGTTTTAGACTGAGTCTCTGCATCCCGGTCCCCACCCTGGATTGTCAGGCTTTAGGTAGGCTAATAAACTCGGCCAAATTCCTAGAGATGAGAGCTGCACCATTCAAAGTGGGATGGATGCCATCTCTCGCTACCAGACCGGGTTTTCCCCAGAAAACAGCTAACCTTCATTCCTCTCCTTTCCAGAGCAAACCTCCACCTCTCCTCGCCTTGAACTCCTCTGTCACCCCTACAGCACACCTCACCACTGTCTTACAGCTCTCATACATGTCCTGCACCATTCGAACATACTTCTCTGCCACTCCAGACTTCCTCATACATAACCACAGCTCCTCTCTCGGCACCCTGTCATACGCTTTTTCCAAATCTACAAAGACACAATGCAGCTCCTTCTGGCCTTCTCTGTACTTCTCCATCAGCATTCTCAAAGCAAATATTGCACATGTGGTTCTCTTTCTTGGCATGAAACCATACTGCTGCTCACAAATGCTCACTTCTGACCTCAGCCTAGCCTCCACTACTCTTTCCCATAACTTCATTGTGTGACTCATCAGCTTTATTCCGCTGTAGTTTCCACAACTCTGCACGTCTCCCTTGTTCTTAAAGATGGGCACCAGTACACTTCTCCATTCCTCAGGCAGCCTCTCACTCTCCAAGATCTTGTTAAGTAGCCCAGTCAAAAACTCTACTGCCACCTCTCTTAAACACTTCCATACCTCCACAGGTATGTCGTCAGGACCAACTGCCTTTCCACTCTTCATCCTCTTCAACGCCTTCCTCACTTCATCCTTACTGATCTTTGCTACTTCCTGCTCCACAACAGTCACCTCTTCTACTCTGTGCTCTCTAACATTTTCCTCATTCATCAACTCTTCAAAGTATTCCTTCCATCTTTCCATCACACTTGTGGCACCTGTCAACACATTTCCATCCCTGTCCTTAATCACCCTAACCTGCTGCACATCCTTCCCATCTCTGTCTCTCTGCCTCACCAACCTGTACAAATCCACCTCTCCCTCTTTAGTGTCCAACCTATCATACAAATCCTCATATGCCCTTTGTTTGTCCTTTGCCACCACTACCTCCACTTTACGCTGCATCTCCCTGTACTCCTGTCTGTTCTCTTCTGTCCTCTCAGTGTCCCACTTCTTCTTAGCTAACCTTTTCCTCTTAAGACACTCCTGAACTTCCTCATTCCACCACCAAGTCTCCTTATCTGCTTTCCTCTTTCCAGATGACCTCCTGACCTCTTAGAGCCTGTTTCAGCTGCTCCCTGAAAGCCACACAACACTCTTCCATTTTCAACTTCCACCACTTGGTCCTCTGCTCTGCCCTTGTCCTCTTCATCCTCCTCACCACCAGAGTCATCCTACACACCACCATCCTATACTGTCTGGCTACACTATCCCCAGCCACTACTTTGCAGTCACTGACCTCTTTCAGGTTGAAACGTCTGCACAAGATGTAATCAACTCGTGTGCTCCTGCCTCCACTCTTATATGTCACCCTATGCTCCTCTTGTTTCTGGAAAAATGTGTTCAGTACAGCCATTTACATCCTTTTTGATAAGTCTACCACCACCTGTCCTTCTGCATTCCTGTCCTGCATACCAAACTTACCCATCACTTCCTCGTAACCTCTGTTTCCCTCACCAACATCCGTTGAAGTCTGCCCCAATCACCACTCTCTCACCACTAGGGATACCCTGAATCACCTCATCCACCTCCCTTCAGAACTCCCATCCTACCTGTGGGGCATAACCACTGACAACATTCAACATCACACCTTCAACTTCCAGCTTCAGACTCATCACCCTATCTGACACTCTCTTCACCTCCAGAACATTCCTAGCAAAATCCTCCTTCAGAATAACTCCTACTCCATTCCTCTTTCCATCCACACCATGATAAAACATCTTGAACCCTGCTCCTAGTCTATAGGCCTTGCTACCTTTCCATCTGGTCTCCTGAACACACAGGATATCCACCTTCTCTTCATCATATCAGTCAACTTTCTAGTTTTCTTCAATGTGTTTGTATGTAAGCCACTCCATCTTCTCTGACAGTTGCTCTGTCTAACTGCTGTGTACCTGTGTGAAAACTCACAAGCTGGAAAGCATTGCAGTGTTACTACAACAACAGGCAAATGTGTGCTCAGCTAAATACTAGACGTTAGCTGAGCACAGCCTGGAAATCATTATTATCAATATTTAATAATTATTAATAATAATATTTAAGGAAGTTCTGTTCAGATAGATCTTTTTTTGGCATAAGAAGAGTACAGAAAATAGAGATATCAGACACAGCAAAGCATACAGCAGCACATATAAGCAGCAGTCCCAGGCAGAATGATTGACGCTGCGCACAGTTTGTCTGACACAGCTGACAGGACACACAAGGAGGGAAGGAGGTGCCACTGAGCTGGTTAATGTCTGTAAATGTAGGGATTCGTAGCAGTAAGGGACAGATAGAGTGTGAGAATTTAAAGAGAGAGGAGAGATGAAAGACATTATTTTCAAATCTCCTATTCTGCATTTTTTGATGTCAGATTTTTTTTCTCTCACTCTTTCTTCTTGCCAAGTGCTGTTATTTGCACCCTGATGCATAACATCAGAATTGCTGAATGGGAGTTAAAGCAGCAGAAAGACATTTGTCAAACAAATTACAGCACAGAATCGCCTCATCTAGACAATCTGCTGTCATCCCAGATATTCTTACAACATGGAAGGTAATCGTGCTGTGGCAGGAGTGCCAAAAACCCTGAAACCTCCTATAACACATGCAAACACACAAATCAGCCTGTGTATGTGACAATGACAGCAATGTTCCCTTACAAATGTGAAGTGGTGAAAGTAGCTGAGATGTAATGAGAGCCCAATCAGCCACCTGTGGCAAAAATAACATCAAAATAATTTAAAGACATTAAGTTTTGCCTCGCTGTTTTGTATGTACAGTGCCACTGCTGTAACAAATCAAAAAAAGATCCCCAATCTTGAATAATGTTTGCTTTTTTAAATCTCACCCTCCGTCCTCCCCTCTTCTTGATTTTCTTTCCCTTCTCTTTGTCCTTCTTCCCTAATTTTCCATTATGTTCCTCCCTCCTTCTCTTCCCCCTACAGCATGGGTTACAGTATCCTGGTTGCTCACGGCCTGGGTCGACTATGTTCAGTGGTGGGCCGCTGGGGCACCACAGTCCTCAGTGTCTCCATGCTGTTGCTCCTCCTGCTCTTTTCCTGGAAGACTGTCCAGCAGAACCATGTCTGGCTCTCTAGGGAGGCCCTCTTCCGGTGTGTGAACATCACAAACATGTACATATACCATCCCATGTTTTTAAATGTTCCTCAGGATCAGCGTAATCCACTGCCAACTATCATGGGTATCTCACAAACAGGAGTCAAATAGAACAAATGCAGTGTAGGACCAGGCAGCGTTTTGCCCCATCAAAAACTCAAAGAGTTCCAGTTCAAAATAAAATTACATTAACCATGAGGTAATTGTGGCTACAAGCATTTCTGGTCTATACATAATGATTAAAATCATTGAGCAGCACAGGTAATGTTGAAATCACCTTCCCTTAGGCATAAATCCAGTCCCAAAGACTTCCTGTACCCTGTTTTTCTTCTTACATTTTGTCTAATTTATTTCTCCTTCTTTCAGCTCTGGTATTCAGACTCTGCCTCACAATGCCAAAGTCCACTACAACTACGCCAATTTCCTGAAAGACAGCGGTCGGCACCAGGAGGCCATTCACCACTACACCACTGCCCTCAGGTCTGATCCACACTAATCCTGTATTGCTTTCTAATATCTCGTCTACACAGGAAGTGTGAGCAGCATGTTAGCAGAACACAGGATGTGTTCAGACAAAGCCTGAAACAAGGACATTTTTGTTGTAGATATTGTTTCTTCTAGACACTTAAACTGGTTTCAACACAAGTATCAGATTGTAATCAATTTGTATACATCGCAAATGTAGCTCCTGGGAAATAATGTCTTCTTATCTCAGTCTGATCCTATTCTAAGCTCTTCAAAATATCCAGATTTTTTCTCACCACTTAAGAGCTTTACCTAAGCAGTCATGCTTTAAGGCACATAGTTGCCTTAAAGCAAAAAAAAGCATCTCAAATCTGGGATTAACAAAAGATCCATAGACTGCACTGACAGTTCCCAGCAAATCTAAATCAACAACAACTGGATCTCATAGTGGTCAGTCATAACTGAGGTAGTTGTGATCTGCATGACTGAAAGTCAGCCTGCTCTCAGACTGGACTAATCACAGAAGAGCTGGATAACCCTGTGTGTTCCACTCATTTAGAGAGAAGGAAATATTTTAAATCTAAAACATGAAATAATTAGACAGAAAACACAGTCTGCACTAATTAAAATACAACTTGTGGTTTACAAGTTGTTTTTATTATTTTGTATCGCTACATTAAATAGCGCGAGTACAGCATGAGCAGTTAGGTGGCTTGTGAAGAAAGCTGGATTTATTAGAAGCAATATATTAGATTGGTGTTGGAATTTATTGAAGAATCTGAGCTTACATGTCATGTCTTGTCAGCAGTCACACCAAAGCCTGTATTAACAGCTTTGTGCTTTGTCTTAAACTGAAGTAGCCCTGTTTCAGTAGTAAATGGTAAATGTAGTTTACTTTTAAAGTACATATTTCATTTTGACAGTTGCAAAGTCATTGAGTTTGCATGTTCTGTAAATCTGGTTGCAAATGGAATTTTAAGCAACACGAGAATTTTTGTGCAAAGATCTAGTGTAACATGCACCATTCTGCTTGGATTATGTGGGAGATTTATTGCAAATTTTTCTAACAAGACTATTGTAAGATAAGGGACTTGCCCCCGCGACCCGGTTTTGGACAAGAGGAATAAAATGAATGGATGGATGGATGAACTTAATAGAGATGTACAAAGTTGGTATTGCAATAATATTTACATAAAGCTTATATTTGCCAGTAGCATTTTCATAATAGATCCCTTCTGGGCTTGAATACATTGTCATAAAGCTACAAAACACACATTTGGATAAAATGCCCTGCAATCAGTGTATGTTCCCAATGAAAATCCTGAGGCATCCTAATAAAGTGAGAAATAGTTCAGGACATTATTTGTCCCTCCAGGGGCAGTTGTATACATCAGCTTACTGTTGGGGTTTGGTAAAGTCTAATGTTCTGAGTTTTGATTTTTATGTTTTCTATGTCAAGTTCAGAAGGCAGTTACACAAATACATCTATAGACAGGTCAGTTTCAAAAGCAGACACAGAAAGAGTACTTCAGGCCAAAAGACTCAGTTTGCTTGAAGTTGTTTTTGAAACTGATTGTCCTGAGTGTCTGGTTCATCCTTAGACCAGAAACTGACAGGATTTTAACTTTTATTTGCACCTACAAAACACCAGTGATTTGACACATAACACATAGCAAAGTACTGAAGGTCATTGCCTATAAAATGCAGCATTTATATTTCATGGGACCTTAAAGAAGTCATGCAGCATTTGCTTGCTTTTTCTCTTCTTATTTGCTTGCACTGTACCATTATGTTCTCAGAGTGCTTACTTCTAGCAGTTGGAAATTTACTTTCATAATATGACAGCATCAGTCCAACTGAGACATCTTATTATATATTTATTTGAAATTACAAGTCCTGCCTTTGCATTTTCCCCCCTCAATGCCACTCTTCTTTTTTGTTATTGTAATCTATACATATAGCAATCCTTCTCTACATCTTGGGGCTCTAATTCCTCCTTTCCGTTCCTTAATCAGTTATTTGGCTCATGTCTTCACTCTGTCTTTACCCTACCTTCTTCCCTTCCTCTTCACCTCTCTTTCTTCCTTCCCTCCAGTCTTCTTGTAGCAGCAGAAGAGGTAAACTGAGAGGTAGCTTCAGCTCTGTCATTTGCTTTCATCCAGCTCAAGACCACATTCCAGATCATAATAACCCCAAATTTACCAGACCAGTCACTCTCACTTTAATTAGCGAGGCTCTGCCCCCGTTTCAGATATAATCCATCAAGTATTGTAAGAAAGACATAGATCTAATGGATTCTCCATTCTTTATTTATTATGTTTTCTATTTTTATTATTCTGCTGTTAGTTGGTTCAATTCTCTGGGTGCATCCTAATTCACTTAATTCCATATGTTTCCCCTCAATTGTGTCTTTGCTTCATGTCTTAGTCTCACACCACTGCAGACTTGAGGAGAGATGCAGGAGGAGATGTCAGAGAAGGGATTTGAGGAAAGATGTGATTTTGGACAATTTAAACATTTGTTTCTGGTGACTGCTCCACAACTTGATCAGCCACAACATTTAGTGGTTTAAAATTGCTTATATTCTGCTAAACATTGAGGACAGGGGTATGACTGGACAGGCTGGGAATTTTGCGGCAGTGTCAAACTTGTTGAAGAACTTGTTGAGTTCATGTAGTCCTCCTTAGCCTGCGTTAATTTCCTCTTCAGCGCATGTTGGACATGTTTGAGCTTTTCTTTTCTTTGACTCCAGTTTTAAATGCCTCCATTCTCTGGTTAAAGATTGCCTTGATGTCACTAGTGATCCAGAGTTTGTTATTAGGAAAACAGTGCACAGAGTGTGTGGGAATAACAATGTAGTGCAGATGATGTGAAGCATTCAACGTGTCTGTAAATGTCCACGATCACCTTCAATTAATCCAAAATGCTGCTGCTTGGCTTGTATCACCACATCACCCCTCTCTTCATTGGCTGCTATCAAAGCCTGAGTGGATTTTAGGATTTTATTGTTTATATTTCAATGTTTAAATAGGCTTCCACCAACTTATCTTCATGACCTCTTGTCATCTCAGAAGTCTGATTGTGTTCTGAGGGCCATTAGTCAGGGCTCCTAGAAGTTCCCAGACTTTAAACTGTCCAGTGGGGTGTAAAAAAACGATTGCACATGAATAGAAAGTGTGGATGAAATAAATCATACGATAGATGATAATCAGAATTTAAGATGTGTGTGGCCCAAGGGAAGAAGTTATTTGTACGTCAGGTTGTGCACAACTAGACGGGTCTGTAACGTCTCGCAGAGGGCAGCAGTTCAAAGAGATGGTGGGTTAGGTGGGAGGGGTCTGAGAGGACGGCCTCTGCTCTGCTGAGGCACCATGACCTGGAAATAGAGTCCGGTCAGGGCAGAGGGCAGCCTATTATTAGAAGCCTATTAGAGTTTATCAATTTCTGGAGGGATTTCTTGTCACGGCAGAGTCCTACAAACCAGAGGCCTGGAGTGCTCTCCACTGAGCAGAGAAGTCCAGCATCAGCTTCTTATCCAAGTTGAACTTGCTAAGCACTCTGAGAAAATGTAGCTGCTGTGGAGCCTTCTTTACAATGGCTGTGGTTTTCTTAGACCAGGAGAGATCTGAAGAGATGAGTGTGCCAAGGATACTGGAGGACACCATCCCCTAAATATAGAGAGGCAGAGTCTATTCTGCATCTCCTGAAGTCTGTGATCATCTGTTTGGTTTTCTTAGTGTTCAGTGTAAGGGGTGGGACAGAGGCAGTTGTGAGTGGACAGGGCATAACAGATTGGGCTCAGCACACAGTCCTGAAGAGCATCCTCACATTGTGTGAAGTGTGCTGGCAATGGCATCTTCTGTGGTTTGCCCTGCCGGTTTGCCCTGCCGGTTTGCCCTCTAGACAAACTGGTAGGGGTTGAAGGAGTGGGGGAGGGAGTCCGGGATGTTCTTTGAACCCAGGCTTCAAAGCATTTTATGGCTACAAACATCATTGTGATTGGTCTGTAGTCGTTGAAGCTGTCTGGCTGCTTTCTTGGGGAGGGGATGATTGTGGCAGATTTCAGGCAGGGTGGGATAATGACCTACTGCAGGGAAAGATTGAAAATGATGGTGAGGAACCTCACCAGCTAATCACCGCAAGCCTTTGAGCACCAGCCTGAGAATGCTGTCAGGTCCAGCGGCTTTTCTTTGGTTCACCACCTTTAGAACCTATCTCACTTCACTCTCCTGAAGAGAGAAAGTCTTGGACTTGGTGCAGGAGGGAGGCGGTGCAGCCCTGGTTGGCTGCTGTACTTCAAAGCACGTATATATAAAGTTTGTTGATCAAGCAGCTCACAGTGTGAACAGGTAGACTCTTTCAGATGTTTCAACAGCTGCTTATTTTTCTGCACTACAAAACGCCAACACATTAACCCATGGAACTAGGTTACCATAGAAGCAGTAAAGTGTGTTGCCACAGCACCTCCTCACCTCCTGCCACAGGCATCTTCTGTCACCATTATGTGCTCTAACCATAAAAGTATATTTCAATTACACAGAGGGCTTTTCTAGCAGTGATGGAGAGCAGCAGTAAATGTCAACAGAGGAGCTGCTGGCTGCAGCCCCCACACACACACACATGCATTTATCTGCAGCATTTACTCTGAAGATAATCCTTATCACTGTAACAAGGCACTTAGTCCAATCAAGATCATGTTATGGTATGCCTTCATGTGAAAGAGCCATTAGTGGTTCCTAATATGGGCAGAGTTTGAAAGCAGTGCTCAGCTGCAGAGCTTACAAGCATGTAGACCAGCTGTTAAGGACAAGTTTAATGCCAACATTATTAAAACATGGAATAATGACTGCACTTGATGTAAGCAATTACCTGAATACAATAAATCCCTAAATAATACTGTGTTATCATACTTATCCATTGATGTAAAGTCAAAATATAGAACTATTACAGCAGCGCTATGTTGTTTCTCGACCTTAAAGTAATGTCTTTAAAATGATTTCAGTGGTAGAACAACTCTTAACCAGACAAATTCTACCACCGCTGCAGCCTGAGAGGGTTTGTCAGAGGAAGTGAAGAAAAGAAGGAGAGAGAGCGATCAGACACAAGCCGGAACACGAATCAATATCGGACGGGCTTACACTCTGAATTCGCCGGTTCCCTCAGCTTAGTCAACACAGTCATGAGTATTGCGCTTCCCACGGGGAAGCTTATATTTATGACACTGGTAACAGACAATTGTGCTTCTCAATAAGATGGGGGAAACCGTGAGCAAAAGTTACATAGTGTTGCTTTAAATATTTGATAAGAAATGAGCCAGCATAACATTAACAGGTGCTTTTTTCCTTTAATAAATAAAATTTTGACGATTTAATTTTTAGTTAAATTCACATATACATGTGAAGAGGACGAGTTCTCTCTTTTTGCGTTTAACATCATATAACTGAAAATATCAGTAATATACAGCTCTGAGCTCAGAGCTGTATATTACTGATGTGCAGTTACTGGCCCCAGTTTATTGTCTGTGTTACGATCAGCCACTCAATACAACACTACCAAAAGGTTTAACGTCCTATATGCTGAGAAAAAATAAGAAATGTTACTATACAGTAAATGTTTTAAACCAACTTTAGAAGTTTGGGTTTGATGTTTTCTGAAATTGAACTTAAAGTTTTGAGTCTTAAATTTAGTTTTAGAATTTGTTTCAGTTTTAACCATGGGAACGAGCAGGGCTGCTGTTACCTATATTCATACTTAGCACAAATGTGATTGTCTGAGCTACTTTTTTAAAAAAAATCAGAATAGTGTTTATATTTGCAGAAATCACTGATGATTTGTAAATATCTTACAAAATATGCTCTCTAAATTTTGGTTGGAGTGCTAACATTTTTGTGCAGTAATAATATGAAAAATGAATTTCTAGAAACAGATCAGTTTCACACATTTCAAACCGGATTATGTAGCTGCGGTTCTTGTTTTCCTTGGTAGAGCAAAGGTTTGCATTTGCAGGTTCTTGATAAATGAATTTTGATTCTCCTCTCAGGTTATATCCTCGTCATGCCAGCGCCATGAACAATCTCGGCACTCTGACGCGCAACCCAGAGGAGGCTGAGCGCTACTACAGGAAAGCACTTGACATCAACCCTCAACATAACCGAGCTCTCTTCAACCTGGGAAACCTCCTCAAGTAAGACATGTGCACTCCCTCTGGCACTAAAAGCTTTTTTAAAAATTGTGACAGCAGCCGCTTATGAGCACAAACAGCAAAAGCAGGGTGGTAGCTTTGTGCAGTATGACAGAAACTGAAGAGACTCAACACAGCTGGAGACTTGTTGTGGTGGCAACTTCAAATGGAAAGAAAGTCTTATTTTCTCAACTTTTCAAAGAGCTCCCAAAATTGGCAGTGATTCTCGCAGCTGGGGACAGTCTTAATGTTCCAGCAGCAACTTCTTAATTGTTGCTAAAAACTACACTTTTCCCCTCATCTCCTAAGTATTATTCCAGCAACAGAGAAAACATCTTTAATCACATCTCTATTACCTCTGTTTTAACCAAATGCATGTGTTGTAAATCGAAAATGTCCTGACGAGCATATAAAATGTTCTCCATTGTTCAGATTTGGAGTTAGATGCAGACCAGATTTGTGGAGCACAGCGACTATTTCAATCCCAACATTAACTTTCAGATTCTGAGATGCCAAATGCTCACACTCTCTGTGTACTCTGAAAACACATTTTTTTGCTGTGATGATGATTAAGAACCACATGATCAGAGCTGAGAGCAGGTCTACTCAGATCTACTTGGGACAGTGGCAGACAAGATCAGACTGAAAGTCATTTGATCCTGGCAAGACTACATTTAGGGTCAGGTTTTGGTTACTTAGAGGTGACTGGAACAAAGGAGAAAACTTGTAACTGTCAGAGTTACAGTGTGTTAGTGTGAACACACATGGGACTGAGAGATATGTTGATACACAGCTGCAGCACTCCAATGAATGGTCAGCCAATTCTGTAGTGGCATTAGTCACTGGAGTCTGTCTATGGACTGAAAGTGAAACTACCTCAACTCCTGGCACTGCCACTATCATTTTATGTGTTCTTTATACTTTTGTAGAGTATTTTTTTGTTGTTGTTTTTGTTTCATGGTTGTGTTGGAATCGCACAGCATACACTCCCCTGAGCTCTGCAGGCTCTAATAGATAATTGCATCAAAAACAGAAGATGAAAAAAATGTCCATTATTGTGGCTCAGCTCCATTACCATCTGTGGGTTGTCACTGGAGCTGTAAGAACAAACACAACTGAGCCATCGACCCAGTGCTGCAAGTTCAGGATAGCTCTGTGAGTGTGTTTTTCTGTGTGTGTGATGGCAGTAATAGTAGTTTGTTTGTTTTGTAAACATGAATCACTTGTGTGTGTACAATGCATGACAGTAAATGAAAAAACACAAGAATTCTAATCTTCCTGTCTGCATTGAGCAGAGTCTGTAAACACTTCCAGTGCTGGTAGAAAAAGTAAGTGAACTCTCACATTTAATAAGTGGTTGAACCCCCTTTTCCTAGTGGGGTTGTGGTGTGTCAATGGGCTCTTAGTCAAACATCAGGCATGTACTGATGTTCATTCTGGGACGTGCCATCTTGACTCTTGGCAGACAATCAAAACTCACAATAAACTGTGACATATATGATGATGATGAAGGTGATGTGGTGCTCCAGGTCCCAGGGGAAGGAGAAAGAGGCTGAGGCACTACTAAAGGACTCCATACGCTTCGGTCCACATTTTGCTGACGCTTACTCAAGTCTGGCATCACTCTACGCTGAACAGGTGAAACACCCTAAAAACACAAAAAATGCACATAGTCACACAAATTTGCCTTACGTGCATACATATCACTTCCTCGTAACTGTTGAATAAACTCATTTACACCCTGGATGGTATGTCTGAGTGCAGGCAGTGTGCAGTTGTGTACCCTGCAGCTTCCTGTAGTTTTGGCATGCTTCATCCCTGTTGTTAATCTTGCCTTCATTTCATCTGCATTTCCACAGAAACGCTTTCACGAAGCCAGTGAAGTGTATCAGAAAGGTATAGAGAACTGTCCAGACAGCTCTGACCTGCATAATAATTATGGAGTGTTTCTGGTGGATACGGGTGAGTAGAACTGAGAGGCTTACTGGCCCCTGGGCTTATGGGTAAACACAGGCTTAACTTAATCAAACCTATCTTGCTCCTGCAGACTGGTACATAGGTGTCAGTATTTAACACTGCTCATTGCGTCAGTCAGTCTTTTACATGGTGGAGGTTAGACATACCCTACAACATGGTAATTTAAAAGAAAGATAAAGCTATTGCTCCAATGTGGTGTTGTACTGGACTACATTATATTCAGAGGTGTTTCTAATATTCTGATTCTTTAATGTATGTAAATAAGAAGGTTAAATATTAGAAACACATCTAAATCAAACACCACACCATATATAATTAGTATAATAATCAGTAATAAACATATAATTGACTCTAGGCATTTCCAACAATGCCAAAACAACAGTATAAAACTGGGACAGGTTTTGGCATACCAGCAGATGTCAGGGAGGCTAATTGAGAGGTGCAATTCATTTATTTAAGATTAAGAAAAAAACATGAGAAAGTGTGAGTCTTTGTCAGCTGAAGATCTGGATTGATGCAACCCAGACCACAGTGCCTGATAACCTGTTGAACTGGTGTGAGGTTAAGGGGCAGAGGTGGGTCGTGTCAATGGGATTTTGAAATAACAGCTGAAATGAAGTAAAGGACAGAGAAAGATAGAGGTTTTACAGTTTGACAGCTACAAATTGACTGACTCGTGGTCCTGGAAAAGTCTTAAGTGAACACTTAAAGTCAAGAAATTGCGTTGGAAACACAAAAGGGACAAATCAAATCAATAAATTGAGCAAACATTGAGTTCATTGTGATGGATTGTTTTTTATACGCTATTTTCAAGCCCTGCCATTTGATTTTTAGGCTCTATTGACATTAACTAACAAGCCCTAAAACAAACTACAGAAAACACTCAACTCCAGGCTGTCTTATATATTGTTGTTTTGGGCCTAAACAGCACCCTCAGGAAGGGTGACAAATAATTAAAAAAATGTATGGTATGTTTTTGATAATGTCACAGCAATAGAAAATCAATGCAATTTGTAGATTAAAATCTACCAGTTCTCTCCTGTAACTATAGAGTATAATATAGTTTTATCTCTAGAGTAGATATCATTTGTTTCCTTCCACAATTTTCATTCCCAACTTATTGTTGGGATTGCTGTGCAAAGCAGCAATCCCAAGATATGTTCTTCGTTTTTTCTCTTTATTATTGTTGGGATTGCTGTGCAAAGCAGCAATCCCAAGATATGTTCTTCGTTTTTTCTCTTTATTATTTTTTTTTTTCTTTTTATTCCGCCGTTTTTTGGTCGCTATCTAGTCCTACACCGTTCGACGTAGAAACGTCATTCAAACACCGTCGCGTGCAGCTCGATGAGGAGATGGGTGCTTCTACTTTTCTCAGCGATATCTTTCATAATTTCTGAAATATTCCAGGTTTTGTCGGATTTTTTTCCCATAGGAATGAATGGAGAGAACGTTAAAATCCCCTTTCAACTTTGTCCTCTTTGAGCTTTAACTGTGTCAGCATACTTTCAGCTAGAAACACCATTCGACCTTTAAACGGGTCAGAAGGCATTAATCTATAAGTCTTGTATACAGCTTTTTGATATCTATTACGGTTTTTCTTTAATCTCAGTTTAAGTTTTATGGTTTTTTTAGGAAATTTCTGAATTTTACATTGGTGTGTATGGGAGAGGGCTAGAGTGCGTGATGTCATCGCTAGAGTGGGAGAGGCTGTTAAGTTTAGGGAAAATTTTTCTCTCTAACTCGCTGTCACGGCCACAATTTTGACTCTTCATACACCATTTTCTCAAAAGTAGTAGAGATTTTTGTCTTCTTTCAGGCAATGCTGTTCATATTTTTATAGGACCTACGGTTTTTCCACAAGGTGGCCTAACAGACAGAGAGTGACTGCTCAATCTCTCATTCACTCCCATTCTAAAGATCTCTACAATTTTTGGAGAGAAACACAAATGAAGGCTATTTCTAACTCGCCACCAATCCTTCATTTTTTGGAATATCTTCACAAAAAGTGGATCGGTCTCTTTGTTGAAGCCTCCTGGCACTGTTAGTGAAAGACTTATATTGATAGCACTTATAGTTTTTCTGTAATCCTCCATTTTGTAAGGTGAAGTTTTCTCAGTTTCTCCACTCAGTGTGTGTAAAGTGCTGTCACTCCCCCTCTCACTCTGGCCTTTGATCACCATAGCAACTACTCAACACAAAGCAGCTCATTGCGCAATAGCAGCATAGCAGCTGTCTATGTTTGGTAATTAAGAATGACTGGCTGCCAAATGTCCACTGCTGTTACACTTGGTGACCACTGAGTACCACCCCCCCCCCCCACCCACCCTCACCCCCACTCTGGGCATAGGTCACCATAGCAACAGCTCAAAACAAAGCAATAGCAGCATAGCATCTGTCTGTGGTTGGTAATTAAGAATGACTGGCTGCCAAATGTCCACTGCTGTTTCACATGGTGACCACTCTGTACCACCCTCCCCACCCCCCACCCTCACCCCCACTCTGGGCATAGGTCACCATAGCAACAGCTCAAAACAAAGCAATAGCGGCATAGCATCTGTCTGTGGTTGGTAATTAAGAATGACTGGCTGTATAATGTCCACTGCTTTTACACATGGGGATAACTCAATACCACCCCCCCCCCACCCTGGGCATAGGTGACCATAGCAAATACATACAATGCAACTTCCGTTCGTATTTCTCGATTATCGCAATCGCGTCGGTCGATTCAAAACGTGCTTCGGCGAAGCGGTCTGCCTCGAGCTTTTCGCGGCGATCAGCAATCCCAACGCAATTTCTTCAGAAATTGCATCGTCTAGTTATTTTTATTATTCCGCCGTTTTTCGGTCGCTATCTAGTCCTACACCGTTCGACGTAGAAACGTCATTCAAACACCGTCGCGTGCAGCTCGATGAGGAGATGGGTGCTTCTACTTTTCTCAGCGATATCTTTCATAATTTCCGAAATATTCCAGGTTTTGTCGGATTTTTTTCCCATAGGAATGAATGGAGAGAACGTTAAAATCCCCTTTCAACTTTGTCCTCTTTGAGCTTTAACTGTGTCAGCATACTTTCAGCTAGAAACACCATTCGACCTTTAAACGGGTCAGAAGGCATTAATCTATAAGTCTTGTGTACAGCTTTTTGATATCTGTTACGGTTTTTCTTTAATCGCAGTTTAAGTTTTATGGTTTTTTTAGGAAATTTCTGAATTTTACATTGGTGTGTATGGGAGAGGGCTAGAGTGCGTGATGTCATCGCTAGAGTGGGAGAGGCTGTTAAGTTTAGGGAAAATTTTTCTCTCTAACTCGCTGTCACGGCCACAATTTTGACTCTTCATACACCATTTTCTCAAAAGTAGTAGAGATTTTTGTCTTCTTTCAGGCAATGCTGTTCATATTTTTATAGGACCTACGGTTTTTCCACAAGGTGGCCTAACAGACAGAGAGTGACTGCTCAATCTCTCATTCACTCCCATTCTAAAGATCTCTACAATTTTTGGAGAGAAACACAAATGAAGGCTGTTTCTAACTCGCCACCAATCCTTCATTTTTTGGAATATCTTCACAAAAAGTGGATCGGTCTCTTTGTTGAAGCCTCCTGGCACTGTTAGTGAAAGAATTATATTGATAGCACTTATAGTTTTTCTGTAATCCCCCAGTTTGTAAGGTGAAGTTTTCTCAGTTTCTCCACTCAGCGTGTGTAAAGTGCTGTCACTCCCCCTCTCACTCTGGCCTTTGATCACCATAGCAACTACTCAACACAAAGCAGCTCATTGCGCAATAGCAGCATAGCAGCTGTCTATGTTTGGTAATTAAGAATGACAGGCTGCCAAATGTCACATGCTGTTACACATGGTGACCACTGAGTACCACCCCCCCCACCCCCCCCCCCACCCTCACCCTCACCCCCACTCTGGGCATAGGTCACCATAGCAACAGCTCAAAACAAAGCAATAGCAGCATAGCATCTGTCTGTGATTGGTAATTAAGAATGACTGGCTGTGTAATGTCCACTGCTTTTACACATAGGGATAACTCAATACCACCCCCCCCACCCTCACCCTCACCCCCACTCTGGGCATAGGTCATCATAGCAACAGCATACAAGGCAATAGCAGCATATCAGCTGTCTATGTTTGGTAATTAAGAATGACTGGCTGCCAAATGTCTACTGCTGTTACACTTGGTGACCACTCAGTACCCCCCCCCCCCTCCCACCCTCACCCTCACCCCCACTCTGGGCATAGGTCACCATAGCAACAGCATACAAGGCAATAGCAGCATAGCAGCTGTCTATGTTTGGTAATTAAGAATGACTGGCTGCCAAATGTCTACTGCTGTTACACTTGGTGACCACTCAGTACCACCCCCCCACCCTCACCCCCACTCTGGGCATAGATCACCAGAGCAACAGCTCAAAACAAAGCAATAGCAGCATAGCATCTGTCTGTGGTTGGTAATTAAGAATGACTGGCTGTATAATGTCCACTGCTTTTACACATGGGGATAACTCAATACCACCCCCCCCCCCCCCCCCCCCCCCCCCCCCACCCTCACCCTCACCCCCACTCTGGGCATAGGTGACCATAGCAAATACATACAATGCATTAGCAGCATAGCATCTGTCTGTGGTTAGTAATTAAGAATGACTGGCTGCCAAATGTCAACTGCTGTTTCACTTGGTGACCACTCAGTACCACCCCCCCAACTCCCCACCCTCACCCCCACTCTAGGCATAGGTGACCATAGCCACAGCTGACAAAGCAATAGCAACATATCAGCTGTCTGTGGTTGGTAATTAAGAATGCCTAATGTCCACTGCTGTTTCACATGGTGACCACTCTGTACCACCCTCCCCACCCCCCACCATCACCCCCACTCTGGGCATAGGTCACCATAGTAACAGCTCAACACAAAACAATAGCAGCTGTCTGTGGTTGGTAATTAAGAATGACTGGCTGCCAAATGTCCACTGCTGTTTCACATGGTGACCACTCTGTACCACCCTCCCCACCCCCCACCCTCACCCCCACTCTGGGCATAGGTCACCATAGCAACAGCTCAACACAAAACAATAGCAGCTGTCTGTGGTTGGTAATTAAGAATGACTGGCTGCGTAATGCTGTTACACAAGGGCACCATTCTCAGTTATTTAGAGCATTTTACTCTGTGGCTGTTTTACATGTCAGCCATGGTGTCATTACCCAGCAGGCCATGTTTGGACTTTCAGAAGAAAAGTCTAGTCATATATAGTAAGACATTACAATTTTGTGAATTGTAAGGAATATCCAAAATAAAGTCCAGATTCTTGTACAAGGTCCCAAGAGTCTCCTCCAGCACCTTGTCCTTTCAAAATAAAAGCCCCGAAATAGCATTTTCTCAATAGAAAAGCCCTGAAACAGCAACTCAATATTAAAATGGACGTTACCTATTGGCATACAGCTTCAGGTACCAAGTGAGGCCATTTTCCATGTCAGCCATGGTTTCTGACATGGTGAGACTTTCACAATAAAAGTCTACAGTTATTTATAGGAAGATATTACATTTTTGTAAATTGTAAGGAATATTCAAAATAAAGTCCAGATTCTTGAACAAGGTCCCAAGAGTGTCCTGCAGCACTTTGCCCTTTCAAAATAAAAGCCCCGAAATAGCATTTTCTCAATAAAACAGCCCTGAAACAGCAACTAAATATTAAAACGGACGTTGGTTATTGGCATACAGCTTCGGGCACCCGGTGAGGCCATTTTCTTTATCAGCCATGGTTTTTGACATGGTCAGACTTTCACAATAAAAGTCTACAATTATTTATAGGAAGATATCACATGTTTGTAAAGTATGAGAAATATTAAAAAATAAAGTCCAGATTCTTTTGTGAGTTCCCAAGAGTCTCCTGCAGCTCTTTGTCCTTTCAAAATAAAAGCCTTTTTATAGCATTTTCTCAAAATAAAATCACCCTCACTACAGTCGGTATTTCTCGATTATCGCAATCGGTCGATTCAAAACGTGCTTCGGCGACACGGTCTGCCTCGAGCTTTTCGTGGCGATCGGCAATCCCAACGCAATTTCTTCAGAAATTGCATCGTCTAGTTTCTCTTCAACTCCTGGTCCTTCCTTTCCTCCTGCTTCCTTTCCTCTTTCTTTGCTCTCTCTTATCCTCTAGGAGAAGGGAAGCTGGCAGCTGCTCATTACCAGCAAGCAGTCCGACTCAAACCAGCACACTATGTTGCCATGGTAAACCTGGGCCGCTTGCTCCGTTCGTCCAATGAGAACAAAGAGGCGGAGTCGTGGTACAAGAGGTACATATATTTTAAGTTGCATGTTTTAAGAATCGGTGTGGCCTGCTGTGTAGCTGACCATGACCTTTGACCTTTATTAAGAACAAGAAATAAACACTATAACAAAATAACAAAAATATTGTGAAGTTGTTATTCCTATATATATTATTTATAATAGTCACAGCTGAATTAAAAAAGTATATATTGAAGGAAAAATATTCTATTACATCAGTGAAATGCAGTCATTTGAAAAGAATGTTCAGCAAACAAACCACAGTCCAGCAGTCTAATCTAATAATTCATCTATTAATTTCATCTTTAATCCTGATTTTTTTATTTCAGTTTCCATTAGTTTGGAACCTGTTTGTCCATTAAACGCACAGAGATTAACCTTATACTGACTATTAACTGCTGCCAAGAAAGCAAAGACATGAATTTCTCAAAATGCTGGAGCATTCTTTTAAACAGAAATTTAAAGGACATGGATAGGTTAACATCAGTTAATTCTCGTTCAATAAATTCTGAGACATGTAAATACAACAGTAGAAAGATTGAAACTGTGTCAGAGAGGACAGCAGAGCACTGCTATTCAGCCTACCGTGGGCAATGAATGTTGTAAAGCAGGGCTGCCTCTGAGGCTGTCCTCATGACCTTTGACCTCTGCCTGCAGGGCTCTGCAGGTGACAAGAAAGGTCGACATTCTGACACCGCTAGGAGCACTGTACTACAATACGGGCCGCTACGAGGAGGCCCTGCAGGTGTACAGAGAGGCTGTCGCCCTGCAGCCAGACAGCACCGACATCTGGCTGGCTCTGGTGAGCACCAACACACACTCACTGAGTGGCTAAATGCTGGGAAATCTGGGCATGTGTGTGTCTGGGTCACAGATGGTCACCGAAACACCATGTTTCTGGACTTGAACTATTTGCCAAACTGTCCTTCATTTCACACACACAGTCTCCATCACGTTAAAATGTAATTGTCCTCAGAACAGTGGTTTCAAACTAAAACCTGTCCACATACACTTGTAGGTTGACATGTACAAACACACACTGACATGCAGTGAATTTGTCTTTACCAGGCTCAGGTGTTAGCCATGGCCGGTCGTACCAAAGAGGCAGAGAAGATGACCTTGGACATCATATCAAGAGAGGGCAACTGCATCGAATGTTACCGCCTCCTATCTGCCATCTACAGCAAGCGTGGCAACTTTACAGAGGTATGTCTGCGTGTGTGTCTCTGTGTGCACAGGTGTGTAAAACACTACACAGCCTGTGTTCCTAACTCACAGTGATGAATGAAAAACTCTCAGCAGGACCTGGTTTCTGTTACCGTGGAAACTAATCACCTTCACTTCACATCAGGCCAGTGGTCATTTTGAGGCGAGCAGCTGCCACTCACCTCCCACTCTGTTTTCTCATTACCATCAGCACTTGTCTGCCTTACACTTTTGAGCATGTTGTGTTTGGTCAGTCAGTATTTCACATGTTTGTGGGGGTGAGCAGGCTGAGCTGGACTGCCATGGAGCTAAAAGAGATTGAGTGCTTTTGCCTCTGCACAGTAAATTCACACTAATATTTATAACATGCCTTTTAATTCTTCACTTTGCCCTCTTTTCTTTGTCTGTACTGATAACCTAACACTACTGTTTCATAGAAAGTGATACAATTTCGTGCTGTTCACCTCTGTCCTCCTTCCTTTCTGTCTGAGTAGCCGTGTCATTCAAACTCTCTCTACCAGCAGTGACTCTCCTTAGCTGGGCCAGGAGGTAGACTAAAAACTGCAGGCCACCAACCTCTAAGAAAAGAGGGATTTGTGGGTTTATGTTCATCAGTGTTATTTGTGTTGATATTGTGTATTTGTGTGTGTATTGACTGTGCATCTATGCCAGGCTCTGGATGCTCTGGACAGGGCCCTGCAGCAGAATCCCAGTGATCTGACAGTGAGAGCAGAGCTGCATTTTTCTAAAGGAAACCAGCTCCGAGAGATGAACCAGCTGGACCGGGCCTTTGAGGTACACCTCTCTCTCTCTCTCTCTCTCTCTCTCTCTCTTTGTTGACTTTTTCTCCTCTTTCTCTCCTGTGCCCACTGTATAGATTTTCTGTAATTTGTGGCCAGTGATCAGCACTAATAGCTCCCTGTGGAGGTAAAAAGCTATACATAGCAGTGAATATGATCCCATTTTGAGACAAAGTAAATATATATGTAAATGCAGGTAATTTCAAAGGGTTGACTTTCTTTTTTTGACTCAGATCATGCTCATTACTGCAATTACTGTCAGTCTTAGCCTGCCGTCCTTCATGTTCCCTTTAAGAGCTACAGCACAGATACGTCTGCTGGCACGCTTTGAATAGCTTTTTTGAGAGCCTGTGGCTGAAGTCTAATCTGTTTAGGAAGTTTGCACAAGGCTCTGCTGTTGCACAGGAAGTTGTGATTAACTTGAGGAAAAAGATGGAGGACAGAAAAGCAAACAAACTAAAGCAAGATGATGACTGGGCACTGTATTCGAAACACTGACGCAGTAGAAACAAGCTAGGAAAAGCCAAAGAGGTCATCTCAGGTCACTGAAACTTTAAAGAAAGCATTGTTTGTGCAAGAAGACGGGTTCATTAGTTGCTGCAGATAATAGAGATATTATTTCTCTGGCATTATTTCAGTATCTGAAGGAGGAAAAGGAGCAGCCTGAGAACCTGTTTCAAGTGAGGTGGAAACCTCATTTATTTGGGGAGTTTTGTGTCTGTTTTCTGTCTCAAATGTGTCAGAGCAGAAAGAGTGGCTGCTGATTCCAGAATCCTGCAGATAAGAAACAAAAAGAAATGAGGTGCACACATTGAGAGTTTGTTGATGCAAAGTGTTTCAAGGTTGATTGAGAGGTGTGATGAAGAGATCAAAAATCCACAGCAAAACCGAACTGAAAGAAAATAAGCACAAGGGTGAAACTGTACGTCTCCAAATCTAAAGTTTTCTTCATAATAATATGAAGTGAACAATCCCCAGTGCCAGAATGCTGATCAGCTCCATAGAGATCGGTATGAATGCCTTGTGGTTTTTTGCAAGTACAAGGACACACTCTTCTCCCCACCTTTCTTGAAGACTGCTGGTTGGAAATACTCAGGTTAGGGTGCATCTCAAAGAACCAAGATACACTCCTTGCAAACCTCTATATGCTTCTATCAGTGAAAAAAATTCAGTGGTGTATGTCCCAGAGAGCAGTGAAAGCAAACAATGCACATAAAGTTTAATGATGCACCGTGTCCTCCTCTGTGTTCAAGGCTGTTTAGAAAATAGCAGTGTTTCTCAGCCACAGTGCAACGTGATAAGGACCGGCTGTGCTCACAGATTTGATGGGACATTACACTTTGTCTTAGTAAGTATTTGTAATAGTAGTGTAAAGACAGCTGCAGATAATAAGATGAATAAGAAGTACATAGTACATAAGTAAAGTTCTTTACAGAAAGAACAATAGTGAAAGTGGGAAAAAGCCAGGCATTTCATCTATACATTTGTTTTAACCACTCACTATAGAGTGCTGTTGTATAGAACAAAACATCCTCAGTAAAATAACAGCTCATTGTTTTGGCATCAGTTCCACTGTTCAGTGATTCACAGAGGTGATGCAGTGCAGTGATTTAACAGTACTCAGCTGAGACTGAGCCACTTTCAGCTACACACAGGTGACAAATTAAACAAAGAGGGTGAATAGTAGGACCCTGCAGGGAAGGAACCTAATGGCTCTATTATGCTGTGGGGGTCATTGTTTAGGTCCACTTGCCTCCTAAGAGAAAAGGGTCATTGCAAATCAATTCAAAGTGGCTCTGAGTGATCATCTTTATCCTAATGATACATTTCTACCCAGATTGTAGGGTCTCATCCAGAATGACAGTGCACCCATCCATAGGGCATAAGGGTTTAGTGAATGGTTTGATGAGTATGAACATGATGTGAATCATTAGCTGTGGCCCTTGCAGAACAATGGTATTCATCCCTCTAGTGAGTGTCTGTCTTCAGATCAGGTCCCAGTCACCACTTCTAGACATGCTATTTTTCCCTCTCACACTAGAGCTACAAGCTGGCTGTTGAACTCAAACCCGACCAGTCCCAAGCCTGGATGAACATGGGAGGGATTCAGCACATTAAGGTAGGAAACATCAGTCACACATACTGTTGTGCCATACTGGAATAGGTGAAAAATCTTTACCGAGTTGTTAGATTTTAAGCACAGCAACCCAACATGCTTAGCTCATCGAGGCTCTTGCTGTAAAGAGGAAATGGGTACAGTGCAACAATTTGGAAATAAAACTAATGACACACATTACAGCTTGACTGGCATGCAAGAACATAAACATATTCTGGCCATCTGTATCCACACCCATTTTCAACTATTATCATATTACATAATTACTGCAGCTCATTAGTGAGAGTTCTCACTGTGGTTATGAAACACCACAACCAGCAAGAGCTGACGGTGGCTGCACTGAAGGCTTAAGAGGACATTGCCAGGGAAGATTCAAAGTGTCTGCTGATGTCTGTGGGTCCAAGACTTCAAGCAGTCAGTGACTTCATAAAAAATTAAACACACTTCATGTGTATCTTTAAAAACCCTAAATTTTGGCTACATATATGATTGTTATGCGTGTGCTGTTCTGTGTATGCAGGGTGACTATGCAGCAGCCAGGATGTACTACCAACGAGCCCTGCTTCTAAGTCCTGGTTCCAAACTTCTGAAAGAAAACCTGGCCAAACTGGACCGGCTAGAGAGGAGACTGACAGGGGGGGCGTAGACCAGCATGAGGCTGTACCATCATGGGCACAGATCCAGGGAGGATCTGGAGCCCAAGTATCAGCCACCCGGCTTCTGAATACAGTGAACTTCTGGATAAGTTAAGGTGTCTGTGAGGAAGCAGAGGACGACGGTGTCAGAGCTGCACTGTGCTGGATCCAAGAAGACTGACCAAGTCATGGTCCAGAAGCCTTTCCTGGCATAAACAGAAAAGGAATGGCTGACTGAAGACTGCTGGAGCTCCATGTATTTCCCTGTCTGCATCAGCTTTATGACAGCATACAAATTTGCTTCAGGCATATGTGTTTGATTGATTTATTATTCAGCTTCATGTGAAGAACTTTCCTTTACGGCAATTAGACCCTGATTTTAATTAAGTCCTCAGCTCTGCCTGTGAGAATTATTCATGTATTTACATCAGTGGAGTGAAAGTGTGTGTCGTTATATTGAAGGGAATTAGCATGGGAGCTCATGCTTCACATTTCTGGAATGCTATGTGTAACAAAATATTCTGAGCTCAAAGGTCCACAAACAGTAATATGTTTTTGAGGCTTTCAACCACAAGATCAAGGCAATCTGCAATGAACGGAGCTGGGTCAGATGTTACCATGTGACTTAAGATCGATCATCAGTCTCATGACAACAAGTGGTCAGTGCATCGTCTGAGAAGAGGTCAGAATCAACATTCAGGAGTCACCTGATGGATGAAGAAACCGAGGTGCCACAGTTTGTCTCCTGACTTCTGACGACACAACTTTAAGCTGAATTCTTCTTTGTATTTATTTCTAACAATTTTCTTGGTTTTTTAGAAAACTGTAACAAATGAAGAAAGAAACGCAGCCTTTCATTCCATGATGTAGGTTAAGCTAATTGAATCTTACAAATGTGCATCTCCTCATTAACAGGTGGGATTTCTCAATTTACTGCTTAAATTGGAGTGACAGCTGGTTTCACAAAATATGATACTTCCACTTGTAATTGCAGAGTAGTTTTTTTTTAACCTCACATAATGAGGACAGACAGAGAAGGATGTCCCAGTATCTCCATAAAAAGTCTCCAGTTAATCCAGAATGCTGCAGCCAGCGTCCTGACAGGAACTAGCAAGAGAGATCATATTTCTCCTATATTAGCTTCTCTTCATTGGCTCCCTGTAAAATCCAATGAAACTTTTTTTAAGTGTTTAGTTAGCTAGCTCAGGTGTCCCTGAATCCCTTAGTTATGCTGCTATAGGCCTAGACTGCCTGAGGACTCTCCATCGATGCACTGAAAACCCCTCTCCTCTCTTCTCCTCTCCTCTCCTCTCCTTCCTCTCCTCTCCTCTCCTCTCCTCTCCTCTCCTCTCCTCTCTTCTCCTCTCCTCTCCTCTCCTTCCTCTCCTCTCCTCTCCTTCCTCTCCTCTCCCCTATTCTCCTCTCCTCTCCTCTCCTCTCCTCTCCTCTCCTCTCCTCTCCTCTCCACACACATATATAACACCATTGAATGTCACTAACTTTGTGCTCTCTCTTTCTCCTGTAGTTTGTGCTGTCTCTCTCTTCCTCTCTCTCTCTCTGTACCTTCTGCAGGTGTCCCTGGTCCTGGGGCTGTATATTGCTGATGTGCAGTTACTGGCCCCACCAACCTGCAGTGTCTATTTGTTTTTACTAGTTCCTAGTCTTTTCAAGAAAACGCGCATAGCAATAGAGGAGTTCCATGTGTGCAGAATAGACTAATATAGCAAAATTTCAATATGGACAATGAGGATGACAACATTCTAGAAGTCATCAGACACATGACCCCTATGTCAGGAACTTTTGGATGCAAATGTCCTGCAGTGGGTCAAGAAAGTTTAAGTGAGATTAGGCTGTGTTCAACAACCAAGAAGACCTCAAAATCCACCATGAGCTACTAAAATAATCATAAGCCAAAGAGCGTCTTTGTACTGAGAAAGGTGTTACATACTCCCTAAGCAAATTTGTCCATTTGCTGAAGAAGACGGTCACGGTTAAAAGCACCAAAAACCCAGTAAGTGGACCTTTGAGATTAGATCAATGTTTGAAAACAAAGGATTAATTTTAATCTTGCTCTTTTTGGAGTATATCAGTTAATATAACAAAAGGCAAACTGTATAGGTGTCAGATTATATGACTTAATAGAAATGATTCATAACAGCTGCTTTCTTCTTAGACATGTTCATTTTACCTCCATTTACAGAACAGGCTACAGTATACGAGCTGATGTTGTAAGCCTTCTGCAAGCATAATAAGCTAGTGTGTCTGCTCCCGTGTGAGGAGCTGAAACCTGTGGCTTCATGTGTTTCATATTCTCTAAAGATTGCAGTTTGATTGCTTGTTGTGGTGTTGCTGTGAATGAATTTTGTTGTGAAATGACAATGGGATGCAAATGAAGTGAGTAGTGCAATGGCTGACCTGCACCAAGAAAATAAAGTATATGTTTATTTAAATGGTGTTTGAAGTCAAATGTGAACATTACACTGTTTCGTTCACTTTGCAGCAGCTTTTCCTACATTTCCTAATTATCAGCCATCTAGTGAGACAACATGGGTGATAACTGGTGCAGTTATAGTGCAGTTAGAGTTAAAGAAGCCAATAAAAGCTAATAAAATTATCAAATGCAACTGCTGCATATCCATATTTGAGCAAAAAGAAATTGTCTCAGTATTGTGAAGGGGCTCTACAGTTCCACCCATTAGGCCTGCAGTTAGTGTTTCATAGGCACCCAAACTGGAAGACCGCTGGAGGGCTGTGGCACACACGCAGCACCAAGAAAGCATGCCAGAAATAAGAGTTGTCTGGGAAGGAAGTATCTCAATAAACAGCCAGGCAAGGTCGACTTCCTGAGGCACACGGGCAGAGAGAGGCAGCTGTATTTTAGCAGTCTTGTTTTTAGCTTCACAACAAAACACTTCACTGTATCCCATGGGATTTTAGAGGTTTCCCTAGTTATTATTTCCTGTGATGTGGCTTTCGTTTTGGAAGTGCCTGGGTGGGGTCATGCATGAGGCTAGGGGATTTAAACAAAAAACAGCTATCCTATGATTTTCAAATCAATGAGAGTCTAATGATAAAAGAAAAAGAAAATACCTTAATGTCATATGACTGACTGATGTTACATTTTTAGGGGTATATTGACCACTAATACATTATTTTCATTACTGAAAAAATGCAGATGAAGACCAAACTAATCTTCCATCAACAGGAAAGCAGAACTGTTTGAAGTCCCTTTGACTGATGTTTTTCTCTCAAGCAGCAGAAGTTGAGCTGTGAGCACCCACACACTTGCCGTCCTCTGTAGATAAATAAATCACTGTGTTCATTTTGCAAATATTATGTTTTAAAACCCAGCATGACCTAGAGAGTTGGTGATTGTCACTTGGCTTTCTGCAGGAGAACATTGTCCAATGCAGGATTAAGAGGAGAAATGAAGAGACTCTGCATCAGACTGAAAATGCTATCTGGAGAGATGAGCAATGAAAGCTACATTTAATTTAACCAACGCAACCCCCGACATAGCTCTGAATCGATGAATCAGAGATAGTAATGGAGCTGTGATAATGGATTTCATTGTGGCTTCAATTATGGACACAATCCTTTAAAGCCAGGAGACCTAAGGGAAATCACGTCCACACAAAGTTGTTAGGGTTATATAGAAAATATAACACCCACAACAAAAATCACACAAAAAAACAATGTAGCAATATCTGGTTAAACCAGAAAAACAATAGTTCACAGAAATATTTCACATTGTCCCAGACAGTTGTTCAATCAGTACAGTAGGTGAAATTTGTTCATATGTATATATATAATTTATTGTTCTATTATTTGCATATTAGGACATATTCGCAACATGAAGAAAAGGTATAATGTTTAAATCAATCCAGTCCAAAAAAACTGAGAAAT
This sequence comes from Mastacembelus armatus, assembly GCF_900324485.2. Taxonomy (NCBI): domain Eukaryota; kingdom Metazoa; phylum Chordata; class Actinopteri; order Synbranchiformes; family Mastacembelidae; genus Mastacembelus; species Mastacembelus armatus. The sequence goes on along the minus strand of NC_046655.1, from coordinate 2,094,866 downwards.
TGCTGCTAAAACATTACAAATGGTTTTGGTCATCTGGAGGAAATTTGAATTATAGATGCGTTTAAAGTTTAAAACTAAGGTAGCAGTGTATTGACAGAGTTTTTCTAATTTATTTTAATCTGCATCTCAGGCCACATAAAATACATAAGCTAATGTCATGTTACACTATTAGTGAATGAGCTCATTATATGTCAGATATGTTTACTGTGGTGTTGCTCTTCCCTGGCAGACACTTGAATTTATAGTGCATGTGACAGAACATGAATTTGTCATCAGATGTCATACCATAACATGATCTGGATTGGACTAAGTGCCTTGTCACAGGATTATCTTCAGAGTAAATGCTGCCGATAAATGCATGCGTGTGTGTGATGGCTGCAGCCAGCAGCTCCTCTGCTGACATTTACTGCTGTTCTCAAATCACTGCGACAAAAGACCTCTGTTTAATCGAAATCCACTTTTATGGTTAGAGCCCATAATGGTTGCACAAGATGCCCGCGGCAGGAGATACTGCAGCAATGCACTTCAACATCTCTGTGGTTAAACTTGTTTCAGGGCTACTAAGTATAAAAATAATTAGTTTAATTTGGTTCAGTCCACAATATCAGTTCCAAAACACATGAAGAGCAAAATGTTTCACTGTGAACTGAACAGAATAAGGGAGAAAAAAAGAGAGGTAAAAGTAAGGAGTGGATGGGGTGACCTTCCTTGGGAACACCCTCCAGTAACAGGTCCAACTAATGGATGCTCTCTTTCATTAATAAAATCAGTATGTGTGACAAATGAACACTGGTCTAAGGAACTTTCTATCCTTTGATGTGACCTCTACAGTACGAATGTTTCCGTCATGACTGGGTATAATACGTGACTCTTTCCCTACAGGCCAAAGTCCTCCAGATAGTTGAGGGTCCATTATTCAATTAAATTCAATTCAGTTTTATTTGTATAGCGCCAAATCACAATTCAATCATCTCAAGGCACTTTACAAAAAGAAAAAACCCAACAAATTCCTTATGACCAAGCACTTGGTGACAGTGGAGAGGAAAAACTCCCTTTAACAGAAGAAAAAACCTCCAGCAGAACTGGGCTCAGTTTGGGCGGCCATCTGCCTCGACCGGTTGGGGTGAGTGGATAGAGCAGAGAGAAAAGAACAGCAACAATAAACAACAAATAGACACTGCAGGTTGGTGGGACCAGTAACTGCACATCAGCGATATACAGCTCCAGGACCAGGGACACCTGCTGAAGGTACAGAGAGAGAAAGAGCACAAGGTTAGTGACATTCAATGGTGGAATATACATGTGAGGAGGGAAGAGAGGATGAGTGGGGAAGGGAGGGTGGGTCATCCGGCAGTCCAGGCGTATAGCAGCATATCTAAGGGATGGTTCAGGGTTACCTGAAGCCAGCCCTAACTATACACTTTTTCAAAAAGGAAGGTTTTAAGTCTAGCCAAGTACAGAGAGTGTCTGCCTCCTGAACCCAGACTGGGAGCTGGTTCCACAGGAGAGGAGCTTGAAAGCTAAAGGCTCTGCCTCCCATTCTGCTTTTGGAAACTCTGGGAACCACAAGTAGTCCTGCGCCCTGAGAGTAAAGTGGTCTATTGGGATAATATGGTACTATGAGGTCTTTAAGGTATGAAGGAGCTTGATCATGAAGGGATTTGTATGTGAGAAGAAGGATTTTAAATTCTATTCTGTATTTTACAGGGAGCCAATGAAGAGAAGCTAATATAGGAGAAATATAATCTCCTTGCTCCTGTCAGGACTCTGGCTGCAGCATTCTGGATTAACTGGAGGCTTTTTATGGAGATATTGGGACATCCAGATAGTAATGAGTTACGGTAATTCAATTCAATTCAATTCAATTCAATTTTATTTGTATAGCGCCAAATCACAATACAAATCATCTCAAGGCACTTTACAAAAACTAAAACTAAAAACCCAACAATTCCCTCATGAGCAAGCACTTGGCGACAGTGGAGAGGAAAAAACTCCCTTTAACGGAAGGAAAAAACCTCCAGCAGAACCGGGCTCAGTTTGGGCGGCCATCTGCCTCGACCGGTTGGGGTGAGTGGATAGAGCAGAGAGAAAAGAACAGCAACAATAAACAACAAATAGACACTGCAAGTTGGTGGGGCCAGTAACTGCACATCAGCGATAAACAGCTCCAGGACCAGGGACACCTGCAGAAGGTACAGAGAGAGAGAGAGAGAGAGAGAGAGAGGGAGGGAGAGAGCACAAACTAGGGGAGAGAGAGAGCACAAGCTTAGTAACATTCAATGGTGGAATATACATGAGGTGGGAGAGAAGGGGGGGGGGGGGGGGGGGGTTGGGGTTAGGGTAGGGGAGCTCAGTGCACCGATGGTCCTCGGGCAGTCTAGGCCTATAGCAGCATAACTAACTAAGGGATGGTTCAGGGTTGCCTGAAGCCAGCCCTAACTATATGCTTTGTCAAAGAGGAAGGTTTTAAGTCTAGCCTTAAAAGTACAGAGAGTGTCTGCCTCCTGAACCCAGGCTGAGAGCTGGTTCCACAGGAGAGGAGCTTGATAGCTAAAGGCTCTGCCTCCCATTCTGCTTTTGAGAACTCTGGGAACCACAAGTAGGCCTGCACTCTGAGAGCGAAGTGGTCTATTGGGATAATATGGTACTATGAGGTCTTTAAGGTATGAAGGAGCTTGATTATGAAGGGATTTGTATGTGAGAAGAAGGATTTTAAATTCTATTCTATATTTTACAGGGAGCCAATGAAGAGAAGCCAATATAGGAGAAATATGATCTCTCTTGCTAGTTCCTGTCAGGACTCTGGCTGCGGCATTCTGGATTAATTGGAGGCTTTTTATTAAGGTATTAGGACATCCAGATAGTAATGAGTTACAGTAATCTAGCCTTGAGGAAACAAATGCATGGACTAGTTTTTCTGCATCATTTTGAGACAGGATGTTCCTAATTTTGGAAATGTTGCGCAGGTGAAAGAATGCAGTTCTAGAGATTTGTTTTATGTGTGAGTTAAAGGACATGTCCTGGTCAAAAATAACTCCAAGGTTTTTTACAGTAGTGCTGGAGGCCAGGGCTATGCCATCTAAAGTAGCTATAATTTTAGAAAAGTTATTTCTGAGATTTTTAGGCCCAAATATAATGACTTCTGTTTTCTCCGAGTTTAAAAGTAAAAAGTTACTGGTCATCCAGGCCTTTATGTCAGTTAGACAGGCTTGAAGTCTGGTTAACTGGTTTGTGTTAACAGGTTTAATAGATAGATATAACTGAGTGTCATCCGCATAGCAGTGGTAATTAATAGAGTGCTTCCTAATGATATATCCTAAAGGAAGCATGTACAGGGTGAACAGAATCGGTCCTAGCACAGAACCTTGTGGAACTCCATAACTAACTTTTGTTCGTGTGGAAGGTTCATCATGGACATGAACAAACTGGAATCTGTCCGATAAATAGGATTGGAACCACTTTAACGCTGTTCCTCTGATACCAATCACATGCTCCAGTCTCTGTAATAAGATGTTGTGGTCAATGGTGTCGAATGCTGCACTAAGGTCTAGGAGGACAAGTATCGAAACAAGTCCATTATCTGAGGCTAAGAGAAGATCGTTGGTAACTTTCAACAGTGCTGTTTCTGTACTATGATGTGCTCTAAATCCTGATTGGAAATCTTCAAATAGTTCATTCCTGTGTAAGTGGTCTGATAGCTGCTTAGCAACAGCTTTTTCTAGGATTTTAGAAATAAATGGCAGGTTGGATATTGGTCTATAATTAGCCAAGACTCCTGGATCAAGACTAGGCTTTTTGAGTAAAGGTTTGATTACTGCAGTCTTAAAGGCCTGTGGTACGTAGCCTGATACTAGAGATAAATTTACCAAGTCCAATAAAGATGAGTTCATTAATGGCAGGGTGCCTTTAAGCAGTCTAATCTGGCTATGGCTATGCCATCTAATATTGTTAGGAAAGCTTTTTTCTGAGGTTTTTAGGCCCAAATACAATAATTTCTGTTTTCTCTGAATTTAAAAGTAGAAAGTTACTGGTCATCCAGGCCTTTATGTCAGTTGGACATGCTTGAGGTCACACACTAGCGCGTTCGTCGACCTCTGAGGGTTAAAGTGGAACTGACCACTGACCTCTTTGTTTCCCCCCTTTGAAGTTTCCGCAGTCAGAAAGCAGTTTATAAGGTTGAACTTTGCAATACAACCTCTAAGGGACATAAGAAAATTCTCAGTCAAGCCTGTGTAGTAATTCAATATGAGTGCATCATGTGGTCATACATTTAAAGAATATTCCCTATTGTTTTTCTACCTGCCTTCTTATTTTGATGCTAAAGGACCCAAAGCTTGCTTATAGCTCCCCAGCTCAGCCGCCACGTGTTGGAGTTTTCCCCCCTGAATGAAAGGATTGCTTCCCTTCACCAGGATCAGTTGACAGATCAGTGACAGATCAGTTGAGGAGGAAGCGGGACAGACTCGGCAGACCGAAACATATTGTGAGGGTCAGTTGGGAATGTTTGGCCGTACCCTCTGTCAGAGAGGTCTTCAACTCCCACCTCCGAGAGAGCTTCAACCAGATCCTGAGGGAGGCTGGGGACATTGAGTCCGAATGACCTCCTCTCATTATGCATACCCCTCTGTATCATTTGATGATGAAGATGATGATGATAGATGATGATGATGATCAGGGGTGGTTCTCGATCCTTTTTAGGGGGGCTTTAGCCCCCCTGTCTGTCATTTCAGCCCCCCTAGAACGATCAACTATCAAACTATCAAAATTTATTGAAAGTATAATTTTTACTTTTTAAAATAAAAATGAAAATAACTAAGAAATGCAGGACATGTCGATTAAAAAAAAAGATCTCAGTTTTTAAAAAAATTTGATTTTATTTTTTTTATTCTCTTTGCTATTCTGTGCATGCGTGACAGCCCTTCCTTTGAAGTGCAATGGCTTGTGCTGTACGTCATCCGGAGGCGGGACACGATTAAACCTCTTGTGACACATAGGTGGTTATGGAAAGTAGGTAGTGTTATCAGCAACAATAGTGAGGGCTAAGCCCCTCTAAGGATAAAATCCTAGAACCGGCCCTTATGATGATCATAGATACTTTATTCATTCCCAAGAGGAGGAATTCAAGTGTCCAGTAGCACAGAGACCACACAGACCAGACATCACAGAAATAATAAAAAAGACACAAATAAATAGCTAAAAAGATACTTGCAATGCAAGTCAGTTCTACTTCTTTGGGCAGCCAGAGTGTCATGGAGTGGGTGCCTGTGTTATGAAATCCTGTTCATTCTCCCTTTAATAAAGACAGAATGAAGCTGTGTTTAAAGCTGCCTGGCATAAGTAGGGGAAAGGCATAAATACAGAAACAAATGCATAAAAGCATGAAGACATAATTGATTGCATAAATGTAGGACATCGTTTTGGTTAAACTGATGAACTGTACACTTGAAAGGACAGAGACCAAACTCTGACATGTGGATGTCCCTGTTCTGTGGCCAGCTGCTGTGTTTTTGTGAGGTGTGCCTCCACTGAAGGGGCAGCAGCGTCCTCTAGTGTCTGTAAAGACAACTAAAGGTTTACAGTAGCTGGTATCCCCAGGCGGTCTCCCATCCAAGAACTAACAAGACCCGACTCTGTTTAGCTTCTGAGACCACAGGAGATCGAGCATATTCAGAGTAGTATGGCCGTAAAAGCAACTGTCAAGGCTCCAAATACTCTATTTCTACATGTCAACATGCCGACCATCTTTACACGCTGGGGTTCACAGAAACATACCAGATAAGTTCTGCCTGAGAAGCTGGTGACAGTCACACCATGTACCTGCATGAATATGAATCATAAACTCCGCCTGACCGTGAGTAGCAGAGCTTAACATCCTTGACATCACAACTTCCATTCATTCTTGAGGGTCGTTCTCATCACTGAGGACCTTCAGCGAACGATTTAAAGCCTTTTCATACTTTCACTTCAATCAAAATGTAATGGACTGTTTTTACAGTGTGGGGGAAATGTGTCAAAGCAGATTTCCAAACTTGAAGACGAAGCAGCTGAAACACCAAGAGGTTATTGTATAATTGAATTTGCCTTAAACTATCTGACTCCCTGTATAGCAGGGGTGTCAAACTTACGGCCCGCGGGCCAGATCCGGCCCGCAAACGGGTTTAATCCGGCCCGCGAGATGATTTGAAGTTTAAATTAGTTAATTTTAAAATTAATTTTTCAATGAAAGAAACTGCTGTTCTAAATGTGTGCACTGGGTGTCGCAATAGCAATTATGTTAAGCAGGCAAACTGTTTATACCGGGGCTGAGCAAGTAGGCCTATACCTGTTAGCTGGCCCGGAGCCAACTGCCTTGTCGGTCCGGTCCGGCCCACTTGGGTATAGATTTTCCTCCATATTTATTTTTATGTTTATTTAGCCAAGTGTTCCAAATATTTTGATTAGAATGTGAAGAGTATGGTGGGAGATTTTAACATTCATGTAGATGTTGAAAATAACAGCCTCAGCATTGCATTTAATTCTATATTAGCTTCAATTGGTTTCACTCAAAATGTAAATAAACCCACCCACTGATGATTCAAATACATGGGACACACGTGGCCATCAAACAGGAGCATTGGGGCATCTGTCAATGTGTAGTTCCTAGAGCTCCTCTTTTTGCATTCTCCACACACCCTTGAACTTGTTCTGACATATGGCATTGAAACTGAACATTTAACAGTTTTCCCCCAAAATCCTATTTTGTCAGATCATTCTTTAATAACTTCTGATTTTTAAGGTAATGGATCATGCAGCATTTGGAAGAAAATTCCATCCATTGTCAGATGTTTATCTGACAACGCTGTTAATAAATTTAAGAAAATGATTCCATCTTTATTTACATCTATGCCAAGTACCAACACAGTGGAGGGCAGCTGCCTCAATCCCAATCCAGCTGATCATATTGTTGACAGTACTGTAACCTCACTGTGTGAAACTCTTGATTCTGTGGCCCCTCTGAGAAAGAAGTTAGTGAATCAGAGGAGATTAGCCCCATGGTATAATTTACGTATTCGTACCTTAAAGCAGGCATCACGAAAGCTGGAAAGGAAGTGGCGTTCCACAAACCTAGTAGAATTTTACCAGAAGTATTCTATCTAGCCTGGAAAATAATAACATATCTAACAACATATAAAAAATTAAGACAGAGCTGTACACTATTCATCACTGTCATAACAGTGATGAATCACTGTTAATCACTAATTGAGGAAAATAAGAACAATCCCAGGTTTCTTTTCAGCACTGTAGCCAGGCTGACAAAAAGTCAATTCAATTCAATTCAATTCAATTTTATTTGTATAGCGCCAAATCACAATACAAATCATCTCAAGGCACTTTACAAAAACTAAAACTAAAAACCCAACAATTCCCTTATGAGCAAGCACTTGGCGACAGTGGAGAGGAAAAAACTCCCTTTAACGGAAGAAAAAAACCTCCAGCAGAACCGGGCTCAGTTTGGGCGGCCATCTGCCTCGACCGGTTGGGGTGAGTGGATAGAGCAGAGAGAAAAGAACAGCAACAATAAACAACAAATAGACACTGCAGGTTGGTGGGACCAGTAACTGCACATCAGCGATATACAGCTCCAGGACCAGGGACACCTGCAGAAGGTACAGAGAGAGAGAGAGAGAGAGAGAGAGAGAGGGAGGGAGAGAGCACAAACTAGGGGAGAGAGAGAGCACAAGGTTAGTAACATTCAATGGTGGAATATACATGAGGTGGGAGAGAAGGGGGGGGGGGGGGGTTGGGGTTAGGGTAGGGGAGCTCAGTGCACCGATGGTCCTCGGGCAGTCTAGGCCTATAGCAGCATAACTAACTAAGGGATGGTTCAGGGTTGCCTGAAGCCAGCCCTAACTATATGCTTTGTCAAAGAGGAAGGTTTTAAGTCTAGCCTTAAAAGTACAGAGAGTGTCTGCCTCCTGAACCCAGGCTGAGAGCTGGTTCCACAGGAGAGGAGCTTGATAGCTAAAGGCTCTGCCTCCCATTCTGCTTTTGAGAACTCTGGGAACCACAAGTAGGCCTGCACTCTGAGAGCGAAATCTCTAAAACTGCCTTCTTTCACTTACACAACATTGCCAAAATTAGGAACATCCTGTCTCAAAATGATGCCTAAAAACTAGTCCATGCATTTGTTACCTCAAGGCTAGATTACTGTAACTCATTACTATCAGGATGTCCCAATATCTCCATAAAAAGCCTCCAGTTAATCCAGAATGCCGCAGCCAGAGTCCTGACAGGAACTAGCAAGAGAGATCATATTTCTCCTATATTAGCTTCTCTTCATTGGCTCCCTGTAAAATACAGAATAGAATTTAAAATCCTTCTTCTCACATACAAATCCCTTCATAATCAAGCGCCTTCATACCTTAAAGACCTCATAGTACCATATTATCCCAATAGAGGACTTTGCTCTCAGAGTGCAGGTCTACTTGTGGTTCCCAGAGTTTCCAAAAGTAGAATAGTAGCAGAGCCTTTAGCTATCAAGCTCCTCTCCTGTGGAACCAGTTCCCAGTCTGGGTTCAGGAGGCAGACACTCTCTGTACTTTTAAGCTTCCCATTTGTTTCCTCTGTTTCAGATAAACACAGTCCACCACCACAAGATAATCTAAGCCATAATCTATGAAGCCCCAAGGTGTTCAACATTAAATAAATACATAGGACATTAAGAAATCATTTTTTTAAAATAAATATACACAATTTAATAACATTACTATGGTACCGGGTACAGCTAGAGGCTAGTGTCTGGACACACACCAGAAGAAGAGTGATCTGATTCTCACTGAATATCAGAAGAGCAGTGAAGAACAGTGGGAAGAGAAAACACCCCCAAGGGGCTCCGGTGCTGATGGTCCAGGTCCTGGATCTGATGCTCCCCAGCCTCACCTGCTGCATCCTGAAAGTGAAGAAGCTGATGACCCACTGACAGGTAGAAGTGGGAACTGTATGTTTGGTGAGCTTCTGTTGGAGGATTTCAGGGATGATGATGCTGAATTCTGAACTTAAGTACACAAACACAACCCTTGCATACATCCATCCTTCTTCTATACCTGCTTTTTCCTGAAAGCCAGGGTCACAGGGAGCCTATCCCAGCTCTCTTTGGGTGAAAGGCAGGGGTACACCCTGGACAGGTCACCAGTCCATCACAGGGCCACATAGAGACAGACAACCTCACACACTCACACTCACTCCTACAGGCAATTTAGATTCACCAATCAACCTAACATGCATGTTTTTGGACTGTGGGAGGAAACCGGAGTACCCGGAGTAAACCCACACAAGCACAGGGAGAACATGCAAACTCCACACAGAAAGGCCAGGTTGCGAACCCACGACCTTCTTGCTGTGAGGCAACAGTGCTGACCACTCAGCCACCATGCTGCCCTGCATACATCCCTGGGAGTCAATTTAATACAATTCTTTTTTTTAATTTGTATTGAGCTAAACTTAAATCCCAATACATTCATATAAAGGCACTTTACAAAAAACAAAAACCAAACAAATCCCTTATGAGCAAGCACTTGGCACATCAACAAGAAATTCAAAATCTGATTGACATGATATTTATTTTTTCTCAGGGAGCCAAAATCTGGGGAAAATTGACAGTATATGAAAACTGTACACATGCACAGAATATGAAGCATAATTGACAAATTTCTGATGAAAGCTTTATAAGGCCACTGTACAGAAATGCACTAGTGGCTCCTAAGCCTTGTTCTCACAGGGCAAACGGCCCTGCTTGTTTTGTAAGTATCCCTGTCCTACCCAATACTGATTACCTGGATCAGGTGTGTTCAGCCAATCAGAAGTGGGAAGGGCTCAGGGTTAGTTTGGAAACAAGCAGGGCATTGTTTTGGACCAGGGTTGGGAACCACTGCACTAGAATATGTCATGAAAAATGCATTTTAGTATAGATGGAAAATTGTGTCTAGGTATAGTTACCCATGTCAATAAATGATATGCAATAGGATAGTATATCATACAAATTTATCATTACTATAGCATGTCATCAAAATTGTGTTGTAGTATATAGTATGTAAAAAAAAAAGTGCCTCATCATACCAAATCATGAAAAATATGTTGTATGGCTTGGAAATTGTGCCTTATTGTACTGTCATGAGAATTGTTTGTTAACATGTGACCTTGAATATGTGACCCTGGTCTTTATCTTTGTCTTTTACTTTAGTTTTATTATTGCCAGATGGTGATATATAAGCAGAGTGCCAAGAATGTGGCTAATTTGATATCCAGCAGATGGAAGCATTGACCCAAACCTGAAATATCTGCTGAATAATGAATTTAGGGCAGTAAAGTAAAACTTTTTTTCACAGAAGAAGATGATTTGGTATAGGATGTGACAAAAATTCCTTTTTAAGGTGTCAGTGTTAGTCTGACTGACAAATTATCACTGATCTGCTTTTTTTTTTACTAATATTGCTCTGTTAGCAAAAAGTAATTGAGAAAACATTGAAATATTGTCAGATCTGCTTTGATACCTGATATTAAAACCAGAGTGAAAGGGTTCATTGTGTTTATTGTTAGATTAGATTTTCAATTCTGACACTTGCTCACCCATTATCTAAAGAATTCTAATCAGAAATATGATTAATTTATAATTTCAATTATAAATTATTTTCAGACTTAACTTTGGCTTAGTGTATTATGTGTTAAATCATGACTTCATATAGTTAGTCTATGATGAGGATGATGACTTTAGTGCTGTTTGTTGGTAAAATTCCACCTTTCACAAACATATATGATTTTTTCTATATGTAACTCCCAGTCTGATCTGGTTTGCAAATTCACAGAAGCCTTTTTCTGGGGAATCAAAGATTTGGGCGTCAGACTAGAATATATATAAAATCATATTTTAAAATGTATGATTGATTAAATGTTTTCATGCGCTATATTAAAAACTCTGAGATACTTTAAACTGTACCTTATATACCTAGAGCCAAATTATTACTGCAGGTGCTTTGAACTGAGCAGCCAGTAATGGGTGTAAATAGTGTAATGGGTGTGCCCAACAAAACTTGCTGGTGTGTGTGTATTCATGTAGGCTACTTTTAGGCCTAGATATCATATCATATATTAATTGAGGATTATCTATTGAGGATGGGTGCAACACTGTTTTCTTGAGTTATAGAATATATAAGGAATATCACCACTCGAGAAGTGTGAGATTTGTTCTTTGTAATTTATTAGATATTTCTCTGGTAGTATTATGAATACAGACAGACACAGACTCATATTACAACACAAGTTTCCACCATTCTATAAGAAAAAATAAAATAGAGGAATTGATTAAAAAACCCTTTCAAAGTATATGAAGGCTCCTGTTTCCTTTACACACCGTTGTCTATCTCATATATTAGACACTGCAGAATGTATAAGTCTATTCTTTTAGTTGTACAGTTTGTCATCTTTGATTTTAAATAAATTATGTAGATCTACGATCAGAGGTTAATATTTCTGATCAAAACAACTCGCATCCAATAGTGTCAGTGCACATGTTGACAATGACACCATTTCCCATCATGCATTCAGTGTTTGCCTTGCTCAAAAACTGCGTCCGCCTTGCTCTGTTGAGATTACCGTGACCGGCGCACAGGTTACGTCACAGTAAATCGGCGTCAAATTGGACACAAAACTAACCGGCATACAACGCGCACCAATCGGCGACGATCGGATTTGTGTCCGCCTTGATCTTCTCGAACGCCATAGACATATGTGTATGTCCTGATGGCTGTGTCCGAAATCACTTCCTACTCCCCATATAGGGAGCACATCATTTTATAGTGGTGTCCGAATCGCTAGTAACTGAAAAGTAGTGCCAATATTTCCCACAATGCATTGTAAAAAGTAGTGAGCAGCGACGGTCACTAGACGGATAGAGTAGACCGTCATGTATTGCGTGGGTGAAAAAACAGCGGAAACGCTGAAAATTATGAACAGATGGTGAAGGTATACCTTTTAAAAAAACATTCGGGATGAGATAAAAAATACAAATAATTAGACATTGAAACAGGAAGAGACGTCTACATGCGCCGGCGGTCCGTGGTACGCCATAATCGGCGACAGAAAAAAAAGTAGTGGCTGAGTGTCCGAAAGCGTCAACAACTGAGTGCACTATATAGTCCACTATGAAGTCCACTATGTAGTGTTCCACTATATAGTGACTGGGGTTAGGGAGTAGGGTAGACTTTCAGGCACAGCCATAGAGTCAAACATAGCGAACGTCATATTTAAAGGCCGGAAGTGGCACTTGGAATTTGTGGGCAGAGAAAGATGGCTGGGATGTTGAAAAAGGTAGGAGTAGAGGTCATGTTTTTGTTTCAGTAACAGAAAGTAATGCGGATAAAGAAAGCTCTACCAAACGGTTAACGTTGTATTGCCTGGCGCAACTGCTACGTTGTATTTACGATGTTGTGTTTTATTAGCTCAGTTTGCAGTTTGAAGGACGCTTCGCTGTGTTGGCTCTTACTATAATGTTAGCGTTATAACTAACGTTATTCCTGCGCGTGTACATGATTATGTTAACGTTAGTTATATCTGTGTGTACATAAGTATAATTAGTGATGGCAAGATGGTTCGCAAAAGGGTTAATTTCTCGAGGCTTCATGCACACACAAATCCCCCTGCTGGTCTGCCGGTTAGACAGGCAGTTGTGTTCGTAGTCATTTAACTGTAGGTGTTAATCGTAAACGTGTCTTGCCACAGTTTGGGCACGGGAATAAATATCTATGTTAGCGTTAGTTATATATCTGTAAATAACTATAATGTTAGTTAGTTATATATCTGTGTGTGGTGGATGCAGTAATGTAGAATCCTTCTTTGTTTTAGAGTGCATTGTGTTCAAACGTTCCTGTTTTAGGGCAATGTCAGATTGACAGGTGATCGTTTCCTAAGAAAGTGTCAGCAAAACTGCACAGGGGCTCAGCAGAACATCCATGTAAAATTGACTTATGGACAAGCACACTGCTCAGCACATACAGAGACTAAAGCTGGACGTTTCCTTTTAACTGATTATTTATTTCAAGAACATCTTCTCAGAAAAATGGACTGCTCGTAGGCCAAACAAAGCAAGCACACGTGTCACTCCATTTATCCTGTTATTTCTTTGTATTGCCAGCGGGTGTAGTTCTTCTCAGCAAGCTTAACACAAGATGTTAGAAATTAACGGGCCTGATAAGTGTTAGAACACTAGAATGTGTTGGAGGGAAAATAATTTGAACAAGCACGAGAAAGCAGCACTATCCTGTCCTCCACAGCTCAAACAGCAGGGTTACTGGCAACCCTAGGGTCTTTTAGATTTGTCTTATTGGAAGCAAGTACTTCATTATGTCTGGAGGAGGTATACAGTTAGTACCATTCATAGTATTTCACTGTTATTTAAGAAATAGCCATATTAATCATATTAAGCTTCTTTCTTTTTGCTTCAAGGTTGTCAAAGAACATTCACAGTGAGGTTTGAAGTTGAGAAAAAGTGAGTAGGAGCTGAAGTGACTCATACTAACCAAGTGTCTCTCTTGCTGTTCTCTTCCAGACGACCGGCCTAGTTGGCCTGGCAGTGTCCCACAATCCACACGAGGTGAGCAGCTGGCAGTCAGTGCACCACATGGGTCCCCTTCCTCCATCTCTGTGTTGGTTCAGTATTAGTGCATAGTGTGGTCCTGCCTCAGACTTAATGGTTAACATACTGTTATTAAAACTACAAAATCATGTGCATGATCCCAGTGTTTAGCACCTGGGAGGATTCTCTTCCGTCTGCTAACTAACCCAATGTTCCTTTCAGCGTCTGAGGATTCTCTACTCTAAGATCCTGGCGTCACTGCAGACCATGCCACAAGATGCTGCCTACAGGAAGTACACAGAGCAACTGGTCAATGAGAGGTTCAACCACGTCCAAGCGGTGAGTAACAAGACTATGCTGTGTGAGGCTCTATGCTCTGTATAGAGCTGGAGGCTATTGCAGAAAGCAAGTTAAGTGTAAACTCAGTAGTTTAACGCTAAGTTTAGGGACACTCAGAGTTTTCTGTTGCAGAAACAGAAATCATTCAAACTCAGTTACTGTGGCAACTTACTCTGTGAAACTAACCTGCTCGCTGGCAGATTTCCTTCGAGAAACTCTTGAGTTTCTGTCTCCTCCGTTCTGTAGAGTCTGCAGTAGCTGTCAGACAGGCCGTTTCATGTCCTTAGTCCTAAAGTTCTTATCACAGTGCTAATTGGAGCACATTAACTTTCAGAAGTTTGTGTCAGAGAAGCAGATAAAAATCCAATTAGGCAGGAGGGTTTTTTGATTAGTCAGTCAGCGTAACGACAGCAATCTCCTGACATATCAAGTGTGGATTTATCCTCAGTTCAGAATAAAATCTATAGGTTGCAATACTTTATTACACTGGCACTCTTTGGATAGGCCTACAAGAACTGTTTTGTCAGCCAGATACAGCAGAGTATTAGATTTAATTTTGCATGTCTAGAATAAAGTTAAAATGCTGAGAATGAAAACAAAATATAATGTTGAGGGGGATTGTAATTGTTTGTGGGTGAAATGCTGAAACTGTATTGTTTGGAATGAAAGCAAGTGCATGAAAACCACTGAAAAATGTTACATTTTTTTATAGTGTCAAATATGCTTAAACCAAATGAGGTTACAATAATGAGCCTATACAGTAGCCCAGTGGTTCCCAACCCTGATCTTCAAGGAACAATCCCCTACTTGTTTTCTAACTATCCCTGCCCTTCCTATTTCTGATTTGCTGAACACACCTGATCTAGGTAATCAACAGTGTATATGGAAAACAAGCAGGACAGTGTTTCTTGAAGACAAGGGTTGGGAACCACTACAGTAGCCTATGTATGTTCTCATATTTTGTTTTGAGCTGCTGCCATGTCCTTTTGGCCCATTGGATTACACCTAAATGAATATAAAGTGTAGTGTAGTATAAAGTGAATTGTAGCATACTGTTAAAGAAACAAACTGTGGTAAGTGTTAAATGAAAGAACTACGTATAAATTAACTGTGTTTTTCAAATGTACACACTGACTCAAGCAGCAATTTTCTCTAAAGCGAGTTCACTCTTTGCCACTGCAGTTGTGTTGCTTCTCAAAATGTGCTCATTTGAGACAACATAAGGTCCATGTGATGCTGTAATTAGTTAAATTTTGAGATGAAACGAGTAATTGGAAAATTAGGTTGTGGTTTTTTTTTTATGTTAATGTTAATTGCTCAATTTTCTATCATGAAATGTTCAATAGAAACAGAAAATTGAAAAATCAAAGGAATTTTTGGTTTCCCATTAGAATTTCTGATTATATTTGTGTGAAGAGCAGTCTTTTTTTTTTTTTTACTTCATTGTCATGGTGAATCCTTGTATCTGAGCTCTACGGACGAAGCCTTTTATAGTCCTCGTGCACACTGTTAACTCAGAGTTAAACCACGCAGTTGACTGAACTCTGATCAGCTGATCAGTTTGTTAAACCTGCTTTGTGGAATAGCCCCTGGTCATGCTAGAATTGAAAGTATTGTGATATGTGTATGTGTCTGTTTTTACAGGAGCCTAATGTTGAAAAACTGGAGAAGAAAATAAACTGTGGTCAGATTGAAGAAGTAATTTTCCAGGTGAGGCATTGTTACTATGCTCATTTCTTCACAACCTGTTAGTGCTTTCATAGGGTGGGTAGGTTGAACTGGGTATGTTCCAGTCTGGGCCAGTAGGTGTTGATAGTTGCGTGTGCGGCTATATATTTGTTGTTCATATTTATTTTAAACACTTGTAACTCTAACCTGGGCTACCAAGATCCTGTAAACAAGTGGCTGTTACCTAATAATGTAGTTGATATAAGTTTTAGCTCTGTTCTTTATCTGTGAAGAAATACTTTAATATGTGGCTCTTCACAAATTGAAATGTTTAAGTGTGTAGTGTATTGATTAAACTGATGTGGCTCGTTTGGTAGCTGTTCACCCCTGAAATCATTCTTCTGTCTCATTCAACAACAGAGCAACTGTTCCTTTAAAGCATGGCATCTGACTTGGCTAATGTGCATGTGATAATGGAACCAGAGTTTATCAATGTGTTACTGAATGCTCTGCTGTGCGTGTGCAGGCAGAGTGTGAGCTGGCTCTCTCCAGGAAGATGACTGAGTGGAAACCATGGGAGCCACTGATAGAGGAGCCTCCTCCCAACCAGTGGAAATGGCCCATTTAAATACACCTGTGTCAACTGCTCATGTCATACTGTGTGTGCGTGTGTGTGTGTATGGATATGGATATGATCCACAGATCTGCTTCTAGTAAGGTAATAAATAAAAATTATACACATATTTCCCCATTTATTCGGTCATTGACTGATACACACACACAACCATTCAAAATCTTCAAATATTGTAAAACAAAATCTGTGATTTCATTGAAATGAACAGTGATCAAAACTGGGTATCATACAGCCTGACTAAGTGAGATGACTGCTTTAGAGCTGAATAGCTTCAATAACGGTGTAAATATAGGTTGTTACAAACTTAAAATGATCTAGTATCTTAATGATATTCAGCTTTGCACACAATGTAAATTGAGAAGGAAAGAAATGTTCTGTCTCCAAATAAAAAACTAACAACTTAAAGACAACATCCCATGTCACTGAAGTCAATCAAAAGAGTCAAGATAACATACATTTTCAGGGAAATGCAGTTGCTACTACCTAGAGGTAGTGTTATGTAATGTGCATAGAGCTAGGCTTTATCCCCACATCTTCTGTCTTTATAGGCTGTATTGTTGCCAGGCTTACAGAAGCTTGACAATTGCCTCACTGTTTAGATACCATCGCACTTGTAGCTGTGTCATCATCAGGTCCTGATTTCCTGTGAACTGCTGGTGGCTCTCTGAAGAAGCTGAAGCATGATGGGATAGATGGGGGCAAACTCCTTCCCCTGCCGAGCCCTCACTGACTGCACATATGCCTCCAGGGCACCCCTTAGAGAAGAACAGTAGATTTATGATCGCACAATCTGCTACATGGCAAAAGCAAGAAGTCAAGTTCAGGGTAATCTCCCATTTTATTCTGAAGCTATAAATAATTCAAATTATAGTATTCTAGTAAACATGAACCTAAAACAGTAACCTTTGAATGTATGTTATTGTTGTGGTGTACAAGTAACCTAAACCAGAAAAATGAAAAGTTACCTGATCAGGGTAAGCCTGTCTCTCTCTGACGGATGGTCATCGAGCCACTGAGAGTACCGGGCGATGGACCACTCTGCTCTCTGTGGGGGAGAAAGCTGTTTTAGTTTGTATAGTAATAGTCTGAACACAGTTTTCTTTGTAACCCACTTAATCTAAATATGTGACATTATTGGCAACAATGGATTACTCTTTGGAAAGTCATGTTATTAATGTGAATAAGGTGTTTGTGTGTGTCTACATGTGTGTCTACATTCAAAGGGCTATTTAGGGTTTAGGTTAGAATCAGGCTTAGGTTAATGTTATGGAAAGGGTTGGGGTTACACATTTTAGTTGTGATGGCTAAGGGATGTCTTCTATCAAAGATCAATGTGTGTGTACAGACCTGGTGAGGTGACTTCAGCTCAGATGGAGCTCTGGTGAAGAGGAAGTGCAGCAGGGTGCTATAGGGGATCAGGTCACCCACAGCTGGACTGCTGGCTATCAGCTCACTGGTCTGAAACAGCAGCGGCCTGCAACACAAACACACAGTGGTACTGCAACATACTGTGTACTGTTTTAGCCCATTAAGTACAACAGCCCAGAAGTATTTTAAATGTCATTTTTCAGTTGACTCTATTCATTAGGCTGGACACTGAAATCCCAGATACAGATAATTTTAATGCCCTTTAAGTAAGTTCATTCATTAAAAAAATGATTCATGGCATTATTTTTAACAACCATCCTCACTCTTAGTGCCTCGAATGTACAATAGGTTCAAAATTATTGCAGAAAAATACATGCCAATCCTGTGTGTCTATGCTGGTCTATTGCACTAAGCTGAACTGACCCTAGTCAGCAGCCAAGGGATGATTTATGAGCATACACACCTGAAGGAGCGCAGCATTCTGTAAGGTTTCCCTAAATCAGACACTCTCCTGCAAAGAGGAGCTACTGCCATCTCCATCTGACACACACATGAAAACACAAGACAGCAAACATGCAAATATATACTTCAGTTTAGTGAAGTCATGACTTCCTTACTTTTGAATCATTGTCAAAAAGGATCAATTTGACTTAACTAGGAGGGGAACAGTCTGCAAATATCTGCCACAGAAAGCTCTGCATGCTCACCTGTGCAAAGTCAGCAGCCAGCCTCATCTTGCCACCCTCCCTCAGTGGCCGCAGCAGGCTGGCATGGCGGATGAACAGTTCAATGGCTCTTTGAGCGATGGACTCGGTACTCTCGTAGATAAAGTCTATGCACTGGAAGTATTTGAAGTAGTCGTCCATCACTCTGGAGATGAAACCTTGCAATTCCTTCATGTAGAGGGAGCATGGAACGTCTGGTTTATCAGTGCTGGAAAGTGGTCTGCAACACACACACACGCACAGACACACAGACAATTATGTGAAATTACCAGAATTACACAGAAAGCAATAAAAGGATAGCATGCTATTGCAAAACGCCACCTGATAGTTTGAGGGCTACATACAGGTACCATTCTGATTTGTCTGAAGAACATTCACTGTTCACTGTTGTACTGTATACATTTAAAGGCGATAAAAGGGAAAGTAGAACACAGCATGTGGTAAAACAGCCTACAGTGGTCTTCACGTTTCAGACATATGAGCAGTAGCAGTTCCACTAAATAGATCTCCATGTCAAACAACCGAGATCAGAGGCAATTTTTATCTTTTGCCCCTATGTAGTGGGCCTGATGTCTAGATTTGGAATGAACAGATATAACTACCTCAGAGTTACAGCTGTAAAATGCTGCTTATGCACTGATGCATCTTTTTATTAATTATTTTATTTTAACACTGTAATAATGTCACTTCAAAACTATTACTTTTACAGTTTATTTAGTATATTTTGATGTAATAATTTACTTGAACACAGGGCTTTTACTTTTAATGGATTATTTTTGTATTATTGTACTGGTGCTTTTACGTAAGTAAAGAGATCTGAGTACTTTCACCACTTCCTGCAACTAAGGTACCAGCACTAGCTGCTTGGGCCAAGGAACTAGTGCTGAGGAACTCAATTTAGATCATGGTGCTTCTTGTCAAATCCTATAACTAAAAGTCGTAGGAGAAATCATTCATGGGCCCCTGAAAAGTTCAGTGGAAACAGGCTCCATGTTACTCACCCTGAAAAGTCTTCCTGATGTAGTGTGATGATGATAGCCTCTATGGAGTCACTAACTGACTGCAGGAGAGGCTGCACTGCACTGCTCATGAGGGCCTGCACTCCCTAAATTAGAGAAAAAGAAAGCAAACAAACTGAGTCCTCCGGTGCTAAATTATAGTAGAATTATAAGCATTCAAAAGGCCTAAGCCTAACTCTAAATCCAGACCTGACAACAAGTACTTTGTGCCCAAAAACACCATCATATTAATTGTTGCTCACTACCTGTGTCTTAGGGGAGTCTTGTTGCCATAGTAACTTGGGTATTCAGGTAAGCAGTAGATACACATATGAGGTTGAATGACTTTTACATTTTAGATATAAGTATATTATCTGTGTGTGTGTGTTTTTGGGTTGATAACAGCGCAATAGGACAGGATCTATGCTCTGCTCCATCTACAGCAACATTAATTGCGATTCAAAATCTGTCCCACTATATAGTGTGTGCCTATGAATATGTCAGTGTGTGACAGGAATTTAAACCCTGGCAGACTGCAGACAGACTCCCATCAGGAAAATGTCCTCTTAGCAGAACAATGTGCAACAGCTGCAGTAAAATGAGCTGCGTCTTCAAAATCAACTGGAAATGTGCAGAAAAATGTCTGAAGCAGACAATTAAGATGCACGCAAATCAGCCTGTATTGTTACCTAATAATTCTACTTCTTGGAAGGGAAAGAAAGAAACAGAACTAAATTAATCTACAATCCTTCTGAAAACTCAACAATGCATCAACAGTTGTAACAAACAGCAAAAACATATGCAAATAAGCTAACACACCAAGATTTATAAAAAGGTAGGCTGTATACTGTAAATCAATATGTTTGCTGTTTTTCTGGGATACCTCCAAAGTGATAGACAGGGCCTCTGCAGCAGCTGGTGGACACATCCCCAAACCAGAAATTATCTGCAAATAAAAAACACATATGTATATTTCTACATATTTGTGTCATTTGCATGCATATACTGTGTATGTGTGCCTGCTTATGCAGCGTGGTGGTGGCCGGTGCGCATGTGTGCGTAATAGCACATGCCATAAAATCAGTGACGGGCTACTCTGTCACACTGTTAAATATAGATGTCGGCATTCAATATGTCACACTTTTTTTTTTTTTACCGCGGTGTGTTTGCAGTGCCCTGGTGGTGGCTTTGTGTCAGGGATGCAGAGGTTTTAATCGCACACCACGCTCCAAAAAATACAACGTAAGTCCCTCTTTCTGTCAGCAGGTCTGTCTGTGGATGTGCAAATAAACAGGCACTGCCACAGATAAATAATTCTAATCTGTTACACCAGGTTCCATGTACCTAGTCAAAGATCTATTAAACACAACAGCTCAACACCATAAGTTATTAAAACAGTAAACACTGAATTACAACAATTCTGCAAAGACAAGTGGGCCAAAATTCCTCCACAGCACTGTAACAGACTCACTGCAAGTTATTGCAAACACGTGGTTGCAGTTGTTGCTGCTAAGGGTGGCCCAACCAGTTATTAGGTTTAGGGGGCAAACACTTTTTCACACAGGGCCATGTAGTTTTGGATTTTGTTTTCCCTTAATAATAAAAACCTTCATTTAAAAACTGCATGATGTGTTTACTTGGGTTATCTTGGACTAATATTTAAATTTGTTTGATGATCTGAAACAAAGTGTGACAAACATGCAATAAAATAAGAAATCAGGAAGGGGGCCAACACTTTTTCACACCACTGTATTGCACAGATAATTGTTTAACTTCATTAATAATTATTATTATATATCTGCATCCACATTTCTAAGTTCATGCAATGAATTTTCCAAGGTATACACTTTGTTACGGAGGGGAGGCTGATGCATAGTTAGTCTTGAAAGCAGAACTTTGGTGCATTGTTGGAAGAGGGGGAGGAATCTGATGCTACAAATGGGGATGCATAAAATATTTCCTTGGTAGCCGATGTGGATATTGCACATAGGCAAGAAAAGTTCCAGAGGAGAAAAACAATCAAGTCTTCGTGACTGTTTTCACTGACAAAGTAAATCCTTAGATATGCCATAACAAACAATGAATGACACTGTGTTAATGCTGATAAAACAAAGCTCTAGTGGTGATTTTACAACAGGAGTTTATACAAACTAATAAATGATCGAGTCAGAATCGATACTACTAAGACAATCTATTTTACTGAAAGAAGTGCTCGATTATGTGTTAGGCATATACAGCAGTAAGGTTTTGACCGGTTGACATAGAAACAGATGAGAACTACATAGCAAATCTCCAGTGTTAAATCAACTCTGAGCCTGTTCATTTAATATAAAAACTGTTCACACACGAACACTTTTTGTTTAGTGTTGATTTCATGTCAGAGATTTTGTTGTTGTACAGTGTGTGCTTATATTGCTCTATCTGTTTTTATTTTCTGCCTTACATTCTATCTTTTGTATTTGTCCTTTGGCTGTGTAAAATAAAAGTGTGCATGACCAGAGTCAGTACAACTTCTTAATAACATCCCTTTACAGCAAAATGGTCAGTGTTAAACTCTGTGAATGTTAATTTAACACTAACAAGTAGGGGTGGGATCGTATATAAGAAAACACGTCATACAGTACTCTTTTGCAAGGCTCAGCTCAAACTCTCACCAATTATCTGATGTAAGAAGATAATAAATTAATAAATTAATCATAATAACATGAGCCCTGCACAGCTGGGAGGGAGTGCAGCGCATATCCTACTCTGACTTTGAGTAGTAACTCAAGTTCTGCAGCCTCAGCCCCACCCTCTCATAAATGATCTTTACACATAATGACAAGTGTTAAGGAGGTGCGCTACAGTCAGTCCGCGACAGTCACTGATCTGACACTTAAATCCATGCATTATTGATCAGTTCACAAAGTAACACATGAATGCAGCTCATGATCAAATACCCTGCACATGTCCTGATGTTGTTTCAGTCCCTAACAGCAACAGGTGAAGTCAGCGTGGCTGCTGTTACTCAGACCAAGCTGTGCATGGCTCATGTTAGGGAGTACAGAGGATATGATCCACTCTGAGGGTGTGTGATATCATATCAGATATATACAATGCCATACATACTTGAAACGATATTTCTATATACAGTGGGTACGGAAAGTATTCAGACCCCTTTAAAATTTTCACTCTTTGTGTCATTGCAGCCATTGTCCAAAATCAAAAAAGTTCATTTTATTTCTCATTAATGTACACTCAGCACCCCATCTTGACAGAAAAAAACAGAAATGTAGAAATTTTTGCAAATTTATTAAAAGAGAAAAACTGAAATATCACATGGTCATAAGTATTCAGACCCTGTGCTCAGTATTGAGTAGAAGCACCCTTTTGAGCTAGTACAGCCATGAGTCTTCTTGGGAATGATGCAACAAGTTTTTCACACCTGGATTTGGGGATACTCTGCCATTCTTCCTTGCAGATCCTCTCCAGTTCTGTCAGGTTGGAGGATGGTGAACGTTGGTGGACAGCCATTTTCAGGTCTCTCCAGAGATGATCAATTGGGTTTAGGTCAGGACTCTGGCTGGGCCAGTCAAGAACGGTCACAGAGTTGTTCTGAAGCCACTCCTTTGTTATTTTAGCTGTGTGCTTAGGGTCATTGTCCTGTTGAAAGGTGAACCTTCGGCCCAGTCTGAGGTCCTGAGCACTCTGGAAGAGGTTTTCTTCCAGGATATCTCTGTACTTGGCCGCATTCATCTTTCCTTCAATTGCAACCAGTCGTCCTGTCCCTGCAGCTGAAAAACACCCCCACAACATGATGCTCCCACCACCATGTTTCACTGTAGGGATTGTATTGGGCAGGTGATGAGCAGTGCCTGGTTTTCTCCACACATACCGCTTAGAATTAACACCAAAAAGTTCAATCTTGGTCTCATCAGACCAGAGAATCTTATTTCTCATAGTCTGGGAGTCCTTCATGTGTTTTTTGGCAAACTCTATGGGGGCTTTCATGAGTCTTGCACTGAGGAGAGGCTTCCGTCGGGCCACTCTGCCATAAAGCCCCGACTGGTGGAGGGCTGCAGTGATAGTTGACTTTGTGGAACTTTCTCCCATCGCCCTACTGCATCTCTGGAGCTCAGCCACAGTGATCTTTGGGTTCTTCTTTACCTCTCTCACCAAGGCTCTTCTCCCACGATTGCTCAGTTTGGCTGGACGGCCAGATCTAGGAAGAGTTCTGGTCGTCCCAAACTTTTTCCATTTGAGGATTATGGAGGCCACTGTGCTCTTAGGAACCTTGAGTGCTGCAGAAATTCTTTTGTAACTCTGGCCAGATCTGTGCCTTGCCACAGTTCTGTCTCTGAGCTCCTTGGGCAGTTCCTTCGACCTCATGATTCTCATTTGCTCTGACATGCACTGTGAGCTGTAAGGTCTTATATAGACAGGTGTGTGCCTTTCCTAATCAAGTCCAATCAGTTTAATTAAACACAGCTGGACTCCAATGAAGGAGCAGAACTATCTCAAGGAGGATCAGAAGAAATGGACAGCATGTGAGTTAAATATGAGTGTCACTGCAAAGGGTCTGAATACTTATGACCATGTGATATTTCAGTTTTTCTTTTTTAATAAATTTGCAAAAATTTCTACATTTCTGTTTTTTTCTGTCAAGATGGGGTGCTGAGTGTACATTAATGAGAAATAAAATGAACTTTTTTGATTTTGGCAAATGGCTGCAATGACACAAAGAGTGAAAAATTTAAAGGGGTCTGAATACTTTCTGTACCCACTGTATACATGTTGATCATGCAATGACTGCAAGAGGCAGTGTGCTAAAAAATTATTTTAAAAAATGTATGCCAGAGTTAAGTTTAAAGACCTCATTATGTTGTATAACTTCTAGGGTTTCGGTTTGCTTTAAATCTTATGTTGGGTTTCACAATCTGTTTGTACTTTAAGGAACCATTTTGTAACTTCATTTGCAAATTAAAAGACTTTCTGTTTCTTGCCTGACGAAGCATCAAACAGCTTCAATATCGCAGACCCTTGCAGTTTCAATGATTCTCAATGACAATGCAGCTCAGGTCTGCAGCACTGCAGTAAAGTTAGGAAAATATTCATATTCCACCTGTAGTAAGACAAACAGCAAGCTACAAGTTAAACTTTATTAAACAGAGTAGTCCTCAGTGCAGGAGTGTCTCTGTACAGCTGCTGTGACATGAGTGTACAGGAACAGACTCCTGTGTGGAAACAGCTTGTTCTGATGAAATGTGGTTGTAGGTGTTCTTTCTTCCGACAGTTGTAAAGGGCATTGTATGGGTTTTAACAATGTTTTGACATTGACTTATTGATCCAAAAACTCAATCTTTTCTTCCTCAATCCCGGGTCCTCTTACAGAAGCCTGGGAGTTTGAGGGTTCTTTGCAGTATCTTAGCTGTTCCTAGCACTGCTCTCTTCTGAACTGAGAGCTCTGATGTTGTTCCTGAGATCTGTTGGAGCCACTCTCCCAGTTTGGGGGTCACAGCCCCGAGGGTGCCGATTACCAGGGGGACCCCTGTTGCCTTCAGCTTACACATCTTTTGGCACATCTCTTCTTTCAGCCCTTGGTATTTCTCAAGCTTCTCATGTTCCTTCTTTCTGATGTTGGGATTGCTACATCTACCACTACGGCCTTCTTCTGCTGTTTGTCCACCACTACTATGTCTGTCTGTATCTGGAAGTCCCACAGGATCTTATCTTGGTCATTCTCAAAAGTCTTCACCTTTGGAGGTGTGTCCCATTTTGACCTTGGAACCTCCAACCCATACTTGGCACAGATGTTCCTGTACACTATGCCGGCCACTTGGTTATGGTGTTCCAAGTATGCCCTGCCTGCTAGCATCTTACAACCTGCTGTTATGTGCTGGATTGTCTCAGGGTCATCTTTGCACAGCCTGCACCTGGGGTCCTGCCTGGTGTGGTAGACCCCAGCCTCTATCGATCTTGTGCTCAGGGCCTGTTCTTGTGCTGCTTAGTGTCTCTGTGCTGTCTATCAGCCCAGCCTTTTCCAGCCACTGGTAGGACTTTTCGATATCAGCCACTTCTTCTATCTGTCGGTGGTACATACCATTCAGGGGTTTGTCCTGCCATGATGGTTCTTGCTCCTCTTCCTCTGCATGGAGCTTCTGTTGTCTGAGATATTCACTAAGTATTCCATCGCTCGGGGCCATCTTCCTGATGTACTCATGGATCTTTGCTGTTTCATCTCGGATGGTGGCTCTCACGCTCACCAGTCCTTGGCCTCCTTCCTTCCTCTTAGTGTACAGTCTCAGGATGCTGGATTTGAGGTGAAACCCTCCATGCATTGTGAGGAGCTTCCTTGTCTTGACATCAGTGGCTTCTATGTCCTCTTTTGGCCAGCTTATTATGCCAGTGGGGTATCTGATGACCGGCAGGGCGTAGGTGTTGATGGCTTGGACCTTGTTCTTCCCATTTAGTTGGCTTCTTAGGACTTCCCTTACACTCTGTAGGTATTTGGCAGTGGCTGCTTTCCTTGCAGCTTCTTCTTCGTTCCCATTTGCCTGTGGGATTCCAAGGTGCTTGTAGAATAGAGAATAGAATATATACATATACAGTGGGTACGGAAATTATTCAGACCCCTTTAAATTTTTCAATCTTTGTGTCATTGCAGCCATTTGCCAAAATCAAAAAAGTTCATTTTATTTCTCATTAATGTACACTCAGCACCCCATCTTGACAGAAAAAAAACAGAAATGTAGAAATTTTTGCAAATTTATTAAAAAAGAAAAACTGAAATATCACATGGTCATAAGTATTCAGACCCTTTGCAGTGACACTCATATTTAACTCACATGCTGTCCATTTCTTCTGATCCTCCTTGAGATGGTTCTGCTCCTTCATTGGAGTCCAGCTGTGTTTAATTAAACTGATTGGACTTGATTAGGAAAGGCACAAACCTGTCTATATAAGACCTTACAGCTCACAGTGCATGTCAGAGCAAATGAGAATCATGAGGTCGAAGGAACTGCCCAAGGAGCTCAGAGACAGAATTGTGGCAAGGCACAGATCTGGCCAAGGTTACAAAAGAATTTCTGCAGCACTCAAGGTTCCTAAGAGCACAGTGGCCTCCATAATCCTCAAATGGAAAAAGTTTGGGATGACCAGAACTCTTCCTAGACCTGGCCGTCCAGCCAAACTGAGCAATCGTGGGAGAAGAGCCTTGGTGAGAGAGGTAAAGAAGAACCCAAAGATCACTGTGGCTGAGCTTCAGAGATGCAGTAGGGAGATGGGAGAAAGTTCCACAAAGTCAACTATCACTGCAGCCCTCCACCAATCGGGGCTTTATGGCAGAGTGGCCCGACGGAAGCCTCTCTGAAGTGCAAGACACCTGAAAGCCCGCATAGAGTTTGCCAAAAAACACACGAAGGACTCCCAGACTATGAGAAATAAGATTCTCTGGTCTGATGAGACCAAGATTGAACTTTTTGGCATTAATTGTAAGCCGTATGTGTGGAGAAAACCAGGCACTGCTCATCACCTGCCCAATACAATCCCTACAGTGAAACATGGTGGTGGGAGCATCATGTTGTGGGGGTGTTTTTCAGCTGCAGGGACAGGGCGACTGGTTGCAATTGAAGGAAAGATGAATGTGGCCAAGTACAGGGATATCCTGGAAGAAAACCTCTTCCAGAGTGCTCAGGACCTCAGACTGGGCCGAAGGTTCACCTTTCAACAGGACAATAATAATAATAATAATAATAATACATTTTATTTCATGGCGCCTTTCAAAGTCTCAAGGTCACCTTACAGATAGAAAAGGAAGCATACAGCATGATATACATAGAGTGCATTAAAACAACAGTAACAAGAATACATAAACGGCGGGAGAGAATGTAAAGGCAAAAGCGTGGATTATCTAGGAAGTGGGCGAAGTACAGTACAAGTAAATTGAAATACAGAAACCCAGATGACAGAACAACAAATATGAAACAGTATGAGACAATATGAAATAGGCAGAGGGTGGTAGGACATCACGGGCTGCTTTGAGAAGTTAAGAGAGTTAGGTGGAAAACGCTATACGGAACAGATATGTTTTGAGTGATGATTCCAAATCCAATTTATCGGACAGATTCCAGTTTGTTCATGTCCATGATGAACCTTCCACACGAACAAAAGTTAGTTATGGAGTTCCACAAGGTTCTGTGCTAGGACCGATTCTGTTCACCCTGTACATGCTTCCTTTAGGATATATCATTAGGAAGCACTCTATTAATTACCACTGCTATGCGGATGACACTCAGTTATATCAATCTATTAAACCTGTTAACACAAACCAGTTAACCAGACTTCAAGCCTGTCTAACTGACATAAAGGCTTGGATGACCAGTAACTTTTTACTTTTAAACTCGGAGAAAACAGAAGTCATTATATTTGGGCCTAAAAATCTCAGAAATAACTTTTCTAAAATTATAGCTACTCTAGATGGCATAGCCCTGGCCTCCAGCACTACTGTAAAAAACCTTGGAGTTATTTTTGACCAGGACATGTCCTTTAACTCACACATAAAACAAATTTCTAGAACTGCATTCTTTCACCTGCGCAACATTTCCAAAATTAGGAACATCCTGTCTCAAAATGATGCAGAAAAACTAGTCCATGCGTTTGTTTCCTCAAGGCTAGATTACTGTAACTCATTACTATCTGGATGTCCTAATATCTTAATAAAAAGCCTCCAATTAATCCAGAATGCCGCAGCCAGAGTCCTGACAGGAACTAGCAGGAGAGATCATATTTCTCCTATATTGGCTTCTCTTCATTGGCTCCCTGTAAAATATAGAATAGAATTTAAAATCCTTCTTCTCACATACAAATCCCTTCATAATCAAGCTCCTTCATACCTTAAAGACCTCATAGTACCATATTATCCCAATAGACCACTTCGCTCTCAGAGTGCAGGCCTACTTGTGGTTCCCAGAGTTCTCAAAAGCAGAATGGGAGGCAGAGCCTTTAGCTATCAAGCTCCTCTCCTGTGGAACCAGCTCTCAGCCTGGGTTCAGGAGGCAGACACTCTCTGTACTTTTAAGGCTAGACTTAAAACCTTCCTCTTTGACAAAGCATATAGTTAGGGCTGGCTTCAGGCAACCCTGAACCATCCCTTAGTTAGTTATGCTGCTATAGGCCTAGACTGCCCAAGGACCATTGGTGCACTGAGCTCCCCTACCCTACCCGCCCCCCCCTCCCCCTTCTCTCCGACCTCATGTATATTCCACCATTGAATGTTACTAACCTTGTGCTCTCTCTCTCCCCTAGTTTGTGCTCTCTCCCTCCCTCTCTCTCTCTCTCTCTCTCTCTGTACCTTCTGCAGGTGTCCCTGGTCCTGGAGCTGTTTATCGCTGATGTGCAGTTACTGGCCCCACCAACTTGCAGTGTCTATTTGTTGTTTATTGTTGCTGTTCTTTTCTCTCTGCTCTATCCACTCACCCCAACCGGTCGAGGCAGATGGCCGCCCAAACTGAGCCCGGTTCTGCTGGAGGTTTTTTTCTTCCGTTAAAGGGAGTTTTTTCCTCTCCACTGTCGCCAAGTGCTTGCTCATAAGGGAATTGTTGGGTTTTTAGTTTTAGTTTTTGTAAAGTGCCTTGAGATGATTTGTATTGTGATTTGGCGCTATACAAATAAAATTGAATTGAATTGAATTGAATTGAATTGATTTAAAAGTTGATAAGTCCGGAGACGACCGGATGCGATGAGGGAGAATGTTCCAAAGGCGGGGCGCAGTGTGGCTGAAGGATCTAGCGCCCATGGTGGCCAGGCGCGCTGTAGGGGTGCAGAGGAGAGTGGAACTGGAGGAGCGGAGAGGACGAGGCGGAGAATAGATATGAAGTAGTTCAGTGATGTATGGTGGGGCAATAGAGTGGAGGGCTTTGTAGGTGAGAAGGAGGATTTTATAGTTTATACGGAAGGACACAGGGAGCCAGTGAAGTTGTTTAAGGACAGGGGTGATATGATGTGAGGATGGAGTTCTGGTGATGATTCGGGCAGCAGAGTTCTGGACAAGTTGAAGTTTGCGAAGTGATTTGAGAGGTAGACCAGTGAGGAGTGAGTTACAGTAATCCAAACGAGAGGTGACAAAGGCGTTAATGAGTATTGCCGTGCTATCGGTGGTGAGTGAGGAACGGATGCGGTTTATGTTACGGAGATGGGAGTAGGCCGACCGGGTAGTGGTATTGATATGCTGAGTGAAGGAGAGAGTACCGTCTAGGATGACACCCAGGCTTTTAACTTGGGGGGAGGGGGGGACAGTATTGTTGTCAATGTGAATGGAGAAGGTGCTGGTTTTAGAAAGGGTGGATCTGGTGCCCACGAGGAGAATTTCAGTTTTGTCAGGGTTGAGTTTCAAAAAGTTATGGGTGAACCAGGATTTGATATTATGTAAGCAGGTAAGGAGGGAGGGAGGGGGGAGGGTAGAAGATGGAGCAGCAGAGAGGTAGAGCTGGGTGTCGTCTGCATAACAGTGGAAATTGATGTTATGTAGCCTAAGGATATTTCCGAGAGGAAGGAGATAAATAATAAAGAGGAGGGGCCCCAGGACAGAGCCCTGAGGCACGCCACAACTGACAGTAGAGGGCTGGGAGTGGAAGTTCTGGAGATGGACGGACTGGGTGCGGTCAGATAGGTAGGAGGTGAACCATGAGAGGACCGAGCCGGCTATGCCGATGGAAGCAAGGCGATGGAGGAGAATATTGTGTGAGATGGTGTCAAAAGCTGCAGTTAGGTCAAGGAGGATGAGGATGGAGACAAGGCCAGAGTCTGCGGCTACTAGGAGGTCGTTGGTGATTTTGACCAGGGCAGTTTCAGTGCTGTGAAGTTGGCGGAAACCAGATTGAAAGTGTTCGTATAGGCTATTGGCGGAAAGGTGGGTATGGACCTGGTGGTGAACAACTTTTTCCAGGATTTTGGAGAGGAACGGGAGATTGGAGATAGGGCGGAAGTTGTTAAGGTCGGCAGGATCGAGACCAGGTTTTTTTAGAATTGGTGAGATGATGGCTGTCTTGAGTGATGGGGGTACGATGCCAGAACTGAGGGAAGTGTGAATAATGTGGGTAAGATGAGGAAGGAGAGAGGGGAGACAGAGCTTGACGAGGTTGGTTGGTAGGGGGTCAAGTTTGCAGGTTGAGGGTTTGGATTTGAGGATCAGGGAAGAGATAACCGTGGTGGGTGGAATGATAAAACTCGAAAGCAGGGAGGATACTGGTAGAGAGGGAAGGGTACAGTGGAGGCAGTTCGCAGTGTCACAGATGGGGGGAAATTGCTGGTGTATATTTTCGATTTTTGATGAGAAGAAATCCAGGAAGTTATTGCACAAGGTGGTGGAGAGTGAAGGGAAGAGAGGAGTATCGGGAGGGCCCAATAAATTTTTGACAGTGGAGAAGAGGGAACGCGTGGAGCCAGAGGCGGATACAATAAGCGAGGCATAGAAGTCAGATTTTGTTTGAGTAATGGTTTGCTTGTACTTCAGTATGTGGTTTAGGTATAAGTCCTTGTGGGTGGATGAACCGGTTTTTTTGAAGAGACGTTCAAGGCGGCGGGCTTGGGTTTTGAGGAGGCGGAGTTCGGGTGTGTACCATGGAGCAGAGTGCGTAAAGGATACAGATCTAGTTTTGAGTGGGGCGAAGGTGTTGAGTAGATTTCGTAGCTCACAGTTGAAATTGGATAACATGTTGGAGAGGGACGGTGTGTAATTAGTACATGAAAGGTTGTTGAGAGCAGCAGTGAAGGAGGGGAGGTCGATGTTCTTTAAGTTACGGAAGGTGATGGTGCGGGAGAGGTGGGTTTTGAAGAGAGGTAGTTTGACCTACACAATGACCCTAAGCACACAGCTAAAATAACAAAGGAGTGGCTTCGGAACAACTCTGTGACCGTTCTTGACTGGCCCAGCCAGAGCCCTGACCTAAACCCAATTGAGCATCTCTGGAGAGACCTGAAAATGGCTGTCCACCAACGTTCACCATCCAACCTGACAGAATTGGAGAGGATCTGCAAGGAAGAATGGCAGAGGATCCCCAAATCCAGGTGTGAAAAACTTGTTGCATCATTCCCAAGAAGACTCATGGCTGTACTAGCTCAAAAGGGTGCTTCTACTCAATACTGAGCACAGGGTCTGAATACTTATGACCATGTGATATTTCAGTTTTTCTTTTTTAATAAATTTGCAAAAATTTCTACATTTCAGTTTTTTTCTGTCAAGATGGGGTGCTGAGTGTACATTAATGAGAAATAAAATGAACTTTTTTGATTTTGGCAAATGGCTGCAATGACACAAAGATTGAAAAATTTAAAGGGGTCTGAATACTTTCCGTACCCACTGTATGTGTGTGTGTGGTAATATGTTCACATATAAAATCATTTTAGCGTTGAGATTTAAAAATGGTGATTTTGCTGTGTAGACATGTACAAAATATCTGATCCTCCAGCACAAAAGTCAGTCTTCTGATTATAGCTTCAATTTTATTTACTTAGGTTTTATCTGCAGTGTCTGACAGTGAAAAAATTCCTATCTTGAAGTGCAGCTTCACATGCGATTGAACTCCAGTCCTCTGTGTGAAAGCGCAGCACTGTTCAGCTCCACCAATCCTTCGCTATCACACCAGGGTGTCACCGGGTTAAAGGCAAAACGTCATTCATTCAAAAAGCAGCCTACGTTATATCGGAATATAATCAAACACTCAGGTATGTACAAGACATATCTACATTTGTGGTTTAGTTACACAGGGTAGTGTAGTTTGGCTGATTTCCCTCATGAAGTCAATCTAAAATTTCCAAAATATTAAAGTAAAGTAACAACGATCTTTACACAATAATAGCAGTTTGCATCAAACCCTGGCCAAAAGACCTTTTCTTTACTTCAGTTTCTAAGCATACATTCAGTATAGTATGTGCTTCAATATGGTCTGTGCATTCTCAGGGTGCTGTATGTGTGAGTGTAAGCTGAGCACCACCTACAGACATTATAACAGTCTGGTACTTGCACATGCTCTGCCACTGTACAAATGAACAGTTGCAGTAAAAATGGAAATGTGTGACACTTTGACCCGCTAAATCAAAAAAGGATCTTGCTGATGATATGTGGATTTTGAGCAGGTCTATTCATTATTTATTCAAGCCAGACAGGTCAAGTATTTGTGTTTCTTTTCTCATCTACTCTTACTGTTTTATTGCTCCCTCTGTCTGCCTGGAATAAATTCTCACTTTGTTTTCACACAGTAAAAATTTAAAGCCTCGAGGTTAAATATTTAATGCTGAAGTAATCTGTTTTTATGCCATTAATCAGCTGGGCTGCTAGGCCAGAACAGGCCATACATGTTTAATAGAGGATGCTGAAAGAACACAATGCGCGCTGACTACTTTTCCTTTTATCCCCCTTTAATTTCCTGTGCTTCCTTTTCACATACATGTTTGTGTATTTGTGACATCTCTGCATTTGAAAAGTAGCACTTGAATCTCTCTAACACATACACAGCTCTTGTGCTAAATATATTAATTATTCTTTTGCACTGACAAAATCAGTTAACTAAATCACAAACACTATGAAAGAGTCCACTCTTGGAAGACATTCCTCCCATATAAACAATGTACAGTAAACCCCCAAAATATGCGAGGGTTATGTTCCTAGAGCACCCGCGAATTGTGAAAAAACGCTATGTGGTCAAACAAAATGCATAAATGCAGATTTTTTATAGTTTATAGTTACCCTATGCCCCCAAATATGCTCCCAAAACACTTTAATTTCATTTCTAACTCAGCTTAATACATTATTAGTAAATAATAATCAGTGACCAAAATTAGTAAATTATATTGTTCTTAATAATTTAGCGTTAAAACATGAAAAATTAAATACGGCCACAAAAAAAAAAGCCATAAAAAATTGCGGAGGATATTTGCGGTTTCTGCGAAATTGCAGGGGTGTCCATGCACAATTATTAGTTACGTTCTAAGGAAAAATATGCAAGCTAATGAGGCCGCGAACTCTGAACCGGGACTTTGCAGGTGTACACTGTATTTCCCTTAAATTGCAAAAGACAAGAACTTGCTTCTAATATTTCATTTTCATTTAATTTTTTTTTTCAGTCCCATCTCCATCCAGCTAAATATTTACACACATTTAACAGAAGTAAACGGGAATTTTTTTTCCTAACACCACTTTCTTGATTTTATTTTCTAGAAGTTTTGCTTTTATTAGATAGGTTTCAGTGGAAGAAAGAGGGGTGTGACGTTATTTGTTAAGCTTCTATGCAGCTTAACCAACAAATCACCAGAAGAAATTATTACACATATTATTACTTTCCAAATCTTTGCTGTTCATCTGCAAAGACAGGTGCCACACAAATGACAAATGGACAGTAACTCTTCTTCCTACCTTAGTCACAGCCTGCTGCAAACGGTAGAGGGAGTTGACCACAGCAACATTTCTCCTCTGGCCCTCTGTTAATGGACCAATTACCTGACTGGCATCACCCTGAGTACACAACTGCAGATAGGGAGAAGTAAAAGTAATGTCAGACACACACAGTGAGGCAGTGTACAGTAAGTAAACAGGATACATATAAAAGAAACAAATGGAATAAATTAGTTTTCAGTAACTACTCTCACTGAGGAGCTTCATGGGTTAAAGTCATGCATAAAGCTGTATAAGGAACTTTCCAGAACTTTAGGTTACTTGTGTAGCCCCGGTTCTCTGAGTAGCATGTAGCAGTAGCAGTAGTTCTCTGAGATGTCTGACTATGGGATACACTCCCTTGCGTATTCACAGAGACACTGCACCACTACGCCAGCCCTGAGTGGCTGGCAATCGTGACGTCTGTGTTATGACCTCCTGCCGTATAAGCTGCAGACACAACATCACTAGTCATTGAAAATAAGTATACCTCTTCTTGTTCACCCCAGTAACAAGAAGGGTGGTCTGGGGAGACATGGCACTCATGCACCTCAGAGAACCAAGGTTACGCAAGTAACCTAAAGTTCTCTTTCATAGCAGGAGGCTACTCCAAGAAGAGTGCCATCCAGTTTGTAGAACCTTGCAAAAGTAAGAGGAGATGACCATGACTAGCAGTGGCACAAAT
Organism: Mastacembelus armatus; assembly: GCF_900324485.2. Taxonomy (NCBI): domain Eukaryota; kingdom Metazoa; phylum Chordata; class Actinopteri; order Synbranchiformes; family Mastacembelidae; genus Mastacembelus; species Mastacembelus armatus. Next base: position 2,060,439 of record NC_046655.1, on the reverse strand, counting down.
GTCCTGAATGGACAAGGCCCAAAAGGTCGCCAGGCCCCTAGTGGAGTGAGCCCGCAAAAGAACTTGTTTTCTCCACATAAGCATTCAGCGCACGAACAGGACATAGCTTATGTAGATGCTCCTGTTCTGGGGAAGTGTGCGGTGGAGGCTGGAAGTCCTCAACATTCACCTTAGAGTAGGACCCAAGCACCTTAGGAACAAAAGCTGGATTGGGCCTAAGAGTCACCCCTAAACTGCCTGGAATTAACTGCATGCAAGAAGGGTGCACAGACAAGTTTTGTAGTAACCAAAGCTAGGAGTAAAACCATTTTACAGGGACATTTTCAAATCAATGGTCTCTAGTGGTTCAAAAGGATGACCGGTGAGTGCACACAGCACCACTGCTAAATCCAAAAGAGAGACACAGGAGGGGAGACGGGTAACAACCTTCAAGCTGCTCTCATAAACATGCAGAAAGGCAGGTTATTAGGTAGCCTAGGAGCAGTCAACATGGAGCTGACATTAAAAGCTCCATGTTGCCGGCTTGTAGGCTCTCTCAGTCAAGGTGAACTGAAAACGGTCGGCCTTAGACAGGAGGGTGGGTGGTCGTGATGAAGCAGCTGCTGTTAGAATAAGGGCATTGTAAATTGCTAACTGTGTTATGAGAATTGTCATTTTGCAGACAGATTTATGTAAAGGGTGCAACCAGGCATATCACAGTCAAGGATGTTCTCTGTTTTTCTGTGCAAATCACCAAGACATGTAAAGATATGGATGTGAACTCTGTATGAACTTTGAAGTTAACCTATGTTTCAACTTTCCCCTGTTGTGTAAAGTGAGACGGTGCCTGGAAGTCATGTAACCACATCACATATAAATTAAAGTGTTCTGGGCGAGTTCGGGGCTGCAGCCGGGGATAGCACCAAGTGTGCATCTCCTAAAAGTCACGAGCTCAACCTAGAACAAAGAAAAGAAAGTCTCTGTGTAGATGTTTGATTAGAACCAACATTTATTGGTGTTTCCGCGCGGGTTCCAATACAGCATCAATGGTGAAGAGGAGGACGAGGACGCTGGAAAACTGTGCACAGTCGGTCCCATAGGGGATCGAGGAAAATCCACCCTCGTGAATTCGACGGGAGGTCGGTGTCTACTCGCCTGAAAAGATCCTCTTCACTTCTGCTGCTTGACGGAAGCCGGACAAGAGACGTATCTGCAGAAATAGGTGAGCTGCGTTGACTTCTATGTCTGGGACATAGCAGTGTCAGGGACACTAGAAAACAGCTGTAGAGTTCGTCAGGGACGAAACCTATGTCTGGACATAGCAGTGTCAGGGACACTAGAAAACAGCTGTAAGTTCGTCAGGGACGAAACCTATGTCAGGGACATAGCAGTGTCAGGGACACTAGAAAGCAGCTGTAAGTTCGTCAGGGACGAAACCTATGTCAGGGACATAGTAGTGTCAGGGACACTTGAAAAGTAAAAGCGCTATTCGTCAGGGACGAAAAGAAAGTATCAGGGATACTGAAACACGTGTGAGTGAATGAGAGCGTGTGAGTGAATGAGAACGTGTGATTGATGGTAGTTGACGGACTATTGTCGGCTGAATAGAGCAGCGTCACTACCTATTTAAACTGTGTATTTTGTTGGGCACAAGTAAAAATTGAAAAGTTGAGTGTGGTGGACGGCTGTATCCGCAGGTAATTAGTACCTGTAGAAGCTTGATACAGTGGACGATCCCCGCGCTGTTGTGACTGATCGTTTGCTTGTGCCAAAGTTGCAACTATGGGAAAGGGGAACAGTAAACCCCAATTAATGGGGGATCCTAAATTTATGAACACTTATTCTCCTGGATCAGCGAGATATTTAGGAGAATGGAAGAAAAAGTATGAGTTTCCTGGAAAATTGGAAACCTGCCCATGCGATAAATTGGTAACTCAGTTAAAAGCAGAAATGGCCATAGTAGAACCTAAGAAAATTGATAAATTTAAATTGCAGCTCATTGAGGCAGTAAAGTGGCAAGAGCAAGCTGAAAAGAGAAGAGATAAAAGTCCCTCATAGCAGCCCTCCAAGAGGACCCAGCTGATTTTGTAGGGCGCCCACAAGCATTAATTCAACAAGAAGAAGCGGCTGCTGCGGCTGCCGCACCTGTGACGAGGGCAGCGAGGACAGCCGCGACCCCGCCTCCTACGGCTGGACCTGCTCTAATCAGTCCTAGCCGCACTAGATCAGGAAATCTGTATGGTCCTTTAATTGATGAGGTCCAGGGACTGGCAGAGGCTATGTCAAAATTAAGTCCGTTTAGGGACCTCCAGGGCGATGGGTCAAGGATGGGGCCCCGTCCTGATCCGCCGCCCTGGCCACCATTGACTGACCCAGCCAGCATCTTTCCAGCCATAGAGGTGCCTAACCCTCATTTTGGAGTAGGGAATGATAACAGGCCCCTTCTCCTGGTAAGGAGACCGTGGTCTTGTAAGGAGCTAGAGGATGCAGTAAAAGGGCTAGGGGACCCCCTCGCTAATGTTCGTTAATGGATTGAAAATCTGCAACAACTTAGACAAACTTACAATTTGGACGGGCAGGAGATTGACTCAGTGTGCAGGAAAGCTTTAGGACACAGAGGGGAGGATATACAGGGCGGACTCCAGCGGGGGAGGTTTTGGCCCCCGGAGACCCAGTCTTAGACAACCAAGTTGCATTACTGACAGAGTAAAAAATGCATTTGTTAAACCTCCTGATTACCAAGCTATTGCCCAATGTAAACAAAAAGAAGGTGAGGATGTGTAGGACTATAGAGGATGGCTAGAGGAAGTGTTTAAAGCAAACAGTGGTTTGGATCCCTCTGACACTGTCGCTTCCCCCTATCAGCAACAACTGAAACAGGCCTTGCTGAGTGGGTTTCTTCCGTCCATCACCCACCACATCCGAAAGCTAAATATTAATACACCCACAGATGGAGTGACTCAAATAATGAATTATGCACAGCATGCCCAAGACTTACAGAAACATAAATCAGAACAACAATCAAAAGCTGCAGTGTTTGCACTACTGGATGTCATGAGTGGCAGAGGTAGAGGGAGCTCAGGGAGAGGCTTTGGAAATAGGAAATGGAAGGATGATGTATGCTATAATTGTGGTAGACCAGGACACTTTGCCCGTGATTGTGATGAGCAGAACCAGAGCTCAGGGAGAGATGAAGGCAGACGATCAGAAGAGTATAGGAGACTGGGACCCTTTAACCCCCAAGCATGACTAGGCCCTACTGTAGACGAAATGTTGGACCTTGAAGAAATAGTAGAAACTTATTATAATGCAGAAGGGAATAAGGTAATGCCCATTAGAATGCTAAAAATTAACGGAGTGAAAATAAAGTTTTTGTGTGACACAGGAGCAGATAGAACAGTTTTGAGGGATAGAGTTCCTGGAGTGACAAGAGGTGATAAAAATATTTTTGTAAAATCAGCGAATGGACAGGTCACCCCTTGCAGTTTCTCCCAAAGTTTTATGATTGAGGATGAGGCATCTGGCTTTCAGGAAAAGGTAATGGCAGTTTTGTGTCCTAACTGTCCTCTGAATTTATTGGGCAGAGATCTGTTGAGTAAGTTAAAAATATCCCTAGTGCCTACTACTAACGGGATGGCAGCCATAGGCCCGGGGGAGGAGATCCCCTCTTACGTAGTGCTGAAGCAAGGGGCGTCACATTACTGGTGGTCCCTAGATCTGCCCATGCCTGACCCTGGACGCACAGGAGAGCAGCTCCTGCGCCTGCTGCCTGATCCTCAACCACCACACTCAGAAAGTCTCTCACCAGAGCAGATGCATGTCACCCTCTATTATAAACACACCCCAGGTCCAGATTTTGACTATGTACGGAAGTTTGAGAAGTTAGGGCCACAGAGAATAACGCTTAGGACCCTTTATACTGATAGGAAAGGAAAGGCAGTCTGCTCTGTTAGTCTTCCTCCAGAAGCTAAGCGCCTCTTGATGGGACGGTCACCTAATCCTCACTTGTCAGTGTCTAAGACGAATGACATGCACTGGGAGGAGTTAAAGCAGTTTTTGAATAAAGCTGAGAGTAGTTGTGATTGGCATGAAGAAGAAGGAGGCTGGTTTAGTAATAGTGTGGGAAGCTGTTTTTACAAAAACTTAAATTGGGTTGTAACGGCCACTCCCCGTGCTCACATGGGGGAGGATGACCGAGAATGAGTGTTACTTCTGGAGGAGTTAGATCCGTGTTTGGCTGAGGTGCCTGACAGTTTCTGGTCTCGGAGCAAAACTGATGTAGGCCTAATGACCACAGCTCCAGAAGTTATTATTAAGGCCAAATCTGATTATAGACCTAGGATAAAGCAGTATCCCCTTAAACCAGACGCCCTTCAGGGAATCAGGCCTGTGGTACAAGAGATGCTTGATGCAGGGATCCTGGTGAGAGCACCAGAGGCTCAGTGTAACACCCCTATATTTCCAGTGAAAAAGGCTGATGGGAGGAGTTGGAGGATGATTCAAGCCTTAAGGGAAGTAAATAAAGCAGTTGAAAGTAGGGCCCCGTGTGTCCCAGATCCTCACACTCTGCTGAACCATATAAAACCTGAAATGAAGTGGTTCAAGGTTGTGGATCTCAGTAATGCTTTTTTCTCTATCCCAGTACATCCAGACTCACAGGGATGGTTTGGGTTCACCTTTGAGGGAAAGAAACTTACCTACACCAGGTTGCCACAGGGTTATGTTGATAGCCCCACTATATTTGTATTAGAATTGGAAAATTGCTTATCTACATTCCATGTGCCTTCACATAGCCAAATTTTGACCTATGTGGATGATATCTTAATTACATCAGACACTCAGCAGCACAACAAAGACACGGCGATAGCACTGTTCAAACATTTAGAAAGAACAGGTAACAAAGCATCTCCAAAAAAGCTACAGTGGGCTACTTCTGAAGTTGTATTCCTGGGTCATAAATTAACACCAGAAGGCAGAGCCCTGACTGAATCCAGGAAAGCAGCTATTCAACAAGCCTGTAAGCCTATCACTAAGCAACAGATGATGCAATTCTTAGGGCTGTGTAACTACTGTCGACAGTGGATTCCAGATTATGCTCAAGTAACACAACCGCTGTTAGACTTGATTTATGAAACACCGATGGCCATGAAGCAGGAAATACAATGGGCTCGCAGAGGAATGAAGACAGCTGGAGGACAGTCAGTTAGACATGCCCCACTCTTAAAAGAGTTATTACAAGCTGTCATGTTACCAAAACGACTCGCTGTCTGTATATGTGCCGCACATACGAAGAAATTAAATCCAATATCCAAAGGAAACAATAGAGCGGATGCTATAGCAAAAGCAGCGGCACAGGGACAGTTTGGGAAATGTAACCTATACCTCATGGAAGAAGTGAAACAGCCTATAGATCATGAAGTACTTTCAGACATGCAGAAAAGAGCCCCACCGGCTGAACAGCAACTCTGGCTCAAAGAAGGAGCCATAATTGAGCAAGACCTTTTTAAGATTAAAGACAAACTTTGCCTGCCTAGAAGTCTTTATCATACGGCAGCTATTTTGACGCATGGGCCTTGCCATGTGTCAACAGGAGGGATGGTATATGCAGTGGAGAAGTATTTCTACGCACCACCAGGTTTTAATAACTACTCAAAAAATTTTTGTAAATCCTGTTTGACTTGCTGTAAGCATAACCCACAGGGAAATCTCAGACCAAAGAGAGGGAGATTCCCCAATCCGGACTATCCATTCCAAGTTATTCACATGGATTTCATAGAGTTGCCATAATGTCAGACATACAAGTATTGTCTTGTTTTGATAGATGCATACTCTAAGTGGGTTGAGATTGTGCCTAGCAAAAGTGCTGATGCACTAACAGTGGCCAAAGCGCTGTGCAAAAGTATAATCCCAGATCATGGAATCCCACAGTGAGTCTACAGTGATAATGGTCCACATTTTGTAAATGAAGTAGTTACGCAGATGTCTAAATATCTGTGGGGTTTGAATTGAAAAACCACTGTTCATACCATCCCCAAAGTGCAGGCCTGGTAGAAAGAACTAATGGCACTATAAAGATGAGACTGAGGAAAACTATGGAGCAAACGGGAAGGACATGGGTGGAATGTCTCCCCCTGGTGAAAATGTATATGAGGGTCACGCCAACAGACAGAGGCCTGACCCCGTTTGAAATCCTTTATGGAAGATCTTTTACACTTCCCATTTGTGACAATGTGTGTGAAAAACCTCAAGGAGAAACTACTCTAGCTGAATGGATGAGCAAGATGTTGCAAACTAGAGAAGTTATGAGTGCAAATAATCTGCCAAGAGATGTTTTGTCTCCACAGGTGCAGAGAGTCAAACCTGGTGACCAAGTCCTGATAAAGGTCATCAAGAGGAAGACCTGGTCCACTCCCAAGTGGGAGGGGCCCTATACAGTGATCCTGACCACTCCCACTGCAGTGAAGATTCAGGAGAGATCTACGTGGATTCACCAGAGCCACTGCAAGATACTACAGCCACTAGGAGCCGAGTAAGGTGGAAGTCAGCCGGTATCAAAACCCTTGGCTGCTGAAGAGACCATCTGATCCTTACTCCCAGCTATGGCTCTCCATTGGCTGATTCTGTGTCTAGGGACACTAAGTATTGTCTGTTATGTAAGCACAGAGGTGACTGTAAATACCACTTGCTCCCTGGTCGAACGCCTAATACAGCGAGCGTTGGGCCCGGTGGAGCAACAGGTGGATCAGCTATACCCTCTCCTCACAGCCATGGACCACTCTGATGAAGACGATGATGAACAGGCTGTGTAAATACTGATTATGTGTAACTGTTTGTGCTCTGATAGAGGACCAGAGGTGGTCGCCCAGGAGCCTGGGGGCCGGTTGGGAATTTTTCCTTTACAGAAGGTTTTCGCCCAACCCCTCACAGAGCCTTGCTTCTCCAAATCTTGTTTGGTCATAATGACGAGTTTCCAGAAAATCCCAAAAGGAAGATGGAAACTCTGATACTATGGTGAAAATGACAAACAGGAGGGAAATGTTAGAATAAGGGCATTGTAAATTGCTAACTGTGTTATGAGAATTGTCATTTTGCAGACAGATTTATGTAAAGGGTGCAACCAGGCATATCACAGTCAAGGATGTTCTCTGTTTTTCTGTGCAAATCACCAAGACATGCAAAGATATGGATGTGAACTCTGTATGAACTTTGAAGTTAACCTATGTTTCAACTTTCCCCTGTTGTGTAAAGTGAGACGGTGCCTGGAAGTCATGTAACCACATCACATATAAATTAAAGTGTTCTGGGCGAGTTCGGGGCTGCAGCCGGGGATAGCACCAAGTGTGCATCTCCTAAAAGTCACGAGCTCAACCTAGAACAAAGAAAAGAAAGTCTCTGTGTAGATGTTTGATTAGAACCAACAGCTGCTAACTTCGGATGAAGAAGGGCTGCAACCAGAGGCTCCAATGGTGGCAAGTGAGCCATTGCAAGTCTGTCCATATTATCAAAATCCAAGGAAGACGCACCCTGTATGGGAGTCTTGCTGGAATATGGATTTTCCTTCCAGGAGACTGTAACTTCATCCAAGAGTTCCGGGAACACTGGGAGAAGCTGTCCGCTTTGCTTGGGGTAATTTCTTCTCTTCATTGCATGAAGGTGGAGCTTCGGCTGCGATGGGGATATTTAGCCTCACCACTGCACGTTTGCACACGTCATGCAGATCTGCACTCAAGGGAGGCTTTGCAGCTTTGAGAGGCTCATTGGTCAGTGGGTTTAAGCCTCAGGGGTTGACGAACACGCCGGTGTGTTTTGTTGCATCTTCTCCTGATAACGCTGAAACCAACTTAAATTACTCTGTCAGTTTTGATTGTACAGATAAGAGCAATATATCATTTGAATCAGTCTACTTTTATTTGTATACACTCATAATAACAAAACGCTGTGCTTTTGTAAAATAAAAAAGCAGACAAGGTGCGCTCTCTGTCTTCTCTGTTTCTGTCACCGCTCTTCACAGACACGTAAAGAAGACAACCTGAATCTCAGCGAATAATTGCCTCAAAGACATGAGAAATATATGCATAAAGCTTGTAATGTCTTCTTTTAAATGAAATAACTCAAGTTAAGAAAATCTCTTTTTATGTAATCCATATGAAAGTAAGGCGTGGTACGGTTTCTCTTGTCTCTCTGTGATCCTGTCTCGCACTGAGCGCACTGTTCATATGGAAAATACCTGAGGTTACCTACAGGTTACTTACCATGCATAAACGATGTTTTCTCAAAAACAATTATGTATAAACTTGCTGCTCACATATTATTGTAGCCCAGTTTGTGCTGATTACAGTGTTATCAGACTTTAACCATTAATATGTTTAAAAGCAAATGTCAGGGCATGTCAAAACTTGTCCAGGGCCCCAAAACATCCTTAGACTCCAGAGGGTTAACAGCCACTGGAAGCTGGGGTGCTACCGTAGACTCGTTAAGGACAGGGTCCCTCTCTGAGAAACTGACCTGGCGGGTCAATCTACAACGGAGAGTAAAACGGGTGCAGTGGACGCATGGACCGGGGTTATCTATCGCAGAGCGGGCATTTTCCAGCCCGAGAAATGACAAGCAGACCTGCTGTGAGTCTTTATTCAAAATTTTGTTCCTGTAGGTGCACACTCGAGTGCCATCCTCCATCTCCTTCATGGTGGAAGACAGCTTTTCAGCTGTGGCCATTGGTAATTGCTAGGGATGCTAGGTTGGTAGGTAACGAGAGAAGTGGCTATGGTGACGTTGTGTCAGCAGCTTATAAGGTAGGAGGTCATGACCCACATGCCACGACAGCCAGCCATTCAGGGCTGGCATAGTGCTACAGTGCTTCTGTGAATACGCAAGCGTTCGTATCCCATAGTGAGACATCAAAACGAGTGCTATGAAAGAGAACATTTAAAGGCTTTGGGACACCTGTGTCTCCATGCGGTCTTAGGAGGTAAACAGACATAATCAAATGGATTCTTTACAATTCAGAATAACACCATGCACGCACACACACTCACATACTCTCTCTCACACACACACACACACACACAGACACACACACACACACACACACACACACTGCTGTACACACCAGCTGTTCAGACTTGACACAGAAGAGCTGGACAGTCTTGGCAGCATTCTTTGCCACAGCCAGGGAGAGGTTCGGATCTACTGATGCTACATTCAGTTCACTGCAAACAAACACACAAAGCAAATGAGCACAGGTTCGCCTTTCTTTCTGTTAAAATAACATAACCTAGCTATTTTTCAAATGCAAGCTATAAAAATCAGTTTGTAGTCAAACTGTACCTTGGGTACATAATGTTTTCATCACTAATGATTCATCTATGTTGTTTGAATATGAGGGGTGATGTATCAGGTCACGACAATAGACTAATAAAAATGTTGTAAAATACATCATGAATAATGTCATGTTACTAGAATAACCTCACAAATAAAAGACTTGTTTCATTTTAACAAAGCAATTGAGTTTAGTATTTTAATACTTAGTGCTGATGCCAATATGTTCATTATCATCAGTTGGCTGTAATAGTGAACAGAATTATTTTCCTGGGATTTCTAGGATTTGATATTTGCTAATGAGTGCTGAAAACGTATTTAAAGCCAAAGTTGTTTAATAAACTCGTCATTATTGACCTTTTAACAGATTTAACATATCTTTTTTCATATATACTGTGTATAAACAATGACATTTTATAAGGGATTTTTGCAGGATCTGCAAGGGTCCTAAGCCAGCGAAAATATAAATGCATATACTAGAATCCTACAGCTTGATTAAATTAAGTTCATCCTGCTGGATGAAATGTCTTTTTGTGTGTGAACAGCTGTTGTGGATGTGTGAAATAGCTGGCAGCAAGTAAAAGCCCAGGGATGCAAGAAAAACACTTTAAAATATCGAGCGCTCTCTACCCAAAAGCCTGAGAATGCTTCAGTCAAAGTGTTGTACTGTTGTATCTAAACCATCTAAAACCCTATTTCTGACAGTATAATTTTGTAACAGTTTGGCCCAAAACAGTCAGTCGGCAATCACAATTTATGAATGACCAAGCGTATAGTACAACAGGGTTCCTTTATTTCATTCTTAACAAAACTACTGTAACCTTTTTGCATCCACAACTGCTTTGTAGAAGAGACGAGACACTCTGCAGTCTCATGTCAAAAATATGTATGGAAGATACTGTTGTGACATCTTGTAGAATAAATCAACAACTGTCAAGGACATGCTGTTGAGTGACAAGAAGTGGCAGACAGTGTCAAATGATTGCTCTAAGGCACCCAAACTGGCATGTAGTGTAGATGCAGTGATTACAGGTTATAGTCAGAGGAATAATCATGGTTTTATGATTATCAAGATTAATCTGCATTCATTAATTCCATAACACTACTAATGGAATTAATACATTAATAAAACTCTTTTGGTTTTAAAGAAAAAAAAAAAGCAGGTTTTTACCACTTATGTGCACGTCACATCAACGCAGACTATGTATCACAAAGTACCACAGGAGGTTCGCCCAAAGCACCATACAAGGTAGAGCTGTTGCTGCCTGGAAGTCTACAAGCTCCTGATGTTATGTTAGTGTTTAACTCCTGGCATGTTAACTTACAAAGCCTAATATTTGCTCAAAACAGACAGGAGGAAGCAACAAGTACTGTTGTTGTTGTAATGTTAAATGTTCACTGACTGAAGGTCTGAGAGGACTACACTCTGTCTGTCTTCCATAGACTAACGTCACATGTCGCTTTATTTATGTTGCACTGAAAGCCCAACTCTCACCACTACGGCATTAACTGTGACATGTTTATATTTATTTCCCTACAACGTCTATGTTTCATTAAGTAACTTGGTATGTAATTTAACTTAGTTGTTCTGTATCACCTTGACTTGGCCGTGAAAATGTGGGTTGTGATCCTGCAGGTGCTGCATCAAATTTGATGTACTGGCTTCTTTAGCGGCAACTTTTTTACTGGAAGTTTTGCAATTTGATCCATCATCTTCAATGACACCCTGGTCATTCTTAGTGTATCCAAAATGCTCCCACACTACTGACTGGTGTAACTTTGTTTTCATTTTGTGCAAGTTGAAACACTCCCACAGAAACATTTGGCGTAGCGGAGCCTTTACAATTAATTAATTGTGACATTCTAAAGCATGGTTAATCTTGAAATCAGTTAATCGCTGCATCCCTACTGGAATGTACCATACTTGCCTGCTTATAGTCTTGATGATGCTGTCCAGTTCATCATTGGAGGGTGGGTTGCGGCCGCCCATAGGGAAAACAAGGTTGATAGGGTCAAACAGACGGGAGAGGGACTTGGAGAGATAGGCTGCCTCGTACAGCTGCAGAGAGTTTTTCAGAGCCTTCTCTGGGCTGCAAACACACATTATGGAAAAGAAATGTCTGAGAAAGAATTTTTGGTAAGATAAATCAAAGGAACAGCTCAAGTAATTTGCTCTTTCACTCCCACACACCAGGTAACAAGAAAATAGCATCACTTTACTGAACGATACCCTTTAAAAATTCAAACTAAATGGTATTAATATTAAATTATCCACAAGAGCCAATTCCATTTACTGTGGATTGACCAACTTCTGTTATATCTGGAGAGTATCAGTCTGCATAGTAGTGCTTTAAATTATTTTACCTCAAAATTTTCAAAACCTGCTTGTTTACAGGTTTCACTTGAAGCTGAACTAGTTATTAAAGTGTTAATCTCAAGAGACAACATAAACATGCTCCAAAATAAACTTGGTTCACACTTAACAGTGTTTCAGACCTTAAAGTGATTTTTTAAGTGTGGGCTCACTTGTAGTCCTGTTTGCCATGCATGAAGAGGTCCTGGTTATCTGTCTCTGAGGCAGTGAAGTCCAGAGTTGTCTCCATCCCTCCGCTGCTTGTTAGTGCCCCCTGAAGGCTGGCACTATACTGCTGCAGGCGGCGCCACAACTCATTATACAGTCTTAACAGTTTAGGAAACTCACCTTCAAATGCCTGCTTCAGGAAGGATGAGGCTAGATGGGGGAAATAAAAGACAGAAGCCATGACTGCTTTGAAGACAGACACCAAGGAAGGATCAAAGTTAGTGGAAGGCCCTTTATTCCATCCATACATAAAATTAAGATACGGGACATTTTAAAGCTGAACCTTTCATGTTCTTCTACCAACTGGATCATATGAAATGCATAGTGTGAAAGGTGTCACTAATCTGTGGGTTTCTCACTACACATTAGAGACGTGAAGAAAGTCCAACATTTCGCAGACAAAGAGTTAAGCCTGATACATACTCCACGATAAATTTGTTCGTTTTCATGAGGCAAGTAATGGCTAATGTTAGCTAACAAGATTTTTTTTTAAAAGTGGCATTTGATGAGGCATAACTGATCACTTGAGTTTGATAATATTAGTATCAACACAGACTTGTCTGCACAGCTAGTGCATTTGTACCCTACATTCGGTGTTCTAGTGAGTATTTGTTCCAGCAGATATATTGGGGCTAGAGTCAAGGTAATGAACATGTCACCCAGTGCAACAGCGTGGCTCACTGATGTGGTTTTAGCCATTTTGGTACCCTATAGTGCAGAGGATGCATACACATAATACTTGAAAGTAGGGTATATTCAGTGTTCTTTTAGGTCTGTATACTGGATTGGTTGACAATAAGACAAATGTCAGAAAAGACCATCAGTCTGAAAGAATGAAAGGTAAAGAATCAGGGCAAGAAATGGGAAACAGGACAATTAGTAATATGGAGGCTTATACAAACATGCACTAATACAGCACCCATCCTTACTAACTTTTTTTGCAGAATATCTTCACTACACATCTTTGCACAACAATTGCATGACAAAACTGCAGGTTTTTCAGTACGGTGTGAGTTTGAAGCCAAATATGTTAGCAAGCAGCCAAATGCGCCTCTTATATTCTCACTTTATTATTCACTGTTTGTGTCAAAGAGAGTGAAAGGGAGAGAGTTATAACAATCCAGTCTTTCTTATGTCCACCCCTCCACAGACATTCACCTATATATACACTGTTAATTTTTTTTACTCTGGTTAGATGGTTAAAAGTGTTGGAATGCATGGGTGTATTTTACTAAGCTGTTCACAAGGGCAAGAGCATTTATTTTAAAAAAGGTGGCGAAACCAATATGCATCAAACCTTTTACCACTGCATGCTACTAAATTAGAGTAAAACTGTTATAAGCATCCCTCCAAGTTTCCAAATAAATCTGTCCATTTCACATACAAAGCAACCACTGTTTTACATTTTGCTCAACTTTAGTTTAAACAATAATAAAATACAATAAAATTTAAATGGTCCTGTGGTATTTTGTGGTACCCCTGCCTTCCACCCGAAAGAAAACTGGGATAGGCTCCAGCAGATCCCTGTGACCCTGGTTAAGGAATAAGCGGGTATAGAAAATGGATAGATGGATGGTATTTTGACCTCTAGTAGCATTAGGGAGCTCTTTTCTATGATTGGGTACTTATTCTGATTATCAGTACACATGGGCATACATGTAGATGATTCCATAAAGCCTGTGGTGTAAATGTCTGCAGCAATGAGATTTGTTCTGACCCATTTGATTTTTGTCAAAGTTAGTCATGGCATGTTAAGGCTATTGGAAACAATGAATGAGTTCTACCACAGCCCATCACTGATTTAAAGTGAAGCTACTGAGTCTGGTGTTTGCTGATAGTCCCACTGACTTGCCTGCTGTTAACTGAGCTCTTGTTACAGACTGATGATTATAGCTCACTAAATGAAGCTGCTCACTATGTGTTTCTGCCCACTACTGTCTCTTTGAAAGAAAGTTTAAAGATTCAGAAATTTATGTAATTATAATTAATGTCTGTGTAAAATTAACAGAGTTCACATTTACACTTGCAGTTGTACCAAAGGCTATAGTGAAGGAAAAACCAATCTTACCTTCAGTCGCTCTGTGAAACTCTTCACTAAGTGTGTTGGTTACATCAGCCCAGAAGGTGTAGAGGATATCGGGCTGACCATCCTGTGTTCGGGCAGACAGGAGTGAAACAATCTGATTATTACATGTCCATGGGGGGTTTGGTGAAGGAACACCAGTTGATAAAGTTAAGGGCAACACCCTCTCATTCCGAGTATTCTGCTTTCAGTCATTGCTGTGTATCCAATAAACTATTTAAGTTTATAAAATGACACTATGTTGTGTTGATGATGATTCTATAGCAAAACTCAAAGCCTGTGAAACACTGTTCAGTGTAACTAGTAACAGAAGAAAAAGAGTGTTGGGTTAACACATAGTTCAACACACAAGAGCCTGACAATGTAAAGTGCTTTATTTTTTTAAAAGGGTTGGACATTTGCATGTGACGCATTGCTGCCACCATATATGACGGGGTTCTGCCTCAGGACATTTCTCAGGAGATGTTCTTCCCAGGTGTGGCTGGAGATTACAATGTCATCAAGATAGGCAGCACTGTAACACTAAAACACGAAAACCTTGTCCATAAGTCATTGAAAGGTGGCTGGTGCCACCTGCAAGCCAAAAGGCATGATGGTGAACTGATAGTACGGTGATAGTTCAATCAACCCCTAAGGCCAACACTGTCTCCACCTCCTTTGTGCAGTTTCTCCATCACCTGCTGGGGAACCCAATAGGGCCGTTGGCATATTGGACATCCATCTTTCCGATGAATGGCATGTTCATTTAACATCATCTTCCTGGGTTGGCAGCAAACAGAGTGGGCAACTGTTCACTGGTCAGGTGGGCAAGAGGTGGCATTTCAACTTTTTTTTAACACGCCTGCATTTGTGCCCCTGCTTCTCCCAGATCAGGTTTCCATACAACAAGACCAACCTCCACAGGCTGGGAGGGTGGCTCTTTCAAATTTGCAAAAGATTTACATGGTAATTTTTTTTCCTTCTTCTTGTCAGGATGTTTAATCTCAAAAGTGACGAGACTCATCTTTCAGGTCACAATGTATAGTCCTTGCCACTTGGTCATTTTGCTGTTGAATGAAGGAAGGAGCAAGGAGTACGTTCTGGCCAGATAGAAATTCACATTGCCGTGCCTGTTGGTCATACCATGTTTTCTGCACTCTTTGAGCCTGTTGCAAGTTCAATTCAATTCAATTCAATTTTATTTGTATAGCGCCAAATCACAATACAAATCATCTCAAGGCACTTTACAAAAACTAAAACTAAAAACCCAACTCCCTTATGAGCAAGCACTTGGCGACAGTGTAGAGGAAAAACTCCCTTTAACGGAAGAAAAAACCTCCAGCAGAGCCGGGCTCAGTTTGGGCGGCCATCTGCCTCGACCGGTTGGGGTGATTACTATTGCAACAACACATCATCAGTAGGGTAAAACTAACCTGTCTCACGGCGGTCTAAACCCAGCTCACGTTCCCTATTAGTGGGTGAACAATCCAAAGTTCAGCTCTGTCTCTTCCTTGTACCCTGCCAATCGGTCACACATCCATAGGACAAACTGCACTACATTTGTTCCGCCTTTGGAATCAGTGGCGGAATTTTCCCAGCCCTTCTGAAGTACAATGGTCCCTGAACATCCCAGCCACAGATTCAAAAATACAGTGAAAACCTGGGGAACTTCTCAGTAGGCAAAAACCAAAAAGGGTAGCTAGCAATGCCACTCTTTACCAGTGTCATCAACAATCTTCTGCAACATTCTCTTTAGTGTCTGGTTAAATCTATACTAACTAAACCATCCATTTGTGGATGGCAGGGTTTGGTCTTGAGTGCAGTGATGCCCAGCTGTTTGTGAAAAAGCTGCATCAGCTTTGAGGTGAAATTAGTTCCCTGGTCTGTCAGGATCTCATCAGGAAATGGTAGCAGTGGTAATGGTGCGTAGTGGGAAGTAGGGCTGGAACAACTAATCGACATGAATCAATTAATAAAATAGTTGCCAACTATTTTCCATGAACCTAACAGTTCAATATTAAATGAAACTGAAACAAGCACAATTATGACATGGCTTGTGTTTAGCGAAGAATGTCTCAGTCATGAAACAATTCAATGACTGACTGATGATTTTTTTTAATCAATTAATTAAAAGAAAAATGTGATTACGTTATTTAATTATAATCTACCCGCAATATTCAAATACTGAATCAATTTAACCATTTAGACACTAGAAAAACAGGGGCCTTCATTTTTTTAACAACGCATTATTTAAATGTGAATGTAAATTATTTTATTTCTTTATAACCTTAAAAGGCTATAAATATTGGTGTACAGTACACAGTGATAGACAATTTCCTATTTACAAAGGCCTTAAAAGTGATACATTGTGTTTAATAAATAATGTTTTCTGCACGTCATTTGTTTTTTAAATTCAACTAATTAATTAATGGAAAAATAATTTAGAAACTAATCGATTATTAAAATAATTGTTAGCTGCAGTCCTAGTGGGAAGGCCTCTGGGAAATGGGTTGCATAGTCACACACCTCTAAGATGTATTGTTAGCCCTGACTGCTCTTCACCAGCGGCCAACAATATCCATAGCCACCTTCTGGAATGGTGTGGAGATGATGGGGAGTTGTTGCAGGAGAGCCCTGTCAGACTTACTGGTAGCACAGGTTTTATAACATGTGGGACATGTAGCACAATATGATTGAATGTCAATCTACATGGACGGCCAATAGAAACAGGAACTAACTCGCATATGCTTTGTGTTGCCCAAGATGACCAGCAGGGATCACCAAGCATTTCTGATCATTGGTCAGGGAGTAAAATACATCATTGTCAACAATAAAATAGTCTTTACCCACTTGATTCGTTTCACTTCATTTGTCACCAAATACACCATTAAATGTTACATCCTGCTTCTGTAACTCAGCAATCTTGCCTGGCACTTGCCACATCTTGTAAGCAGATAAACCCTCAGTAACATGCTCAGTAAGTTTCACCTGTTTCTCAAAACACGGCTGACGTCTGGATTTCTTTGGAGCCTTGGTGCCACCATCACACAGACTCCCATCCAAGTCTGGAAGTGGTTGGACACCTGTTTTTGCTTGGGCTCGTGTGATCATAGGACATGAAATGCCCTCATTGACCTTCTGAACATTCTCCCAAGCCCCAGATTCTTCCCCCTGCAACAGGTCCATAATCATTGGAAAATCTGTACCAAGAAGAATGTCCACAGGCAGATGTTCTACCACCCCAGCAGTCAGCAGATAAAATTGGCAATCAATGTCAACAGTTACTTCTACATTTGAGTAAACATGGTTATCTCCATGTACAGCGATATTGTCCATGATAGGTTGGACACTAAGGAGGGAGAGGTGGATTTGTACAGGTTGGTGAGGCAGAGAGACAGAGATGGAAAGGATGTGCAGCAGGTTAGGGTGATTAAGGACAGGGATGGAAATGTGTTGACAGGTGCCACAAGTGTGGTGGAAAGATGGAAGGAATATTTTGAAGAGTTGATGAATGAGGAAAATGTTAGAGAGCACAGAGTAGAAGAGGTGACTGTTGTGGAGCAGGAAGTAGCAAAGATCAGTAAGGATGAAGTGAGGAAGGCGTTGAAGAGGATGAAGAGTGGAAAGGCAGTTGGTCCTGATGACATACCTGTGGAGGTATGGAAGTGTTTAAGAGAGGTGGCAGTAGAGTTTTTGACTGGGCTACTTAACAAGATCTTGGAGAGTGAGAGGATGCCTGAGGAATGGAGAAGTGTACTGGTGCCCATCTTTAAGAACAAGGGAGACGTGCAGAGTTGTGGAAACTACAGAGGAATAAAGCTGATGAGTCACACAATGAAGTTATGGGAAAGAGTAGTGGAGGCTAGGCCGAGGTCAGAACTGAGCATTTGTGAGCAGCAGTATGGTTTCATGCCAAGAAAGCGAACCACAGGTGCAATATTTGCTTTGAGAATGCTGATGGAGAAGTACAGAGAAGGCCAGAAGGAGCTGCATTGTGTCTTTGTAGATTTGGAAAAAGCGTATGACAGGGTGCCGAGAGAGGAGCTGTGGTTTTGTATGATGATGAATGTTCTTCTTCAGGTCTTTATATAAACTATCTTCCCCATAATGTCTTTCAACTCTTTTATCACAACCCACGTCTCAGGTTTCTAAATGCTTCTCTTTATCTTCCAATATTCATTTACTCAGACATATGAGTATGTTCATATAGACATAGCCTATTTTGATGCAAAATATCTAAAACATAACTGCTGAGGAGGTCTATGTCTGTTCAGCCATTTTTCTGTGGACACATGGCACTCTTGCCTATGACAGTAAAGAGTGACTGCAGCTGCACTGTTTAGAACCTTGCATTTAGACATGTCATTAGGTCTCGGACTCACACCGTCATCTCTAGGTAATTGGTGAGAGCTTTGTCTCCATAGTAACAGTCACCTGCTCTGATTTGTACGAGCAGGTTTCTGTGGAGGTAATGTTGATTATGTTGTTGTGTTAATAACTCCATGACTGCTATTAACAACTACAACTATTTAAGCGAGCAGGAGCACAGTGCCAATGTTGTTGCTGTTTTGCCAGTTTACTTCCCGTCTTCTTTTTACAAAATGAGAAAATATGAGTCTAGATTGTTTTAACAGTTTTGTTTCAGATTTTTCTTTCTGGTTGATTTTAACAACAGTTCCACATCCATATGTACACCAAATTAATTACTGGTTGAGGCAATCAGCTCAAGTGAGTCATTCTTATGTAGCCTGAAGTCTGGCACTCCAGCAGAGATGGCTATGAAGACTGGTAAGCTTACTTCTTTATAACTACTCTCCAAGACTTTTCTTTTCCTTTATTCAGCTATAATTGATGTTGACTCAAGTAACATCACATGAGGACATTTATCAGACTCTGGAGCCATTAAATATTTTCTCAACATTATTGACAGAAAAAAAATGAACAAAAGCTTTATAAAATGCCTTCATGACTAAACAGCATTCTAAAATGTGCAAGCAAGGTTCTGGTTACTGCTCTTATTACAAGGTATCTTTACTATTGAATCAATCTATTTTTACACTCGACATCCTCAATCACTGTGACTTTTAACCTGTTCTCGTAACCACCTATACAGAGTTACTGGGCTACCACTGGTCCATCATTGCCAATATCTGCCTCTAGGATTCAAATTACAAGCTTATATACACAAAAACTGTATACAAACTTATACAAAGAACATTCAAAATTTAGAAAATGCAAAAAAGATCAAACTTAGTGTGGGATTTACTGCTGCCACTGTCCAATTGAAGCTCTCACTGTATCTGTCTCTCAGGTGTCTTACTGCAACCTCCTGACCCAAACTTGCTGCTGGGTGTTCATTCTATTCCATACATGCTGCACCCTGTGTCCAGAAGCCAGGCTACTTTTCTTGGGTGAAGCTGATGCCGACCAGACCCCAACATTGCTCTCCCCAAAGGAAAAGGCAGATAATTTTGCAATCCACCTCACCCCCAATTATACGGCCACTTGTGTCTCTCCATCTCTTGCTCCAACATTGTTGATCATCAGGGATCTCATCATCAAGGACATTTGTGCAAAGTTAGTGAAAACGTACAGCAACAAAATGTGTGGCATCTGTGCAAGATTTTAAATCTTGACCAGACCTGTGGTCAGGTGATATCCCCTCTGAATGAATTTTTCTAATTTAATAATTTGAATTTTTCTGCCTCTTACTCATCCTACAATCTGTTCTGACAATCAAATAATTATTAAATCAAATTGCATAATGCTTCATTTTATTTCATTTGAGCACAGGGCTACAGACCTTTGGGTCTGAAATGTTTTTGTAATTCAATTTGTCACACGTTTCAAAGGTACACTACTAAATTACAATATAATAAATAAATAAACAATAAATAAATTAGACTATAAACTTTTGTGTTATTTGTACTGATAGAGACATTAACTTCTATTTTCTGGTTTTAATTCCTAAATTGCAGCTTTGTCACAGCTACAATTATTACTAATATCCCAAAATTACAACTGCACAATTATTATTTCCTGATTGCAACTATAATTATTACTCTTATACCAAAGAGCATTGGTACCTACCCACCTTGATTATCTCATCAATAAAGCACACATGACTGACAGGGTCTCTCTTCTTCATCAGGACCTTCTGCAGATGCTGCACCTGTGAACGTACACGAAAGAAAACTTCTTTCTTTATTCATCTGCCCTGCCTTGCATTTTGTTTTTAATATGTGATTCAAAATTGGATGCACAATAAATTTCTGGTCTGAGGTAGCTGCATACCTGTCTGCAGGCAGCACATATCTGGTCCATTAATTTCTCCAAGTTGGTCCAGAGAGCAGCACGAAAAGCCGCCGTGTTTCCTGGTGTTGGCAGCGCTGCTCTGCCTGGAGCACCTGACAGAGGAGAAATTTGATTAGGGCAATGATACATTTATTCAGATGCTATTTTCTTTTTCTTTTTTATTAAAACACATTGTTTTCTGAAGTTTTGTAATAGCTGTAAGCCAACATTAGGAAAATAACCATTAAGTCTAGATCTTATTGTTAAAACATTTTGCTTTAAGTAAGACAACTATGTGAATCTCAGAGTAAGTATTAGTGCAAGTCTCATAAAAGTTTCTATCTTTATAAGCGGGCTGCCCTACATGCCAGCAGGCATAATGGGCACTGACTGATTTTATAAGTGGAAAAAGGTCTGTTTGTTTGTGGTGGTATATAAAAAGAGTTCTTTGACACCAAAAATATTTGTTGAGGACTAAATTCAGCCAACCACGTTTTGTCTTTAGTGTGGCTTCTAGATCTCTAGAATGTGGAGCAGCAGGATTGTGTGTGGGAGTCATAATAAAACTACGCTCTGTGTTCATGGTAATGAAGTAAAGTGTCACACAATGCAACAGTGTGGCTCACTGATAACGTTTTTAGTAGTTTCTGGACAACATTGGACCACCTTGGCACAGAAGAGGGTTAAACAACACTTCTAATTATGATACACTGTTTGGGACAATAAGAAAAACAAAGCTGATGACTTTTAAAATATCAAGAAACATATTTTGCTAATAAGGATGAAACTTTCCTTTGCCTAATCAGGGCTGATTTTCTGAAAATACTGTGATTTAATTAGAACTATGATGTGGTTGCTACATCAGAGCCATAAAAATCACACAGGCCCTAAAGCCAGAATTAGCTAGTCTCTGTGGTCATGGTATAATAATCTAATTTGAATCAAGCCAACTGATGAACCAGGTCAAATTTTAAAAATGCCATTGTCTTTCATGTTTTAGAAAGGAGGACAATCTGTCATGTGTGTCTATGCCTACATGCCCTGTCGATATAGTGACACATGACCACATCCCCCTTGGGTCTCACCTCTGGGGTTGGCTGACTGTGTCAGACCCTTGATATCCAGAGCGCTGGTGATGTTGTCCTTTATGGTGGTGCGATAACCCCCCACCACACTGCTGATGGTCTCCGTTAAATTGCCCAGGTTATAGAAGACTTGTAGGGCTGTGCCGACCTGGGTTGGATTCTGACCGACAAAGCAGAAAAGAGAGGGAAAGAGAGAAAACCAGAGTGGACAGTGATCAAGGATACTGTTTTTGAAGAAATCCATTTGATTGTGTCTAGTAGTTTCACATGCTAAAAACGCAGTTTGCCACCAAGTAGAAGTGATAGCAGCAGGTAAAAACACATTTAACACTGACTTAATGAAGGAAAGCTATAATTATTTAGCAGGGCAAAGTCAAGGAAAACTGGAAGGCAAAAGAAGACACAAAAATAAAAGACAGAGATTAGAGAAAATACATAAATAGCACTGCTGAACGCTAACCCTGATTTAGTTATATTTATCTTGAAATACCAGTGACTTCTGCCACTGCAGCCTGAGGTACAGTGAACATTTCTGCTTCAAAGGAAAATGCTTATTAAATTAATTCTTTAGCTGATGATGATGTTAGCTGCTGATTACTGTTTAATCATTTGACTAATTTTTTATAAAATTCTCTGATTTCACTTCGCCAATGACATGCTTTGCTGCATTACTATAGTAAGCTTACAAAACATAATGTGAATGCCACTTTGGGCTCTGAGATATGATGATGATGGGCATTTAAAAAAAATTTGACAGTTTAAGATAATACAACTAATGGATTTGTTAAGAAAAAAGATTAAATAATGAAAATAAATGTTAGGTTAAATGTGGGTTTCATTCACTGAGGTCTGAGATCAGTACAAATTTTCCTTTATAGCCCAGGCCCACTAGAAAAAACAAAAAGCAACAGATAAAAACTGGAAAAGACAAAAAACAAAATACTAATAAATACTCATAGTAGGTCAAGATTATGACTTACTAAGTGAATATTATAAGATAATAATTCCAATATACCTAATAGGTCCAGTAGACTTTTGAAAACACACGGTCTGACATTTTGAAAAATGAACTAATTGGCTTTCATGCTCAGAGTTGCATGCTGGATCTGCCTTTGGTGTAAAAGAGTGGTCCATTTACAGGGAGTTTGGAGTGGCAAGAGGTCACACCATTATCTGGACACTCCCCAGAATTAATGATTGATGCAGATTTCAGACACTGGGCTCAACTGATGGAAGGGCTGAGAGGAGAGGAGGAGTTTTTTTCTACATGGGTCAGTTGAGCTCCCACTCAACAGATGGGCTACAGGGTCTCTATTGGCACAATCGGAGTGCTGAGGTGAAACTAGCTCCCACACAGTCCAGGCAGCACGTTCAACAGCTTACATAACATTCACAATAAACAACTCTCTGGGCTGATATAAGAAGCTATTGCTCTGTGTGTACAGTGTAAGTATGTGTGTATATCTCTCATATGTCCATACACATAACTCAGCGATAGAAGCTGTTAGTCAAATCCACTCCCATCAGTAGCTAGGATAAAAATATTTCAAATGAAGATGGAATACACACGGGCAAAAGGAGTGATGTGTGAGAGAAAAGGAGAGACTCATTTTGGAAGAACAGCTTATTGTCTAGATGTCGGAGTAAACACTAATTGTTAAGACTTTGGAGAGGACTGCAGTCACACCCTGCTACTTGATATACTGTCAGCAACTTTAGACACACTTGTTTAGCATCTCTGCCTTCAAACTCACACAAACAACTTAAATTCACCAGCTTGTAATGTGTCATTTGTGTTAAGCTATTATCCTTTAAATCAACACTTGCTGCATGAAGCCCTCTAGTAAAACTATATATACTAGTGACACTGACTGTATGAAAAACAAAAGTAGACATGACTCAAATTAATTAATGAGTGAAAAAAGCTTCTGTTCAATAGAAAAATAGCTAAATAGAAAAACAACAGATTAAGTATGACATGACAATATTGTTGGTGCTGGTGTGGAGTCAGCAAGAATGCTGACTCAAATTCCAAAGGGCTTATCCACAATTGTTCTTTTGCAGTATGTACCTACTGCCACATGACAATATCAAACTGCCTGATGGACTGTTCCATACAAATTATGACTTTAATCCTTGTTTGTTCTACACCACATAGATTTCCAACATGCCACTAATCAGAAACTAACCTGTATAAGCACTCTCAGATGTACCAGCATGGTCATTTTCAACAACTTTATCATGTGATAACTGACAATGTAATTGCAAGACAAATAAAGCAGATTTAATGATGACTATCATGAACTATCTATCTTATTGAGACAAAAAATAAATAAGGCATGGAGCAACATTCTAATTAACCCAGCAGAGGTAAATACCAAACACTTGTAAATCCCCCATGGAAAAACAACAAAATATAGTTTCCCATTTCATCATTTTTTTCTTAGTCCTCCTTCAGTCCCTTACTGCCTTGCAGCCTGTTTCCATTTCTGTCTTCTCTCCTCAGGGACTCATGTAGCAGCCCGATGCTCTATGCGAGCTCTCTCTGTAAGCTACTGTGGATGAATTTTAAGTGAGAAAAAAAAAAGAGAGAAAAAAAAAAAAAAAAAATCAGAGTAATGAGTAATTTGTAACAGAAAAAAGTCTGTATTAGAGAAGAATTGTATTCCTAGTTATAGTATATTATTTTCTATAGTATACAATACAGTATATAAGTATAAATATTAGGGCTGTCAATTGATTAGAATATTTAATCACAATTAATCGCATGACTGTCATGAGTTAACTTATAATTAATCGCAACTTAAAATATTTACATTTTAATACTCTAATCAACATGGGCATGGACAAACATGGATGCTTTATGCAAATGTATGTTTATTATTAGTTAAATTTCCCCTAAACATACAGCATAAAGAACATAGACATGTTTCAAAGACTGTAGATATGATTTTCAAAGAACTTGTTCATGTCTATTAAACACATGGAAAAAAAGAACCCAACCCCAAAGTTCCCATTATTTCTCTTTCATTGCACTGAGTCAGTTGCTCAAACAGACAAGCCTGTTTACATTTTCAGATGACAGGGCAGCTCACTTTTTCTGAACAACATGCCCTGACAGTGAAAACACAAGGTATGGATGTGGCAGGTGTTGCTAAGTATCTGCAGACATTGTTTAGTAAATTAATTTATTGTTCAGAAGACCTTTTTCTTTCTCCATTTCTGTTTGCTGCTGCTCTCTTTAGTGTCTATGGCTGCATTTTCGATTTCTCTTACTACAGACTGTGCCATGGGTCAAACAGAAAAGTGCGCGTTAATAAAATTAGTGCCGTTAAATTTAGTTTGCGTTAACATGTTATTGACGCATTAATTTTGACAGCCGCAATAGATACGTATATTTTGGATCAAGGATTTCCTGCTTTCTTATTGGCTTCCATTTTCATATAATTTCATTTCATACCAAATGATTTCATTAGGTATTATAAGAGACACTCCACTCTATACATCAGCACAACAGTCATGTCATTCTCACCACTCCCCAACTCTTGTGCTAAGATTATACAGAAAAACTGCTTTCGTCACAGCTTCCATTTGGTTGTACGTAGCCATTTCTTTTTTTGATATTAGCAACAGTCACCAACACCATTTGCAAAGGTGTTTAACATTAAAAGCCTAACACTGACTCAGAGGGCATAATCTCTCCCTTTTATGGTAAGTTTTTAATTTGAAACCTCTGCAGAAAATGTGGAGATTCTTTGAAAATGCATCTTTAAAAACAGCATATCATTAACATTGATTCAGTTAAATGTAAAATACTTGGTATATCAGTAAATATGACATTACTGGGTTAATAATGTTGTTTCTAACTCCAGTCCTCGAGGGCCACTGTCCTGCTTGGTTTCCAACTATCCTGCCTTACCCACTGCTGATTACCTGGATCAGGTTTGTTCAGCCAACCAGAAGCTGCCAGGGCAAGGACAGTTGAAGCAGGAAAGCATGAAAGCTGAAGTGCAGCTACTCTACCGACACTGGCAACATTTCACTATGAACACTGAACAGGCTGTCACACACACACATGCAATAACACTCTTTTTTTTTAATGGGACACTGTCCCTTTGAGAAGGAGACTTTCTGGGGCAGATGAAGGTTAGCAGAGCTCACACGTGCCTCCTCTCTCACATGTATTTTACAGAACAACACTGCTGTCTTTCTTTCTCTCAGAAGCAACAGCATAACAAAAACTCAACAGAAGTTTGGACAATATTTTACACATTGGTCTCTAGTCATTCATCCATGGGAATCAATGCAGAAAGGGGGACTAATTTCAGTGATCTATGTACTTTATACTTTTGACTGAAACAATATGCAAAGTTTACATAGAGAGAACAGAAATAGTATCTATGTGGAATGACAAGTCTGCTTGTGGGATTTACTTGGCCAGTACTTTGATTAATATTAAGCAGTCCTAAGTACTAAAGAAGACTATATCAGCTTTAATTGCTTCTTTGTTTTTTAAGAGCCTGACATAGAAAACAGGAATGTATATGCACAGTAAAAAAAAACCAAATACTTTACAAAGTGAAAATATCGAAATGTTTACCAGTAAATAGGAGTCACTACTGCAGCAGCAATACCATCAAGTCTTGCTGAGCAAGAACTAAAGGTACCTTGGATTATAAAATAAAGCCTTGGATCTTTGGGGAATTTTTGCCAATGCACATCCTCTGTTTTTCCATTTCCCCATTCATGCTCCTTTAGTATGCTATTAAGTAGAGCTGCACTAACTAATCGATAAAATCAATAAAAACCTTAAACAAAAAAAATTAGGTGGCAGCAAAAGTAATTATAGATTAGTTAGGTCCAGTGAAATAGCTGTTTCCCACAGCACATGGTGACACACTGAGCAGTTGTGAAGGCAAAAATGGCAGAAGCAGAGAAAAGTGAAAGTCACATTTTCCATAAACAGTTTTACATGTCCCTTCATTTGGGTTAATGTGCCACTTACTTTTGCTTTAAGTGAGAAATTCAAGTAAACAAGTGTCTTTTCTAATGTAATAAAATTTAAGAGCTGTTCAAATGTCTATTAATCTATTAATAGAACAGACCAATTTATTGATTATTAAAATAGATGTTTGCTGCAGCCCTACTATAGAGTACCATCATAAATTCTTAAATAAAAGGCAATATTCAAGGAATGTCAAGCTACCCTAGCAGTGTTAATTTCGTTAACGAAATATTTTCGTTATAACTTTCGTTGACGTTTTCGCGGACAAAAACGAGATGATAACTGAATAAAAATGACGAACACTTTGATTAAAATACATTGACATTTTCATTAACTAATAAAAACGAGATGAAAATGTGAGTGAGGAACGTTTTTGGAAAAGATCCAATCAGAATTAATCTTGTAAGACGTGTAAGAGGCACACACACATTTGAAAAGTAATTGATCCAACTGACAACGTAGGATGCACAAGTACACGACATCATCATAGCCTACACAGGGTTTCTGTCTGACTTAAACTATAATGAAATGGCAACAGCTGGGAGACAACAAAGAGAAGATATATGGGTCAATTTCACGTTTGATGGAATAGCATTACTGCCAAATACAGTTTTTCTTTTAAATATTTTGGAGTTGCACTTGAACTGAAAGCAAATATCTGTGTTGTTATTCTGCATGTGTGTGCTGTATGTGTGTGTACCTGAATTTCCATGCCCTGCTCCAACAGTCTCTTGGCTTGGTTCTCCACCTCTAGTCTGGCTCTGCTAATCAATAGCAAGTCGTTCTCAATCACTTCAATACCGCTCAGATCCACACCATGTGACAGATAGTCTGAAGCACGTGAAAACAAACACAAACAATACACACAAATAAATAAAAAGCAAAAATAATTACATTTTCTAATTTCTCTAATGTTTCCCAAGACTAAAATATCTTGTACTCCAAACCTAATCCTATACTGTTTTTTAGAAACGTAACAGTTTCTGGATATGAAAGGATTAATTAACTCTTTATAACCACCAGAGCATATCTTTACATTTTTACATGGTGTAATGCCATTTTTCTGAGCATTTCAATATGCTATACATCAGTACAACCCTTATACCCCAAATTTTAAAGATATGTACTATATAAACTACATACTAAATACATAAACTGCATAAAGTGCAATAAACCACAACAAATAAAGAAAATGTAAAACATAATGATGTATATGGAACGTTAGAAGTGCTATAACCAGCAGATCAGATCTACAGCAAAGCCGTGGTTTGAATTATAATGGTTTTGTTGTGTGTGCATTTTTAAACAACATTTATAATCTACTCTGTCTGAGATTTTTGCAAAGCCATTTGTGGTAGGAAACTGCTCTGGGACATGCTGAATGCATAATATGAAAAGTGTAACTCTTCCGCTTTTATATGCAAAAAGAATTATTGCTCGATCTTATTTAGTTGTAATTCGACAGGCATTTAAAAATAGATATGCCAATGACATCGCAAGACTAAGATTTCAGTCTTAATTATTGACTCTATTTTCCCCACCTACAAAGCTTCTTATGCCCCATAGCACACCTAAGGACCTTGGTCTACCTTTGAAGCTATAGCTTCCAGGCTGAAAATATGTAGAAAAGTATACAAGCAAGTGTTGCATCCATTCTAAAGGGGAGTTTTAAGGTGTGGTAAGTGTAGCAGTACAGGAATGCATTAATTGTGTAGTGTTTCTCAATTTGCTTCTGACAGGAGTGACAAAACATAAGAAATGATATACTACAGTCCAAGAAAACCTCACCATTAGGTATCAAAATCCTCCTTCTGAGAAATCAGAAAAGCGAGAAAGAGAAATAATTAGTTGTGTGTTTTAGCTATGTCACTAACTGACTAAGGTTAAACAAAAAGCATAAAGATTTTCTTTTTACACCTTATTTTGATTATTTAACTGATATTAGTATTTCTTTATTCCATTATTACTGTTTTTGACCCATCTCATAACATTTTATTGCCTTTTGCTTTAGAAGGGATCCTAGAATACACAACCCCAGCTTTAAATGAGAAACTTAAACATTGTTTTCAGCAGAAGATTGAGAGGCCACCGAAAAGCTTTAAACTATCATGGGAACAAAGGACTGGTACTACTAATAACATGAATGATAAAAAACAAGAAATAACATTTATAATACACTATGTCCGAGTATAGTTACATGGTTACATGGTCTTCTATGGCTAATTCTATACATACCGATTCATTTCATACATTCCAAACCATACTATTACTTGAACTAAATATACTTTGAATATTAATGTAATTTTATCCTGAATTTTTCAAAAGGACACATAGACTTTACCTTAGTATAACTCATGTTTAAATCTATCATGAAAATGTTTTTTCAGTCCTTGTCACAACAATGAAAAACAAAAGTCAGTCTGAAACTTTATCAACACAGCTTGGTTGTGATTAAATTATCATATTTCAGTGACTTCATTTGCACTAGTCAGCTTGAAAGATTTGTCAGCAGTACTTGTTTCAAAAAAGCACATAGCACTTCTGACTGTGTGTTAAACATTTCCATTCCGCTTTTGCCCCTGCATCGTTTGTTCAGCCATCTGCTTTGTAAAGCCTGATCGAGGCAGAAATACTGACAGGTATTGCGACCAAACCTTGCGCTGTGTTGATATGCAATTGAAATTTATGTACCCCTGTCAATATGAGAAATTTTGTCCAAGAGAAGATGAGTGCCTCGAGTAAACACGGGGTTATGACCCTTAAGCTTGTTTCTTTCCTGGGCCCTTCCAAGTGTGATGTGAGAAACCTTTATTTAAAGGAAAGGGTTGAGCTTGAGCAAGGTTTTGTAATGAGGATGCAGTTTTAAGTCACTTAACTGTCACTAACTGCATTAACAGCACACTTGAGTACACAGACTTTTTATAAAAGTACAACCACTACAGGGCAGATTGAATTATCATTAGTCAATTGTGGAATTTTGGAACAGAGA
The DNA here is from genome assembly GCF_900324485.2 of Mastacembelus armatus. Lineage (NCBI taxonomy): Eukaryota > Metazoa > Chordata > Actinopteri > Synbranchiformes > Mastacembelidae > Mastacembelus > Mastacembelus armatus. The sequence continues at coordinate 2,031,126 of NC_046655.1, read as the reverse complement.
ATTTGGAAAAACTCTGAGCATCAACAACACATCTAAACATGGCAACACCTGAAGTCACAACATTGTTAATACTGAGATCACAGCACAAAAGCAGCAGTGTGTTGTCCATGTCTGCAATCATGAGTGATTAAACCTTTCCCAAGATGCCACACACAAGGTATGGCAAAAGGCCTGTATTCACATAACGGAGGAAGATTAGTTAAATACACTTTAGGCATCAGGGTATCAGATGCTTTTTGACAACTCAATCACTATGATGATTTTAATTATCTCTCAAATAAGCAGAATGTCAAAGTTAGTTTATTTTACACGTATGAATAAAAATGTGCTTAGAATGTGGGTGTTCAAATGGACTCAAATCATGAAGTCCTCCATTATCCTGTTTTATCTGTCTGCTCACATGACATTAAAGGTATCAAGCTTCACTCCTTTAATCTCATTCCATCAAGTTTTGATTACAGCCCTAATGATAATTTTCCCACAGTATTAGCATCTTTGTGAGAGCCAAATGTTTTGATAAATCAGCAGGAGACAAGGTACGGGGAAATTAGCCACTGATTATGAGAGATGACGTGTTGATATAGGGACTGATATCAAACCATTTCAGATGTGCTATCTGTCTGGAGCTGCTGATTGTTTGCACTTCTTCCCATACAGAGAGAAAGAAAGTATTATCAGGCAGGTGGTGGGCTGAGGCACAGAGGACCAGAGGAATTGGACAGGAGCCACATTCAATTCAAAAGCAATCCGCTCGAAGTCTCAACACAAGTACAAAGCCTGCCAGGGACCACGATGGAACAGCTGAGCCCCTCTGTTTAGATGTGTTCGTTTGTAAGAGAGAGAAAGAGAAAAATAAAGAGGATGGTCTTTTCTGACTTGTCATAATATGCTCAGAGGACTGTCTGATATGTCATGCTTGAAGCCACACACACACCTAAATGCAGACATCACAGGCCATTGGATATTATGTGGTGTTCCCAGGGGATAAGTTGTGCTCTGGCACAGATGTGCCCTGTTTTCTTTGCTGGGGAAATTCATCCAGGCCATTCCTCATAGGAAAATGAAATGGACATCACCAATAATCCAAATTAGACATATATAAAAAGATGCTTTGCTACCTTGGAATTCATCACAGCATTGCAATGCTTGTATGGCAGAGTGTATCCTACTTGAGCATCACCTTGGTGATGGAGGTAATCAGCAGAGTGGGATGTGCATGGAAACAGGCAGCAGCGGATCTGCTTCCTGCTTATCAGAGGATATTTAACAGTCAGGAAATCATAATTATTGAGCTGAGGGGGATTTCATGAAGGATGCCAAAAACAGCAGCATATCAACCCAAGTCTTGCTCCAAGAAGTGTTACTATATATTAAGGACTGGATCTGTTTCAGTAAATTCTTTTGGGAATTAAGTCAGGTCTTTGCAAATGCACAAAAGTATTCAAGGATGAAATTTCATTCAAGAAAATGTCGACAGCATTTTGACCAAAAAAAATTTAAACAAGATTCACTTACTAGCATTTCACAAAGTTCTCAATCAAACCTTGATCAGCAGGTGGAGTTTGCTCAGTTGTCATAAAGTACAGTTACATCAACATTCCACTTAAAGCTGGTGAAAATAACACTAATAAATAGTAAATACCTCTTTATGCAGTTCATACAGTTGGGTTTCCCGAAGTACAATGGCAGTCAATAATAAGATACAATAATTACCAATATCAAAGGGATCATGGAAAGCTATTCCAGAAATGACAGCTAAAATTCAAACAAAAGTTCCTTTGCTGATCATAAATTTATTAGTGAAACTATCATATTTTTCATGTTATGACTGTAAACTATCAATGTAAAATGTCATGCTAACAAAACAAACCAGTAGAGAAATTTGAATTATTTTCCTCCAATACTTTCTTCACTATTTATTAATATAATAATGAATATAATTTCTGTCCACTTGGATTGGTAAATTGGAGCTCTGCAGCAAAACAGACTGCTCTGCCAGAACAAGAGAATTTTTTTTTTCTTTTTGCAGGAAGTTGTGTTTTCTTAAGCTTTCAAGAAGAAGGATGCCTGAAACAGCTTCTTCAACATAGAATGCATAAAGTAGTACAGGGGCTGTGCATCTGCCAGGCTGCATGCAGTGTGTCACAACTAGTGTAAACCATGATGTGACATCCGATATGTATGTGTATTTGCTTAACGGCACAAAAAAAATGTAATTTAACGATCTGTAATCTGATGTAAGCAAGGTTGAAACTGAATATTAATAGTTGTTGATCAGAATTAAGCATCAGAAGAGGTACAAATAATTTTTTTCTTTTCCTTGACTTGCACATTAAGTAAATCAATAGGAGTATATACTTAATACACTAAGTTACTGACTGTAATGTTAATAACTTTCATTATCAGGCAATGCATTGACTATATTTAATTAAGTCAAAAAACAATTGATTTTTTTTTAACTCCAAAGCAATTTCCTGAAATAGTTTACAAAGTATAATCAAAAGAAAAATGTATACAACACATTAATGGGTTAATGATTCCCATCATGATTAACTAAGTGCACAATTATACACATTCTCAAATTTTGTACAAATAAGGAATACTTATAAAAATAAACTGTTGAACTAATTTCATGACATAATATCCAAAATAAACAATTTTAATAATAAGCTTTCACTTTTTAATAATTACATACACTTTCTAAAAATCTAAATGTTATAAATAATATAAAGAATAATAATTTTTCATAAACAGTGATACTGGTTGTGGAGACTAAATGTGCATTGCCATCTTTCCTTTAGGGCAATACGCTATTAAGATGGTCCCTCTGAATCCTAATCTTGATGATTCAAGCTATGCCCCAGTTGAGCAACTGCTGATTCATGCATTTCTAACAATAACATGAATCAAGATCATTTTCAACTTCTTGCTGTAGAATGTACAGTACATTATACAGCATAATGAGTTTTGATGGTTTAGTGTCTCTATTTTAGAGTTCTTTAGTAGTCTGTGTATGTGTTTTTCTCAAGTTTTAATTTCCTCTCAGCTCTTTCATGAGTTATCAACTCTGAGGATGATCTTAACCTTGACCTTAAGTCATGAGGACATCAGCATCTACTGGAGTGGCATGTGTCCCTTCAGTTAAAAGCCCATAAATACACACATACACAGAAGTGCACTTGGTTTCACTCATGTGCACCTCTGATTAAAATAGCACAGTTGGGGACTAGACAACAGCTAACTGCCTTTAGACTCGTATTCAGACAGCCCAGATATCAGGTTGCAATATTAATGCATTCATTAAACATTTATGGATTTTCTTCTGTTGCATTCTACTGGGCTAACATCAATTTTAGGTGTGAAACTAGGCTCTCACATTATGGACATTTGCTAAGTAAAAAAGTCTGCAGCTGTCTCTTTCGTTGCTCTACACAACCCTGCTGTCTGCCATTTACAGACTTTCACTCAGTAACAACTTGTATCTGGGGAAAAACATGCCTCCCACTGAGTTGCGCATGTCAGTAAAACAGTCGGACTGGAAACCATCATCTCTGCTTACACTCCTTGAATAAACAAACGAAGAGTGAGAGATGAAAACCTGAGATACAATGACCAGATCAGGGAGATGTGAAAAATCAGGAGCTCTTGTTATATCATTGGAGAAGAGTATGTTCGAAAGAGCAGCAGCCTGGTCCAATTTGAATTTTGATTTATCAGCCTGTGTTCACCTTGGCCAGCAGTGCTGTTGTTGCCATGCCAATGCCAAGTTAGTTAGTTAATTATTCCATTCACTAGCTACCTTCCAAATATACTCGGCAGGCAGTAAGTACAACACACCAAGTGCTCCAATGATAGCCAGACTGGGACAATTAAGCATGTACCATCTGACAGGTGCTAGGCAAACACACACAGTCCTGAGAGGAAGGATGCTGCCATTAGTACTGTCATGGTCACCATTTACTACTTGGAAACCGTTGTCCTTTAATGGAGACAAACAAAGTTATGGAGTGGAGGGTCAGAGAAAACTCAAAGACATAAATGATCTGTGTTGTCTCTGCATACTGAAAATAGAATTACAGAAAGAGTATAGGCAGAACAAAATGAGACTGAAAAAACATGAAGTGTGCCTTGTGAGCCCAATTAGTCAAGTGCAAAGGTGTAAAAGGAAAAAAGGAGAATTCAGCTTCACAGAAGGAAGAAGTAGGGGGAGGGAGGGATAGATGAGTAGGATGGGCTACTGGAGGCAGATAGAGAGGCAGGAAGCAGGACAGAGAGACAGACCGACAGAAAAACCAGAGACAGCAGAAAGAGGAGAGGGGGAGGCAGAGCAACAGTGTCAGTATCTCTCTCACTCCCTCCAGGCTTTGTGGCTACATGCTTTTTACCAGTCAAATTTCCATCCTGAACAAACAGTGTGGTGTGAGATCCTTGAATGATGGACTACTAAGCTAAACCTCAGTCACTCACGCTTATCATCTGTGGGCACTACGCTACCTTTGGGGATTGAGATTACAAAGCCCTACAAGGAAGGAAAACACTCCGACGGACCCAGGGATGACGGAGGACTAGTTTTTGTCTGGAGGTAAACTAACACACAGCACAATCATATACTAATAATATTGTTGGTGTGCTGAAAGCAGTGCAATGTAAATGTGTTGCATGAAGGCACTGTAACATCAACACAGTTAGATAAACATACAGCATTGCTGAGATGTTGTTGAGCCAATGAGTCACGATTTTTTTTATAAGTGATTATTTTGAGAAGGGAATAATTAGACTAAATGAGTGGCTGTCAAACAGCAAGGAAACATGGGTCTTCACAAGCTGAGCTGAGCTCACAGCTTTCCAAAGAGACCAGTTCTCCCACTGTAGAAAAGCAAGAGAGAAAAGCAAGCAGAATTTGCAAGTAGAAAGCTTCTCAAGACTGCAGCAAAGATAAAGGTAACTTAACAACCATGCAAGAACGAGTCAACCAGTTACAGCTTAGAGAAAAGGTTCTTTCAAACTACAAGGGCAACACTAAATTACTTTCATTACCATTCTTTTAATTTTTTTCTTTCAATTTCACTGTTCAATGATTCACATTTCATAAAAAAAACAATAATATTTCTGAAGACTCAACATGCAAAGACATTTTTGTTTTGTCTACTGAACAGTCCAAACACTATAAACATTCGATATATAATGACCTAGAAGACAGAAATGGAACGCATCCTCACACTTAGAAATCTGGATTGATTTATTGCTTGACATTTCTGCCTTATTACAGACGAATAAAATTGTTATTGTTTGTTGTTTCTGACTAATGCATTAATGAACTAATCATTTCCCTGACTGACATGACATTTTACTCGGACCTAAGCGTCACTTTAGATACATACTTTATGAAAATACACCCAAACGTAGCACTGGAAACTGGGCGTTCCGCCACAAACTGGTAGGCGTGTTGACAGTAGTAGGCGTTCCATCAGATTGAACGTGATTGACTGGCTCTGTGTGGTTAAGGTTAGGGTATGCCCACGTCTGTGAGCATGTTCCACACTCCAATTTCAGGTTTAACTGCAGGCACTGTATATCTTTCTTTGTAAAGCCTACTACTTGAAAGAACCAGCCACTGTAAACTGTGAAAATCTATCAACTGTTCTGAAAAATAATGGAGCATCACAGAGGGAGTGTTCTTAGGAAAGTGGTTGGATCATCAATACTCTACCATACAGTGGATGAAGTAACAACACTGCAAATATTCACTATCAGTCAATTAAAATATTGAATTTCGATTAATCTTGCAATTGTCCATAGTTGTCAATCACAAATTCCATCCATCATCTATACCCGCTTATTCCTAATTAGGGTCACGGGGATCTGCTGGAGCCTATTCAATCACAAATTAAAAATACTTTTTTTTTATATCTATTCTGAGCTTTAAAGATATATTTTTAATGTTTCTAATACTTTTATGCTTTTACCAGTATTGGAGGGGACGAATATAGAAGTTTTATGTAACTGTATGTTTATAATTATTGCAACAATCCAAACTAATAAATGCTGTCCAAACTACAGTGGGCCCAGAATCATAATCACCGAATGTGCTGAATGGACAGGCCTATTTGAACCACAATATATCCTAGCTGTAATCCATCTCGGACTACACATACTTAAAATAGTAATTATATTAGTCTGTTGGTCACACTTATTCTCCAGCAAAAAAAATAAAAACTAGAGTTCGACTGTTATAGGTTTTTCTCGGCACAATACTGAAGCAAATTATTTATTATAAATTGGGCCAGTTTTCTTTTACTGGGTACTCACATTTTCAGTCTAAAAGTCACAGGCAATTTGAGTATCCGACTTTTAGGCATGCTCAGGTCCTAAGCAGAATGTGACATTTATAAGCCCTTAAGCCCAATGCTCTTTCTGTTGATGCCATCCTACTCTCTCCCCTTCAATCTCAACATACAATCACAAATCTAAAATCTAATAATAGGTATAAATTCATCCATATTGACTTGTAACATCCTAACTGAATATTGGGCCTCTATTTGTAATGCTAATGCTATTTGTAATGCTAATGTCATTTTGACCTTACTTTCTCACCTGAACCTGGTTGCTTTCTTTGAAAGAAAAAAAACAATGAACCATCTATGGAAGACCAGATTTCCAGCACAGTGAGGGTTTGGGCAATGCTTCAATTCACTGTCCATAAATGTACTGTCAATATAATTTCTTGTGTAACTGCATAGTGACTATGTGTAATTCCATCATAAAAATGGTATGTGACTTAGCAGTGGTTTGCTAATTAGCCATGTGGGTGTGTTGACATATGCAAATTAGCCATGTGGAGCAAAGTTAATGTTACATTGTTTGACAATATACACACCATGAAACTGTAACCACACACTTTCTAAGTCACAGCAATAACAACCCAGTGGTCACAGTCAGAATAATCATTTGCTAAATTTGCAAAATTAATGTTTGCAAAATCTAGCATTAGTTAATAATAAATAATAGTTAATAAATAACTGATCATTATTATTTTTTTATAGGTGCAGAGACTAAATGAGTCTAAAATTGCCCCTGCATTTCATATCTAATTAAACATATATCGCTTTGGGGAAAAAAAAGAATTTAAGCTGTGCTGTTTTCTCCCATGACTTTCTTTATTCACTCTTACAATTAGGTAGTCTCAACTTGTATACATCCACTAACATCTGGTAGAAAAGCAATTTGATTGATGCAAAAATACAACACTACACATGGATCCTGCCTGTTAATCAGCTTAATATGCTCAGGCATGGAACAATGCCAATTATGTTAAAAATGGCAAACATTCGACCGCTAATAAAAACTCTGGCCATACCCACAGTATATCAATTTCTATTACTGGGAGCATGACATATTTTTGCTAGAAAGCACATTTCCTTAACTGAGCAAATCTCTTTTCATAGTGTTGAAATAGCAGACAGTCACAATGGAAGGACACAATGTATGCGGAAATATAAATGTGCACACTAGTTCTAGAGTCACTTTCATCATTGCAACTAAAAGATGCAGGGTAAACATAAATTTCCTATCGTCCCACAAAGTACTACACAAAGTATTTTCAAATATCGAACCGCAGGACAATCAGTTGAGCCCTAAGCTGACTTACTGAGACTGCCCTGTTGTGACAGTCAGAGCATATGATTTCATACACAGAGACAGTCCGCAAAGAGTCAGTTCACAGTTTTCAGCACTCATTTGCTGAACACCACATGATGAGAACCATCAAAGACAAAAGGCAAAGCATCAAAAACTGATTAAACACATTTGGTACACACACAAGAGCAAACACTCACAAGGACAGCTGTCGTATTAGCATAGAAATAGCAAGCTATCTGTCAGGAGATGATAAATGAGCTGAAATTAGGTGGAGAGCATGTGATGCAACAGGTTGAGCAGATGGAAATGATCTGATTTTAATGGGATATTTTTTTCATTTAGTCTTTTTTTTTTTTAATGTAATCTTCCATCCCTCATGTCTTGTCTGTATAGGATCAAACAAGGAACCTGACGGAGGATGATGATGATGATGACAACAAAAGGGGAATGACATTCTCTGCTTCAAACTACTCCTCTCTGGCAGTTTCTTGAAGGACAAAGCAGCAGAAAGCAAGCTGTGGATATCCAAAGGTCAAATGATCAGTCTCAGTGATCTCCAAGGATTACACATGACCTACATCTTCTTCTCTGACTTGATGCAGTTCTGAATTGAGTCCAATCCAAAGGAACAACTACACAAGCTCTTTTTCTTTTGCAATTGAAACTTTTCCTCTAGTCATCACCTCTACTTTTTCCCTTCATTGTTTTCTGGAATATAAATATGAACATAAATATGGACCATATTGGGAGGTGCATAATTAATACAGAGATAAAAAGAAAAGTGTGAAGAATGTACAGCTCCTGAAAGGTGGAGAGCTGTTGAGAAAGGAGGATTGTTCGGGCATTGGCATGGTTTTCAGGCGGGGATGACACCGGTGGCAATGTTCCAAGCACAACGGACAATGACAAAGACAGAGCTTGCATGAAAGAAAGCATTGAGCTTAGTGCATTGCACTTAAGTTGCCAACCACATCCAACCCAGTGAAGGGTGGGTGTATGTTGCTTTCTGTCTTTTACAGACCTTTCTCTTTGCCTGAATGAAGCTAATGGAAGACTTATCATTATCTGTCAAATTTCAATATGTTCACAGAAAGAATGCTACAGATCACACCGATGAACTGAAGAATCAGCTTGTCAAATCAGAATATGATGCGATGTTTTGATGTTGTGCTCCAGCAAGTTCTTTGTGGTCACTTCAATTGCTTCTGAGCAGGAGAGGACACTGCTGGAAGAGACCGGTGAGTTTTTCACACCTGCACTCACTTTGCTTTAGTCCAACCCACAAAATAAACCACATATTCCAATACTCCTCTATTTGGTTTTTTTAGTCTTAGCAGGAAAACCAGGGCTCTAAAATGGCTGGTTTGATAGGAAATTTTAACTTTATGTATCTGAAGCATCTTTAAGTAACTCGTAGTGTTTCACTCAGCTACACAAATAAAAAGCAACTAAAATTCTGTAATTAAAAAAAAATTATAGAAGTTCAAATTTTGCTTCCTATCCCTCCTCTGCACACCCGGCCAAATGCACTAAGAAAATGGCATGCTTGTCAAAGTCTGTAGTTTGGGAAATAATACTTTATTTTGACCTCCCACAGCTTTCTGATTTCAGACAATATTTGATGCTTGTCAACTGTACTTCCAAAGCACCATGGGTTCGTCTGGTCTTTGTCATAACATATCTTCTCACTCCTCACTGAAATGATATTAACATCATAACATTTGCATTTTATGGCACTTACAGTACTTAAAAGATAACTGAACTCTACTATCAGAAAACTTTTCCTCTTATTATCACCATAACCTAAAGTCTCAACTGCAGCATATGCACAAGTATTTGCCAGAATAATTTCTGAATTTTGCCAGGGCCTGACCTTTCCAGTCACAAGTCTTGTTATGCAATTAGGCTACGTTATTCCTTATGTTTTCAAGAATAACAAATCATCACCACGCAAAACACACAAAGGGTATACTTTTCTGTATGTTTTGCCTCTGTGCAATTTAAACATGAGTATCCTTGGTTTCATATGTGAGTTAAAATTGGTAAGTATCCTAAAAAAATGCATCTTTTATGTTTTCAGACAGGGTGATATCATTGAAAGCTCCTTCCTTTAAAAACTCAGGAATCTGACTCAAACTCTATAATCATAATTTATTGCCAAAATGTAAGTGAAACAACAGAAATACAACTTTTTTTCTGGTAAATCAAGTCAAGATGGATGAATATTATTTCTTATTATCCTAACCATAACCCAACACTTGTTGCCTGTTTACAGTATAGTCCTCACATGAAATCAAAAGGCAATTCCACATGCATGTTCATTGGTCTGGTGAACAACTACAAAGTTGAAAAAAATTATCTGACAGAATTTAATATCCCATAATTTACCTTTTAACAAAAACTATGTGCTCTTCCTCCCCTCAGGATAATGCACAAATCCGCACGGCTGATCTCTGTAGCCACCATGAGCAACATGACGGTGCTTGACACTGCTGACCCCCATGAACTTGACATGACTTCCTCAGAAGCCATCTACCCCATCAGCTTTCAGGTATTGCTATGGGATAATAACAGATCAGCCAAACCAATTTGATATTTTGGTATGTCAATCCCGACCCTTAGCTAAAATCCATAGCTAATAAACAGTTTGAAAATTTAAATGAGATATACTTAAATGCACACTGTATAGGAGAAGAATTGCTTGTTACATAAAATGTAGATGAAAACGTCCATTTTATTATTAACTGTAATGACTAAAATGTTAATACTAAATAAATGCCATCATTTCCACCATGTTCTTTATGCTGCTAGGTTTCTCTGACAGCCTTCCTGATTTTAGAAATAGTTTTGGGCCTGAGCTCCAACCTCACTGTGCTGGTACTCTACTGCATGAAACAGAACCTCATCAGCTCTGTTTCCAACATTATCACCATGAATCTCCATGTTGTAGATGTGCTGGTGAGTTCCAACCTCTATGATCAGGTACCAACAGGAATTTATAGTAAAAGCAACAAAACAACATGTGCATATGTTCTAAAAACATCCACATCATCTTCACATAGAACTTTGTTCTGTTGATTATAAGCTGCATCGCACGTTGAAGGCTATTGGGCCGCAAAGATGTTATTGGACATGAACCAGTTATCCCTTGATACCCATCCTAGCTGTCACTGCAAGGAACAATATTTATAAATGTATCAATGACAGGTCTAAATAAGCTTGAATTGCAATTTCTCAGTTCTTTCCATATTGACATCTATTTCGGCTTACCTTACTATTATGACAAAACTAAACTGCTTTCTCTACCTTAATCCAGTATGATCACCACTTTTGCTGAGCTATTTGGTGAAGGAGATGAATAATATATTATTTGTCAAAAATCTAATATTGATTAAAATGCATTATTAATAACATTAAAAACAAAAATATCAAACAAACAACAGGAATCACCACCAAAAGAAATAAAACAAGAAAGCGTACCGTGTGTACCTACAGTTTCATTAGATACAGACTACATGAAGGAAATCTAAATGGGGCCAGAAAAATGTGTAGTAGTGCAGGAGTTCCACTAGGCAATAATTCCTTAGCAATACAGATGGGTGTGATGTGATAATTACAGTGAATTAAAACAGTCATATTATGATCTTTAGAATGAACATACAATTTACAGTCTCAAGATCAGATGCCAAAATGCATTAGAGATGTGACCTGAACTTCTGTCTGTTTCCAGGTGTGTGTATGCTGCATCCCAGTGACAGTAGTGGTGGTGCTACTTCCTTTGGAGACAGATGCAGCCATGATCTGCTGTTTCCATGAGGCCTGCGTCTCTTTTGCAAGCGTAGCTACCGCTGCTAATGTCCTGGCCATCACTGTGGACCGTTATGACATCTCAGTGAGGCCAGCAAACCGCATGCTTACGATGGGCCGTGCCATGGTGCTGCTGGGATCCATTTGGGCTTTATCCTTTTTCAGTTTCCTAGTTCCCTTCATGGAAGTAGGATTCTTCACCAACTCTGGTTCAGACCTTGTAAACCAGACTGCAGTGGTCACAGTGGCTTATACAAATGAGTACTACACAGAGCTGGGTTTGTACTATCACCTGTTGGCACAGATCCCTATATTCTTTTTCACAGCTGTGGTAATGCTGGTGACTTACTACAAGATCCTTCAGGCACTTAATATTCGAATTGGAACACGCTTTCAGCACAACCTACCTAAAAAAAAACAAAAAAGTAAAAACACTCTCTCTTTGAGCACAGCAACACATGCGGAGTCAACTGATGCTTCACAGAGCAGCACGGGAGTCAGAGCAGGTGGGAATGCACCTTTGGGCATGCGGGCTTCAGTGTCAGTCATCATTGCTCTAAGAAGAGCAGTAAAGCGTCATCGTGAAAGACGAGAAAGGCAGAAACGAGTCTTCAGGATGTCTCTTCTCATCATCTCCACATTCTTACTGTGCTGGACTCCAATAACTGTGCTCAACACTATCATACTCAGTACTGGGCTTAATGATTTGACTGCCCGTCTCCGTTTGGGCTTTCTGGTAATGGCCTATGGAACCACTATCTTTCACCCACTCCTCTATGCCTTCACTCGGCAGAAATTCCAAAAGGTTTTGAAGAGCAAAATGAAAAAGAGGGTGGTATCTGTGGTTGAAGCTGACCCTACACCTAACAATGTGGTCATCCATAACTCATGGATTGACCCAAGGAGAAACAAGAAGGTCACCTTTGAGGACACGGAAGCCAGACAAAAATGTCTGTGCTCGCATGAAGCAGAGTAATGGGATTAACTCAAATGTAAATATGTGAAATATGAAGTGTGAATGCAAACTGTTTACAAGACTGAAGAAACAAAAAACTTTCTTTATGCAAATGAGAATATTGTAAAGCATTTTTTTAAAAATGGAACTGATTCTAAACAAGCTACACCAAGATGAGCTTATTAACAATTAAATACATACATCTTGGGCATCAGAGAAAAAATACATTCCCTGAGAAATAAACAGATGAAGATAAGAAAACCTTATCCTATCTGTCCCACAATGGAGAAAAAAAAGGTGAGGGGGTTTCCTTAATATAAACATCACACATTAAAATGGAAACCAGAAGACCAGCAGCTGAATGTGTGTGTGTGTGTGTGTGCAAGGTTTCATTCATAGTTGATTTTCTCATAGGAACATGAAGAAGATAATTTATTGCTATTTATTGTAGAATGTTGTGGAATGCTATCAAGGGCAATTAAGTCAAAACTTTATGTCTAATCTGCAGTGCAGTGTTGTTCTCCGATTAGCAAAACGAGACAACTTATCTATGTAGTCATAAAACACACTGATATTGTTGTTCACCATTTGCAATAAACAACCAAAGGCACAGTGTGTCAGTATCCCTCTACTCTCCTGCATCTTCATGACAAAATGCACATCAGACCAGTGGGGGTCCCGTTTCTTCCAAATTTACAATACAATTTACTTGTTTGTACGGTAAATTTACCAATTCTCTATTTGAATCTAGTGGTTAAGACATGGCAACTGGACTTCTAGTTTTTAGGTCAAAAAGTTTCACTACTCATTTGAGTAGCTTTAACAGTCTAAGACTGGACTTCTAGTTTTTAGGTCAAAAAGTTTCACTACTCATTTGAGTAGCTTCAACAGTCTAAGAGAAAGCTGGTATGGAAACTAGTTTCACTCCACCCCTGGCCAAAATAGACTCATTAGGTGAACTATGTAAATCAAGGTGATACACACTCTTCTGAGTTGGTTTCACCTCACACCTGGTCTGAATAGGCTTGTTAGGTGAACAATAGAAGTGAGCTCAGGTGAGGGTTGTTAGGATCTAATGGTAGACTCATGTGACCCCTCGGATTCCCCAACTGGCTGCAGAGTCTGTGTCCTCCCTGGAAGACATTTGATGTGTTGCTTAATTTCCTGGGAACAGATGAAAGGGCAGCCTGGTAGATTGAAGCCAAGTTATGTCTGAGCCCTCCACCCATGTTAAGGGAGGGTTTATATATAGCTTCTCTGACTCTCTCAAACCAATTATCTTCTCTGTCCAAAATATGTACTTCACTGTCTTCAAATGAGTGTCCTGTTTCCTTTAAATGAAGCTGCTCCTACTGCGCTGGGCCATCCTCCTGTTAAGTGGTTGTTTGGTTTCTCCAATGTAGAGTCTGAACACTCTTTCTTAGACTGGATGGAATATACTACATTGCTCCTCTTTTGTTTTGGTGTCTGGTCTTTAGGGTGAACCAGTCTCTGTCTCAGTGTGTTGGTGGATTTGAAGTGAACTGGTATCTGAAAAATCTGTTTAAGCCTCTCTGAAACACCTGCAACATAGGGAATGACCAGGTTTTTCCTCTGTGGATCTCGAGGCTCAGCTGTGTCTCTTGTTTTGCTGCCTGATGTGGATGTTGCCTTGTTGAAAGCCCACTTAGGGTAGCCACAGGTTGGGCAAAAAACTAGAAGTCTAGCTGCCATGACTCAACCTCTAGGTAACTTCACCTGGACAACTGAGAATCTCCACAGTGAACTACTTGAAATAAATACACTTTCTGCTATTTTTATGTGATCTGCTATGTAGAGATCTATTTTAACACGGTGAGGTAGGGTGGTTGCATAAGGCTGGTTTATGGTCTCTCAGAATTTATATGTGCTGTATGACAATGGTGCAAATCAAGTGTGTTTACAGTTAGTCTAAACAACCACACTGAAAGATGAAGTGAAAAAACATTATCCAGTGTTTCCCTTTAGTTAATTTGTCAGTTAGGGTTCACAACACATGCGTAGCCGTCAGGGTTTGCGCCAGCCTTTTGCTCATATTGAATCTGAGCCTGGCTTTAAATACAAAGTGTTCTGGCGGCTCATTTATAAAGTACGAATGGTATGACTCGCGCTCTAGGGGTGTCTGTCATGATGTCACACGTTTCTTTGGGAAAATACAATTTTACATTAATGACTGAAGTTATGAATATGTTCAACTCCTCCAACGATTAATTCAAACATCTTTGGGAGGGTCAAAGCCTTAATTGGGCAAGTCAAATCCCCCTGTATTGGGGACTTGCAATATCATAATATCATTGCAAAACAGGAATAATGGTGTACCTTTTCAGACAAAAAAAAGAAGCTCAAGAAAGACGTACAATGCCTGGCTCATCTCATAGCTGCTCAAACATAGTGAGCGTGTTTTGGAAAATTACAGACTCCCACCCTGCCCTATCCAATAGGAAAGATGTGGAGGATAGAGGATGGACATGGACGGTTTACTATTATACTTTACAAAAAGCACTGCCACTCTATCATATGGCATGCCCTGTTGTCCTATCATAACTAAATAAAGACACAAACTAGAAAGCCATGTTTACAGAATAATAACAAAAAGTAATGTGTGGAAGCATTATGAATAGATGCCATAAAAAGAAAACCTGTGGATAATAATAGGGCTGTTGACTTTGTCAGGCACCGTGCAGGCCATGCACAATCTAAAAATGTCTACAAATGCTGAATAAAAAACAAACTCCTAGCTATCTGCAAATTTACTTTAACAGATTAACATGCCAATCTGACAGAGTTCATCACCAGGCATTGTCAAAGGTTTATTTACTTAGTAAAGCACAACTGCCTGAGAATATTGTTAGTAAAACAAGCAATTTGAAGTCACCCCTCACTCATATGAAGGCAGCAGAGGTATGGACTAGGCTTACAGGGGTGACATTCAAATGTAAGCTAATGATTATTCTCACTTGTGTTTTTGCAAACACGACAGCCCTATTACAATCTGAATGAGTACTGTGCACAGGTAGAAGAAAAGACAAATGGGGTTGTTTTATATGCAAAAAGTTTTCATACCAAAAATTAACTTAGGTTTTCCACAGTTTTTAATGAAGTTAATTGATAAATAAAACTATTCATTGGGTTTTTTTAAATATATTCTTACCATACCTTTATCCTTTACCATACACTGGTGTCAAGCAGATATGCTGCCCTGTTTAGCATGTTACCATAGTAACATTTTCACTATCATAAGGTGAAGCTGATAGAATGTCATTAGATTAGTTCATTACCCAATATAGTAGATGAACTGAAATTTGAACATTACAGTGGTGTCAGAATAAAACTGAAGGGATTACAAAAGTCATTACAGTGTATCCTGAGGAATGTGTCTACCAAATATCATGGCAATCTACCCAGCTGTTGAGAAAGAATTAGGATCCATCCTTAAAAAGCCATAAATCTATAATCAGACTTCAACTGTAGTAACATAAGGATATAGCACTGAAATTAAAATATTGAACACTTCTAACTGTGCTGAAGTGATTCCAAGACTCCAAATTATGAACCATAACAAAATGCAAAGCAGCAAAGCCTACTCGAGATATTTTTGGAATTGCTGGACAGCCACCAACTGGGATAGCAGAGACCAGAAGCTGGTACTGTATCACCTATAAGAGTCTGTTGCTGTACTAAAGAACAACAAGGGCACTGACCCCATTTAAAAGCTCTTTGCAGCCAGGGGAATTTGTGTGTGCCTCCATGTGGTTATGTGTGTGGTATGAGCAGTGGTCAGCAGACGTGGGCTGCTAAAAACAATTGTCCTTGTGAACTTGTTCTGTCACGCTTAAATGCCTTGTGATAACTAAGTGCAGTATGGCATATAGATAACTGGTGGCCATGACATGCACTTTAATATCACTTTTTCTCTGCTAACCAGAAGGTCACACAGAACCTGCAGAACCTGTCCTGCCACTGTTAAACACAACTTTACTAACCAAGAGCATGAAACCAAGTCTATGAGCTAAGAGGAAATGACACCTGCAGTTAAACTGGGTATCAGTTTATCTTCAGATGGCAGATGGAAAAGAATTCATTTTAAGGCAGCAGTATAGTTCATACAAATTGCTTATCAAATCTTTTAGCCCATTCTACACTATACTACACTTTTCCAGGAGAAGAACTGGAGAATGTGTACAATATTTGTAAATTTCTAAAAAATACAACCACATGACACAGTGATCAGCTGTGTGGAGGTATGAAGCTATGCAGTCTTTGAACTATACAGACTGTGTAGAGTGTAGGCTGTAGAGGCCCAACTAACTGTTGGGTAAATGCTGCTATTTTTCATGTGTACAAACAAGTACAGCACCTAGAATGCATTCAGATATTCAAAGAAAGGCTTAAAGCGTGCACCATTATCATTGTAATAGCCCGCAAATCCAACCAGTTGAGCATCTCTGGGCATCAGAAACAAATGTCAGAAAGAGTAGAATGCCAAATGCTTACGCTAGATATGTTTTTCAGAAATTGAAGAAACAAGCCATAGTTCAAACACCAGTGAATACTCAATATTTGCAAGAAAGAAGGGTTTGATGTGGTTTGTGAATGCAGATTATGATGTGATGTTAGGCAGTTGCAATCTGTGTAACTATGTTCATTAAGTATACCAAGTTTCGATGCTGCACTAGCCATATTTCCCTGTTGAAAATGTATAGGTAACCTTTAAGCTTTGATTCACATGTGCAAGTAGCTGTACTCCGTGATGGACTGGTGACCTGTCCAGGGTGTACCCCTGCCTTTCACCCAAACAGAGCTGGGATGGGCTCCAGCATATCCCCATGACCCTAAATAGGTAAAAGCGGGTATTGATAATGAATAGATAGATGGTGTAGCTGTACTTTAATTCTATTCTTTATTCACTCTTATACTACTACCTTAGGTAAAATATTAAGTCTATTCTATAAATTTATGTGATAAACCTATTCTGCACATGGTGAAACTAATAATGATAAGCTTATGAACAAGTAAGAAACTATCTTTACACTGTATTGATACATAAAGTGCTTAGCAAGCGTATACATATTTTTTCATCTTGTGCAAATATGTTTCAAAGGAGACATTTAAAGATGTAAATAAATAAAAAGTGTAAATAAATAAATATAAATTATACAATAGTATCATAATGCTCACATGATAGAGCACTAACACGTAAAAAGCAGCTGGCAGGATAAGGAAAATATATTCTTAAAGAAGTTAGTGTTTCAGAAGCTCTAGAGCTGTATTTTCTAAGCATAATCACAACAAAGGCTTTAAACCCCAAATTTTGACTATAGACTAGTAGAAAAAAAAATTTCACTGGTTATGAGTGAATTGCGAACCAACAGGCAACACATACAAAATAAGTAATAGGGGTGTCTGAAGACCTATGATTTCATAGTAATATTTAGTCCAGTCAAGGCAAAGAAAATCCTAAATTGCAAGAAGTATGATTTCTCTATTGATCTTTGTTTTGTTGAGATTCTGTATAATGTTCAGGTTAAGCCATCCCATGCCAGCATGCCCTGTACCTTACACCTGACACAGCAGTCCCCCATGCTCTAATTTAAAGGTCAGCAGCCATGTCATCACCTGAGCTGCTATATGAGGTCCTCTATCATATAGGCCAAAACACACGCTCATTTATTTTCAATATCTGCTTCAAAGAAGATGAAACCATTACAGCCACAACCTTTAAAAAGATTATGTATAATGTATCGCAACAAAGGGTACCTGAAAAATGTGCAATGGCTGCCATACCATCCTGTGAGCATCCGACCCCATCCAATCTCGGAAACTAAGGAGGGTCGGGTCTGGCCTAGTACTTGGAAGACTGCCTGGGAATACCAGGTGCTGTAGGCTTGACTTATGGCATTGCAATTAAACATTTATTAGTATCTTCCCAAAAGCCTTTTTGTCTGACCATTCAAATAACTTTTCAATTTAAAATAATGGATTACTAAGTATTTGGGAGAAAATTCCACCACAGCACATTTGTCTGACAATGCTGTTCAAATTAAAATTGTCATATTCGTTGAAGTACAGGTCAAAGAGGAGGAGTAGCTGCAATCGTCCACTCAAACTTATTAAGCTCTCACCCTAGGAACTGTTATAACTCATTTGAGAGCCTCATTCTTAGCCTTTCACACCCAAACTGGAAATCTTTTACTTATATTGTTTGTTTTATTGTTTTAAATAAATATTTAGTGCCATAATTTGCAAACCCTTTCATTCATCTGAAACTCTGTCCAGCAGCAGTTACTGTGCAGACAAGTGGATTTCCTGATTTCCTATCTTATTTAGTGCTTAGTTCAGATAAAGTCATTATAGTGGGAGATTTTAACATTCATATAGATGTTGAAAATAATATTCTCAGCACTGCGTTTAATTCATTATTAGATTCTAATGGTTTCACTCAAAATGTAAATAAACCCATGCATTGTTTTAATCACACCCTTGATCTTGTTCTGACATATGGCATTAAAATTGAACATTTAATTGTATTCCCCAAAATCCTCTTTTGTCTGACAATTCTTTAATAACCTTTGAATTTAAAATAATGGATCATGTAGCATTTGGAGGAAAATTACACTACAGCAGATGTTTACAACGCTGTTAGGAAATTGATTCCAACTTTATTTACGTCTATGCCATGTGCCAACACAGGGCAGGGCAGCCACCTCAACTTCATTCTCATACAAGTTGATTATCTTTTCGATAGTGCCGCAGTCTCCCTGTGTAAAACACTTGATACTGTTGTACTGTGAATGTAGTGAATATGAAGGAGACTAGTTCCATGGTACAATTCACGCACTTTCAAGCAGACATCACAAAAGCTGGAAAGGAAGTGCCATTCCAACTCAGAAGAATTATAGCTAGCCTGAAAAAAAAAAATCTCTTTATGAAGCCAGAGCTGCATACTATTCATCACTAATAGAAGGACATAAGAACAATCCCAGGTTTCTTTTCAGCACTGTGGCCAGTTTCTTTACAAATAAAATCATAACTATTAGAGATAAAATTCATCAGATGCTTCCTATAGCTGCCATAAATGAATCTTATACTACAGTAGCTCTTGAATCATCTGTAAGACCTCAATAACGTTTAGACTGCTTCTCTCCCATAGATCTCTCTGAACTAATGTCAACAGGTGCTTCACTTAAACCATGAACATGCCTCTTAGACCCCATCCCGATTAGCCTGCTTAAAGACACTCTGCCATTAATTAACTCATCTTTATTAGACCTGGTCAATTTATCTCTAGTATCAGGCTACGTACCTCAGGTTTTTAAGATTGCAGTGATCAAACCCTTACCCAAAAAGCCTAGTCTTGATCCAGAAGTCCTGAATAATTATAGATGAATACACCCTACCATTTATTTCTAAAATCCTTGAAAAATCAAATATTAATAGAATTAATAGAATATTAATAATATTTTCAATCAGGATTTAGAGCACGACATAATACAGAAACAGCACAGTTAAAAGTTACCAATGATCTTGTCTTAGTCTATGACAATGGATTTGTCTCTGTACTTGCCCTCCTAGACCTTAGTGTTGCATTTGACAGCATTGACCACAGCATCTTATTACAGAGACTGGACCATGTGATTGGGATTAAAGGAACACTACTAAATTGTTTTAAATCTTAGTTATCAAACAAATTCCAATTTGTTCATGTTCATGGTGAACCTTTCACACACACAAAAGTTAGTTGTGGAGTTCCATAAGGATCTGTGATAGGACCGATTCTCTTCAGCTTACACATACATCCCTTAGCCAATGTTATTAGGAAGCATTATCTTAATTACCATTACTATGCAGATGACACTCTGTATATGCTATATCGTTCTATGAAACAAGTCAGAGCCAGAATTCAAACATGTCTAAAGGACATAAAGGCCTGAATCACCAGTAATTTTCTACTTCTAAATTCAGAGAAAACAGAAGTTATTCTATTTGGGCCTACAAACCTCAGAAATAGCTTATCTAATAATATAGCTACTCTAGATCGTACAGGTCAGGCTTCTAGCACTATTGTGAAAAATCATGGAATTATTTCTGACCAGAATATATCCCTTAACTCACACATTAAAAACAAATCTCTACAACTTCTTTCACCTACATAATATTGCCAAAATCAGGAACATTCTGTCTCAAAATGATGCAGAAAAACTAGTCCATGCCTTTATTACCTCAAGGCTAGATTACTGTAACTCATTATTATCAGGATGTTCCAGTAACTAACAACAAAAAGCCTCCAGTTAATCCAGAATGCTGCAGCCAGAGTCCTGACAGGAACTAGCAAGAGAGATCATATTTCTCCTATTTTAGTTTCTTTTCATTGGCTCCCTATAAAATCCAGAACAGAGCTTAAAATCCTTCTCCCCACATACAAAGCCCTTCATGATCAAGCTCCTTCATACTTTAAAGACCTCATAGTACCATATTATGCCAATAGACCACTTTGTGAAGGATCCGCAGCCGTTCAGAAAGCACACACCTCTAAGATTATGTTTTGTAGGAACAAATGTGATCTGTAGACTAGACATCAATATGAATGTCCTTACCTAGCTCATTGAGGCTCTGTGCTGCCTTGGTGATCTCCCTGCTGCCCCCCTGGAGCTGACCCTGCAGCCTCTTGCTCAGATATAGGATACGAATGATCCTCCGCAGGAGGTCACAGGCCACCTAGAGCAGGAAGAGAGAAATGATGTCAGGTGGTATGGTAAAGAAACCAAGCACTGACTGAAATATGCAGTATCAAACTGTTCAAATAATTCCAAGATTCACTCTTCCTCAGCCAGCTGATTAATTTAATTAACACTTCCCAAATCTTATCAAAGGTCATGTTTCAAAATGTACTGTCATAGTCTTCTGCACATGACACAAAGTGCAGTACTATTGTTAAATTGGCAACTTTTCAGAAATCTGTAAACAATCTAGTTGGTCAGTAATACATGCAACTTTGCTTTCAAAGCCAAGCAAGATCTTGCGCTTTACAGTTGCTATGCCAACTCATATGGTAACCATGGAGCTAATCCTGCTTCTTAACTATGTGCTGGAAGGAAAAAATTACACATAATAGTAAAGAAAAGATATATTTATATGGGGAAGGCATATTTAACAGATGAAAGCAATACAGCCAACCGAGTGTAACCTAGAAAAAAGGTTAAAAAATAAAACAAAATAGAAGGTAAACTAGAAGGAGTAAACCAAAAACTGACAGCAGCACAGGTGTTTAAACACCAGTGGAGAAAATGGCTGTCAGTATGGTGTTAGGAGCTTAAAGAAGGTGGAGGGGGTGGGAGAACAGGGGTTTAGCTGAGAGCTGAAGATCTGTGTCAACCTATCTAAATCTGTCTGAATATACCAAACACTGAGAATCTACAGTGGGTACGGAAAGTATTCAGACCCCTTTAAATTTTTCACTCTTTGTGTCATTGCAGCCATTTGCCAAAATCAAAAAAGTTCATTTTATTTCTCATTAATGTACACTCAGCACCCCATCTTGACAGAAAAAACCAGAAATGTGGAAATTTTTGCAAATTTATTAAAAGAGAAAAACTGAAATATCACATGGTCATAAGTATTCAGACCCTTTGCAGTGACACTCATATTTAACTCACATGCTATCCATTTCTTCTGATCCTCCTTGAGATAGTTCTGCTCCTTCATTGGAGTCCAGCTGTGTTTAATTAAACTGATTGGACTTGATTAGGAAAGGCACACACCTGTCTATATAAGACCTTACAGCTCACAGTGCATGTCAGAGCAAATGAGAATCATGAGGTCGAAGGAACTGCCCAAGGAGCTCAGAGACAGAATTGTGGCAAGGCTCAGATCTGGCCAAGGTTACAAAAGAATTTCTGCAGCACTCAAGGTTCCTAAGAGCACAGTGGCCTCCATAATCCTCAAATGGAAAAAGTTTGGGACGACCAGAACTCTTCCTAGATCTGGCCGTCCAGCCAAACTGAGCAATCGTGGGAGAAGAGCCTTGGTGAGAGAGGTAAAGAAGAACCCAAAGATCACTGTGGCTGAGCTCCAGAGATGCAGTAGGGCGATGGGAGAAAGTTCCACAAAGTCAACTATCACTGCAGCCCTCCACCAGTCGGGGCTTTATGGCAGAGTGGCCCGACGGAAGCCTCTCCTCAGTGCAAGACACATGAAAGCCCCCATAGAGTTTGCCAAAAAACACATGAAGGACTCCCAGACTATGAGAAATAAGATTCTCTGGTCTGATGAGACCAAGATTGAACTTTTTGGTGTTAATTCTAAGCGGTATGTGTGGAGAAAACCAGGCACTGCTCATCACCTGCCCAATACAATCCCTACAGTGAAACATGGTGGTGGGAGCATCATGTTGTGGGGGTGTTTTTCAGCTGCAGGGACAGGACGACTGGTTGCAATTGAAGGAAAGATGAATGCGGCCAAGTACAGAGATATCCTGGAAGAAAACCTCTTCCAGAGTGCTCAGGACCTCAGACTGGGCCGAAGGTTCACCTTTCAACAGGACAATGACCCTAAGCACACAGCTAAAATAACAAAGGAGTGGCTTCGGAACAACTCTGTGACCGTTCTTGACTGGCCCAGCCAGAGTCCTGACCTAAACCCAATTGATCATCTCTGGAGAGACCTGAAAATAGCTGTCCACCAACGTTCACCATCCTCCAACCTGACAGAACTGGAGAGGATCTGCAAGGAAGAATGGCAGAGGATCCCCAAATCCAGGTGTGAAAAACTTGTTGCATCATTCCCAAGAAGACTCATGGCTGTACTAGCTCAAAAGGGTGCTTCTACTCAATACTGAGCACAGGGTCTGAATACTTATGACCATGTGATATTTCAGTTTTTCTCTTTTAATAAATTTGCAAAAATTTCTACATTTCTGGTTTTTTCTGTCAAGATGGGGTGCTGAGTGTACATTAATGAGAAATAAAATGAACTTTTTTGATTTTGGACAATGGCTGCAATGACACAAAGAGTGAAAATTTTAAAGGGGTCTGAATACTTTCCGTACCCACTGTACAGCCATGCTATCAGCTCTGTGACGCTATATAGTGGCAAGAATAAGAAATTGAACCCTTTGGAATTACCTGGATCTATGTATAAATTTGACTTAACAATGGAGATATTGTCTTATAAATATGAGCAAACATAATCAACAAATGTAGGGTGCACGTCAGACAGCACATCAATTAGTCACATGGCTGACAGTCAGAGACCACAACCCCCACTAATGATGAAGTGAATTGTTTAGGAAGAACATATAACACTTTGTATGGGGTTTTAATAAAAAAAGACTCTGCACACCAACATAACATCATCCCATCATCATCCAGAGTGTTCCCCTAGAAATTTTTCAGACATGACAGCAAGAGGATGACAGAAGTTTTGTATGGTCATGCTAAAATTTTTAGTCATTTCTCACACAGCACAGAATTTTGGTTGGTAATTTCCATGTAAAGGTCAAGAAAAACAAGGACAGAAGTATTTATTGTCCACAAATAACTGTCTAAGCTATGAATTCACACTAAAATAAATTTTAAGAAGAATAAATAAATAAATATTAAAAAATATAAATAAAAATATAAAATATGTTGAATGAATCATATAAAATAATAGACTCTCAAATTAGGGCAAACTGCAATTTTTTGAACCAAACTGCTCAAGTGCATCATCATCATGAGCATACTGTGCTTTCCTCTTCTTAGATGGTGCCATGCTCACGTTCGTGTTAATAGCTGCCAAACATGCGGTGGCCGACAAGGACAAACGTGCCACAACAGCCGAACTTTGCAAATACAGAAATGCTGCAACAGCCAAAACACACGCACGAGAGAAACGCATATTCCTGGAACAGAAATGCGCCAGGAGTCTAGGGGGACCCCGAACTGAGGGATGCTATGAACAAATTGAAAGCTGGCCTGTCATGCCTCTACTATTACAGGGGAACACTAGCAGCAGTAAATTACAGTGGAGGGAGCAACATGACAGCTGCCATCACTGAGGAGAAAATTATTTCCCAAGTTTATCAAATATCTTGCACGAAAAAGTCAAATAAGCTGTCTACCAGATGAAGCTCAATAGATGTTGTGTGATGCAGCAGGACAGTGAACAGGAGAAAGAGAGAAGGGAGACTTAAAACAAATGTCTGTGGACGCCACACACACACAATGTCCAGAGTAGTGTTGTCACAATACCAGAATTATGACTTCAGTACCAAAACCTGTCTGAATAACTCAATACTGAAACGACACAACAGGAACAAACTAAACCAGGAAAAGTAATAGAATTATAGATGGCAGAACATGGACATTTAAGCTCAAAACAAAGAAAAATATTTTGGCAATGTCAATGGCATGGAGAATGTGAAAAGAGACCATAAAACAACAGGCATGAGTTAGGTTAGTCACTTTGGTAACGGTTGCCCTTTCTTTCCTTGTCAAACTCTGTAGCTGAAATAAATTCACGTGTCACAAAATTACACTTGCTTTACTTAGCAAATGTAATCGGTGTAATTGCTAACCTAATGCTCTTTAAATTATTTTCTGCACATAAGTTGGGACATCTGTTGGTGAGGTGCTTTGCCAAGTTTGTATAGTTTTGGAACATTTTTTACAGATGGGCATCGCAGTGTCCATAGGCTTGTCCTGGCTGTTGGCTACATAGCAGAATAATGCCAGATTTCTCTTTGTGCATTTGTTTTGTATACAAGCTGTAGACTGTTGGGAAGTTATAGCCATAGCTTTTTTTTATTGTGAAAGCTGCCTGCAGCATAAAGAGAGAAGCATAAGAATAAAAA
Source organism: Mastacembelus armatus (assembly GCF_900324485.2). Classification (NCBI taxonomy): domain Eukaryota; kingdom Metazoa; phylum Chordata; class Actinopteri; order Synbranchiformes; family Mastacembelidae; genus Mastacembelus; species Mastacembelus armatus. Next base: position 2,005,879 of record NC_046655.1, on the reverse strand, counting down.
ACAGAGGACACGCCCACTCTGCCTAGAGTGGAAGTAGAGCATTGCGCACACACAGCGCCACCCGCTGTCACGCAGCAATATAACTTAGGATCCATGGGGCTTATTAGAGCCTTTGTTCAAGTACTGACACATAAAATGAGGTATAGTACCATTTTAACAGCAGGGTGTTGTAATACCTTTAGACATAGACAGCACCTGCCAAAACCACTACTGGAGCAACTCATTGACCAGAATTTCACACTGAAAGCAAAAGTGACTGGCACATTAAACCTAATGAAGCGACATGCTTCCAGACATGCAATTGAACACTGTTGTTTTACAGAACATATAACGCAGGTAAAATACTTGAAATGGTGTAATTACTTAGTTTGTCCATGAGAGCGCGCTCCATTGTGTGCTACTGACGACCAGCCAACTCTAACTTCAGTAAGGTCGTGTCTTGTTCAGGCATTTTTGATGTTTACATATGGAAAAGCTGTGCTTTTTGCACAAACCTGTCCCTGTTGGATTGGCCCTTGTTCATTTTCTTAATTAGTTTTAATTAAGTAGTTTCTTAATTAATTTTCTTAATTTCTTAACTCATGTTCTCTTACATTTTTATTATTATTCTATTTTCTTATTTGACTCCAATAGAAATTTGCTGCTAGCAGCTCGTGTCTGTCAGTCTAACCTGTGCTCACGGCATCATTTTAACTCAAATCTGGACAAACTGCGCATGGTATTGTTGTATAAGATGTTAGGAATCTAGCCAGTCAAACAATTTCTCCCGTAGAGTGAGTATTTGTTGAGCAAATTGCAAATTTGCGTCGCCTTAGCATTTAGCGTCCTTGCTAGTTAGTGTGCTTTCTTCTTATGTGGTAAAACGGCTCTGTTTTCAGTTTGTCTGATATACCTCATCTGGTAAGGTGCTCATCTGGAATACAGAAGAGGTGAGTTCGAGACGGGTGGAAGTCAATGTTTAAAATATTCTAATTTTTAAACCATGTTTTACAACTATTACAACACCATCATGTGGACATGTAGAAGATTGCAGTTATTTATAATTCTGATATAGTTGGTGCCTGAAAATGTGGCACATGCTTCAGCAAGTGTGATCCATATATATTGCAAGCAGCAATAACAGCGTGTTTTCAGCAATCACACACATTTTCTTAGTTCAAGTTATATATTTTTTTGTTCTATTTGCGTTTTTAAGTTATTTATAAAAACTTAGAAGTTCACTGTTTAGTGCACTATATTTATTCTGTTTATGTATACTGTATCCTATATACAGTGTGGACACACGAATTGAAATGCCATTGCCTGTGCAAATGTATCCAAATTTTTGACTGGTACTGTACTATAATATACACATAAATAATATCGGCCAATTTTTTTTTACTTAATATTGCTATTGGCATCAGCCCCAAAAAAACCATAACGGTCGGGCTCTAGTAAAAACACAATTGTCTGAGGACTTTTTCCTAAGAGCTCCCCTGGAAAAAGTCTGAGTAGTGTTGTGATGTGAGTTCTGCTGTTTCTCCTTTATACTTTATGAAGACAGCACTGCCCCTGCTGTAATCAACTGGATTTTCACCCCATGTGAGAATGGATCTCACTTGGACAGTCTCTCGCTGGCCAACAACTCGACTATCTCTGCACAGTGGAGTGTGCAAGTTACTACCAGTATATCAATTGGCCTGAGAACCGCAAGCCGCACAAAATGTCACAAAAATAACTGATGAGCCAAGGTGTTTGGTGGTAGAACTTAGGATTTAACTTTAACTGCTAGTAGATAATCAGATTGAACTGGATTTTTTTTTGTTCCAAATCAATGAAATAATCAGAGATGTTGGTAGCGATTCAGAAGTCTAAAACAAGGCTAAGCTGTTGCTGTCAGTGAGTAATGCAGCCTACGCACATGGAAGGAACTGAACATTAATGCTACAACTTAGTTTGCAGTTAGGCTACATGGATTCCATCTAAATGAATTAATTTGAGTCTAAACTCATTAATTTGAAATCTCTGAAAAAGAAAGTACTACAGTGCAAGAACATGCATGTCAAATCTCAGGTGGACAGACAGGAAGATGTGCTGTGGATGTGTGGAAAAATGACAGAGGTGTTCCTCAGTCCTCAATGATTGACTAGGTGCTGTTTGAGTGACACCCAGCTCATAGTGAAGGCTTTTGGCCAGATACTGAGAGTGACCACACACACAGAAAGAGAGAAAATCTGAGTAATCCAGAGCCATTAGCCCAAGAGAGACCTCCGAATCACACTGACCTTTTTACAGCCACCGTTTCATTAATATTTAATCATGATTACCCTCAGCTGCACAAAGAGAAGAACCGTAGCACAGTGTTCACACACATGCTTCATAGCACACACACACACACACACCAGCTTGGAGTTGTGCACACAACAAATATCTTGCCTACATATGGGCAAATGTTGAACCTCTCTCCTACACAGTTCGATTTCTCTGTGGGCTTGAGAAAAGCTTTTATCAAAGTAGTGTTCTTTTGCAAAACTGCCAGGCAAAGATTGCTCTATTTCTTCGGTCATTTAAATATAGAAACCCATTTACACACAGCCTCTTGTTAATATAATACAAATATCATGAATTCTGTGGCACACTCTTACCTGCAATCTGCCCAGCTGAGTTATCCTGGCCACAATCTTATTGTATGGGTCAACAATCTTTGTCCTTATCCTGGGGAATAAAACATAGTTTGACTAATTCATGAAGAACCAATGTGCATATAAATAGTTTGTTTTCAATTATTAAGAACTCAAATCAGATGGATAGTCATTGTAAACACTTATGCGAATGTGAAACAGCAGGCACAAACATAAAAAATATCTGTGTAAATGCTGACATTAAACATTCATCTAAAGTCAAGAGAAACCATATTTACCTGTCAACAGCTGCCTGCAGTGCACTGATTCTTGTCTGCATCATCTGAAGGACCCCTGAAAACAGCAACAACAAATTTTCCTTTCAATACACTTCAATACAATTTAGATAGCTACGAGCCGAGGAAGGCTGGCTCCCTCTTGTGGTAAAAAAGTACTGCAAAAGTTAAAGAGGACCAGATTAAAAACAGGCCCCTTGAAATTAATTAACCAGTAATTATTGGTTAGTAATACTGTCTACTCCTGTACAATGACATGCTGGTGGGAAGATCTGACTTTGGGACAACATTTGTTAAATAGGCTGCAACACCTAAACACTGTATTGTAACACTGGGACTATGCTCACATCAATTAGTTTTCAATGAAAAAAAAAGACAATATCTATCTGTTAGTGACATAAATCATTCCTCCTATTACAGATTAGATGTGAAAATCCCATGTTGTGTTTTTTTTTTTAGATGATATCTAAATACATCTGAGCTTCAGTACCACACTTTTCTCCCATCCTTTTATGCACAGAATATGTTCCAGAATGGATTGTCTAAGTGATACATTTTGCATATTTATACACTCTGGATTTCTGAATGACAATAATTTCGAAAACCAGTATGAGATAGAAAATGTTATTCTAAGCAGAATTTTTATATGTCTGGAAAGCCTCTGTTAATGCTGGTCTAACCATCTACCTCTTACCCCACAGGACCACTCCAACCCCAAGATGTTTAAACCCTGACCAAACCGGTTTAATTTCATAATGCACTAACATTAAAGATGCCCTCCACTGACATATTCAGGCACAAAAAAAAAAACTATACTGTCTAACTGCTTTTAAAATGTGCAACATTAGCTATTAGCTTGTAGCTAACATAGCCAAAGTGGTTGAATGCAGTTAGTACTACTATGGGCTTTTCACACTGTCACATTGTTCTTAAGCAACATGTTCAGATATTTTTACAGTTGAATTAAGACTTTAATTGTATGTCAGTATCTGTTTATTTTTTCATTTGATCAAAAGTGGGTTATTAGCAGTAGGCTAACTGTTAGCATTCAGTAAGGCTACTACCACAGAGCCAAACGTTATACAACAGCAATACATGTCTTATTTAAATAAATGTTAAACAGAAGAAATAAATCATGGAAAGCAGCTTCAGGGTCCGGTTAACAAAAACATTTTATTAAAAAGTGGTTCTTTACCTTCAAGAGACTCTATACCAGTTGCCTGAGCCAGTAAGTCTTCATGTCTGGCAACAACCTGGAAAAAAGAAACAGAATGGATGGATGGATCAATGGATGGGAGTGCCAAAATTGTTGCAGCTGTGTGACACTGATTAGCAAGTTTTGGATTCCTTGATATCCACTGTGCAGTGGAACAACATGTTATTCTAAAAAAAAATAAAATACCAAAAACTTTTACCAAAATTGTTCCTAGGACCGCAACAACTAATCATTAAAATCTGATTATGAGTTGGCAACGAATGTATTTATTAGTTAGATCCAGTGATGTAGCTGTTTGTGGCAGCACACAGTGAGCAGCTGCAGAGACAAAAATGGCAGAAGCAGATAAGAGTGAAAGTCACACAATTCCACAATTAAACAGTTTTTACACTGTTATGTGGATAGTGGTGATGCCTTCTTGTTCTAGCTTTTCTGTTATGTGATTAGATTATCAGTCATCCAGTAAAATGTTTACAGTTCTCCAGCAATTGACATTGTAACACTAAGCAGAAAGACTTCTGTTTTATCTGATGTCAGTCCACAAGGACTCGAAGACACAGACATAAGACCCACGTCACCCTTAACCTTTGTGTTTTTTAGGTTTCATGTCTTTATTTCAGCTGGCACACTTATTTTTTATTTATTCATTATGAGGTGAGAATAGTGTCAATCAGCCACACTGACAACTAGGATTTGAATGTTTGAAAATACATTTTGAATGTGAAAAATTTTGGTTTCAAAACTAAAAACTATGATTCAAACCTTTGATAATAAAATTATACTATTAAAAATATGCTTTATTCTTTTCAGGGTTACAAATCAGTCTCTTCAAGTTTTAAAATGTTCTTTGCAAACATTCAACTCTGTTCTTTCAGTATTTCAACTCATTTTTTTGCGAGATCACATTTCTGACCCTGTTTTTTCAGACATTCAGCACTCTTTTTTCAGAGTTTCAGATCTGTTCATTCTGACCCAGTCTTAACAAGTAAAAATGATCTGAAACTTAAAAAAAAAAAAAAAAAAGGTCCACACATACAAAATGGTTTTAAAACGTTAAACTGTTGGAAAGTAAGATTTGAATGTCTGAAAATTGGGCTTTATTCTTTTCAGGGTTACAAATCAGTCTCTTCAAGTTTTAAAATGTTCTTTGCAAACATTCAACTCTGTTCTTTCAGTATTTCAACTCATTTTTTGGTAGATCACATTTCTGACCCTGTTTTCACGGGCAACAGATCTGAAACTTTGCAGAAGACCGGGGCAGGAGCTCACAGATGCTCTGCCAATCACATAGCGTCTGATAAAATAAGCCAATCAGTTAACAGGGATAGTCTACACGGTTTGATTAGTCTCACTGGTCATCAATATAGATGGATTCCGTAAAGATGATGTCTTGGTTCAAGCGCACCTGCTTCTCTTTCTTCTGACTACTGGCAAAGAGGAGGACCTGCAGGAGCTACAACAGTTCCTATGTACTATGGCTGCTATGCACGGTGGTTGCTATGTGTGTCACTGAGAGGTGCCATGACTCGTTTGCGAAAGTGGAAGTCGTGCTTGATGTGAGGATTCTGAGAGACTGTCAACTCATCCCGCTCCTATATTATCGAAATTTCTCAGCGCTCCTGACAGTCTTTCTGCCGCTAGCTCACATCAAGACATTACCCAGACTTTTTACAGGGTTGCCCTTAGGAGCAAAGTACAGCTTATGTCCTGTCTGTGTTCCTTTTGCAATTTGGTTTTTACCTCAGGTAGCTCATCAGGATGATGTCTAGCAATGTTTAAATGCATGTCTGAAAGCATGTCACTTCATTAGGGTTAATGTGCCACTCACTTTTGCTTTAAGGATGCTTTAATACTTCTCTATATTCTTTTATAAAAATCTGGTTAATCAATTAATGAAAAACATAACTAACCAATTAATTGGTTATTAAAATAGTTGTTTGTTGCAGCCCTACATTTCTAATTAATTTTCTGTTTATTGACCGACTAACCGACTGATCCTTGACTTAGCAGTAGGCAGGAACGTAATTGTGTAGTCTTAGGTAAAGCTTCTAGAAATAAACCTTTATTTTGTTGCCTCTACAAAATTTGCGCCTTCAGACCCTTACAGTGAGTTACTGTTATGGTGTGTTGGGTTGGTACCTGGCTGTGCAATTCCTTGTCCAGCTGACTGATGCCCTGTGCCAGCTTGGCCAGCTGTTCAGCAATAACAGCATGATGAATAGCCTGAGCTGTGTAAGTCTTGACATCAAAGTCCTCTGCCAGGAAATCAACATAGCACTCTGCAAACACAGCAGCACATACTCAGACCATTCAGTATTTTCACACCATTGCTAAATACTAGGCTTCTGGCACACTGCGACATTTCAGCACTGTGCAAAGGCCTTCAGCTGGACTCTCTTCAGTCATATCAATGGGCTAAGCCACAGCAGTGAAGACCTGTACATTGTCTGCATGTCTTACTGATTAATACCTTCTTGTTTGTCACCAGTGTCACAGGTTGTACAAGCACAACCAACTATAGAAATCAGTAGTACTAAAATATCTGCACTGCCTAAAACAGGTGGTCTTCGGTAAATAAGTTAAATTGTGATCATAAAAGTAAAATATAAAAAACTAACCCAGCTAAGCTTGCTGGCTAGGTAACGTGAAGAAACTGATGTTGCAGTGGCTAAATGCAGCACGAATGTGGCTCTTAATATGTTTTAGCGAGTCGAGTCTAATGTCGAGTAAATGCTCGCCACAGGTCATAAAGCTGTAATTACCATCTTTGAGAAGCGAAGTCGTGGAACCTCCTCTGCCATCCTCCATGTCGCCAGTTCCGCGTGTGACGTTCTAAACCGAGGCATCTCGGGAGTCTGACGTAACACGAGCCTTAAAGGTGTACACACCAGCAGCAGACATGTTAAAGAAAAATTCGAATAATATAATGAAAGACAGATGCACAAGGAAAACGATAGAGGGGCAAATGAAGGCCAAAGGCAGAGTTTAAAGTTCTGCTCAGCAATATTCTAATTAAAATAATTAAACTCTATTTAGCTACTATAGACTTCCCTCTCAGTTTATCTGCCCAACACCACTTAAGATAGGCCACTGCATTTTTTTTATTTATGGATCAAAACTTTCAGGCAACCATAATGACGAATTGTTTTCTGTTTAATACTGGAGAAATATTATTCTTTACCCTTCTACCCAAAATAAGGCTTTTAAAGTTAACTGAGTATACCAATTCTAACTAAAGACCCAATAATACTGTCCTGAAAACATTAATTGGTTCTTATATTTCACCTGTTTCATCTAGTGTAATCTCATAGGTGGTCCAAAAGATGGGTTCAGGGAATCCCCATGGGAGGACCACCTAATGTTTATAGTAAGAACCTGGAACATCTAGGTTTACACCGAAATAAACCAGTAAGGTTCGTAACTGCAGTATTAGAATTGAATTACCATCAAATTATCAATATAAAATGATGTAATTAACTAATAAATTCAGGTTTGAGCCCCTGTACATGCTGGTTTAAAGTTTATCTGTATGCACCAAAGGTCTGAGAGTAACACAATTTCGATTCTCTGCATGTGCTTCAAATGTGGCAGAATTGACAATAAAGCGGACTTTGACTTTGACTTAGCAGGCATTTCTGTTGGGGTAATGGATAAGGTTGGATTAATTTTACAGTTATGGGCAAAATATTACAAAAAACACCTTCAACACAACACCTGTTTACTGATATTAAAACAGAAACATATTTTCACTGATTCTTATCACAGAGTTTATTATAGAATTTGTAAATTTAACAGTCTTAAAAAAATCAGTCTACCACATTTTAAAATCACAAACACACAAGAAACTGCTTTTTCCACGTACCCTGTTAATTGTACCTGGATGAATACTACATTGGGTGTCTCCTCCTCTGTGGTCATTTACAATAAGGGTAATTATCTCATATTTTTCTCAGCAGAGTGAAACTTTACAAAACTGTCAGTATGCAGACAAACACATTAGTTTTCTCATATGTTTGTCATATGTTTAAAGAGAAAGAAGCCCTTTATGCATATAACTTAATGAACCCTAACACATTCCTTTAACACACTGACATATAGCATGGATACAAATGGATTTATACATATAAAATAATTCCAGAAAAACTATAATGTATTCAACTGATCCTCAGAAATGTTCTAGGACACCACTGATACTGCTAAAAGCCCCACTTTTAGTTTGCAGAATTAAAGAAACATGACAGGAAATATTTAGAGAGGAACTCAAATAATTCATCTAATTTGTGTTACACAGAGGGAGGATGATCAGGGGGGCATCATTCACCCCACCATTGGTACTACAAGGACTGAAGTATGGGTAGAGCTTCTCAGTGAACTTAAAGCCAGTAAAGGAGTAAATGAAAGCTGCAGTATCTACATCATAGAAGGAAACCATACCATTATCATAATCCACAAACACCCCCACCTTCTGAGGTTTTGACTTCAGATAGAGAAGGATGCCAGGACCAGCAAGAGCTTTGTATTCAGTTTCCTTTCTCAACCATATTGTCCAGAAGCCATTCTTAGGAGCCAATTTGATATTTCCCTTCCTGTTGACTGATGCACTGGCCACTCCTAAATCCCATTCAGTCTTTCCTCTAACCTGAACTTCATAGTAAAATCTCCCAGCAAAGAAACTCTGCTTTCCTAAAACACCATTACAAATGGAAAATCTCTGAGGGTTGTCTGGGACATTTTTTTGTATATGACTGGACTTTACTTGTTTCCCATCATCAGACAGGATGAGATAGGCACTTGCAGTGTCAGGATCAAGAGTCACATCCACTCCATACTGCCTCACCCTCTTCAGTTCAGCTTCGGCACATAGCCTCTTCATCTCTTTAGTGAGTGAGTCCGCCAGCTGAGCTACAGCCCTCCTTACTATACCCTCGTATGATGATTGAACGCTGACCTCAGTCCAGTCCTTGGTGGGTGGAACAGGGCTCACGGATGGGAACCTTTGCAGGAGCTGGAGGTGGTCTTCAGTATGTGAAAGCTGCTGCACCAGGGCACTTCTCCTCGTCAGCTCAAAGATTTCCTCCTCCAGCCCTTTGATGTAGCCTTCAGCTTGTCTCTCTGATGTTTTCTGTTTCTCATCAATGGTGTCAATGAGCTGAGCCAGGCCTCTCTCCACAGACTGGACCAGAGCAGTGAAGACCTGCACACTGTCTGCTCTCTCTCTGTCTGCATCTACCTTAGTGAGCTTTACTGACTGTTTAATCTCCTCAATCTTCAGTCGTCTCTCCTCGATCATCATCTGAATTTCAGCCTCTGTTTTACCTAATTTAGCTTTCTTGTGTTTATATTCTTCATTCAGAGTAATAGTACGATGTGTCTTGTGGTTTGACTCAATGCAAAACCTACATACACAGATCTGGTCAGTCTTGCAGAACAGCTCCAGAGGTCTACCATGTTTCATACACATCCTGTCTTCCAGGTTCTCCACGGGATCAATTAGCTGATGTCTTTTTAGACCAGTCATTTTCTGATGAAGCTCCAGGTGAGTCTCACAGTAGGAGGTCAGACACACCAGGCAGGATTTCAGGGCCTTCAGTTTCGTTCCAGTGCAGATGTCACACAGAACCTCTCCGGGGCTGGAAGATTTTTGCACTGAGCAGCCAATAACATTTTTTGTATCTGACTGTCTGAACTGATTAGCAATCTCAGATATGAATGTGTTAACCCGCAGCTCAGGCCTTCTGTCAAGTACATCTTTACACATGGGACACTGGCACTGGGGACTGATATTCCAGTGCTCTGTGATGCAGTTCTTGCAGAAGTTGTGTCCACATGGTATGGTGACTGGATCAGTGAACACATCCAGACAGATGGAACACAGAAACTGCTCTTCAGCAAAGACACTGTAATTAGAAAACATACCTAGAAAACAAGAACAAAAAAGGAAAAATCAAACTTTTTTACTCATATATCTTCTATGCTGTTCAATAGTAACTTGGGTTGCCAAAAATGTGCTTAATCACATTTATCACCTTTGTTTAAATGAGATCTGTTGTCAAAGTGGTAAGATGCATTTTTTAGGAATAGATTTGTGTACTTCAGTGGCATTAGAGTTAGTACACATGATATGTCACTAACTTTGTGCTTTCTCTCTCCCATAGTTTGTGCTCTCTCTCCCTCTCTCTCTCTCTCTCTGTTCTCTCTGTACCTTCTGCAGGTGTCCCTGGTCCTGGAGCTGTATATTGCTGATGTGCAGTTACTGGTCCCACCAACCTGCAGTGTCTATTTGTTGTTTATTGTTGCTGTTCTTTTCTCTCTCCTCTATCCACTCACCCCAACCGGTCGAGGCAGATGGCCGCCCAGACTGAGCCTGGTTAAAGTGTCTTGAGATGACTGAATTGTGATTTGGCGCTATACAAATAAAACTGAATTGAATTGAATGATACTGTGTATAGTTCTTGTACTACAGCAGGGTTTTGAGTGGAACATGAGAATACACAGGTGGCAGATCAAAGAAAGCATAGATATCCAAAAGGCACAAAAGCAGCAAAATTTGCAGCCTAAAAAACTAAATACAAGCTTATTGTAAGGAATACGGTCTAAACATAACTCATCTGACGTACACTGTACTAGTACGAACATGTACTAGCTTCTGCTAGGCCTATTTGTTTAAGTCTACAAAGTATTGCACAGTCTTGGTTAAGAGAAAAAGTCTTAAATATCATCCAGTGTACTCACCTGAAGTATGTGTGGAGCTGATGCAAATTTAGATTCTTCTGGAGAAAATCTGTCGTTACTCCCCTACTGCAGTGAGTTTCACTTTCACTTCTAGGTTTTTGGCGGTCAAATCTTTATTACCTCCAGTGGTGCCCCACCAGTCCCTGCACTCGTTTGTAATTCAGCAGTTTTTTTTTTTGTTTGTTTTTTTTTACACCATTAGAGTAACATCAAGTTACGATGTTTTCGGTGTGATAATAATGGAGGAGAGGAGAGGAGAGGACCCAAGTGCAGGACACAACACTTTATTAAGCCTGGATCGACCAGGCTCAGGCAAAATACTGTAGCGGCCATAGGAGGGCGCTTGACGCAGAGGATTGTGGGTAAAAAGGGAAGCTGGTTATTGGTGTTGTTTTCTGTGTTCTACTGTTCATTGTTCATGTATTAATTGTTCACTGTGTGTATGTAGGTTATTGTGGGGGGTTGTAAGGTGGAAAAGGGGTTGTGAGTTCGGGGAAGGGGATTAAGATACCATGACTGTGGGAGGCTGTTGGGGGAAGGACCCTTCTCGGGTTGCTGTATGCAAGCTGTTGGAGCTGTTATTATGCTCTGTGTTGTGTGACTAAATAAATACGCGTTCGGAGTCGTGCGGTGTATGGGGCACGGGCGCCAATAAGAAAAGAGACACTGTGTAAGAGTGAGTTCTTGCTAGCTTTCATAGTTATCTTCTTAGCCAGCTTCTAGTTCGCCACATTGGTGTCAGAAGTGGGATCCCGGTTGTCTAGAAGATAAATGATGGATCCAGAAATACGTGAACTAGAACGAGCTGTAGCAGAGAGCAGTCTGCTGTTGGAGCAGATAAGATGTGGCCGTCAGCAGAGACCAGAGGGTGCCAGCGTACCGCGAACGGGTGCCACAGAAACAAAGAGAGTGGCCACCGAGAACCTAACACCCCTAGCGACGAGTGCTGTCGTCAATGCTCCGACGAACGCAACTCGCTATGAGGTGATGCGCCAGACTCCCAAGACACCGGCTAAGCTTCCCCGGTTCAATGGAACAACTCCGCTGGAGCCTTACCTCACTCAGGTGCGTCTTGCCGCGCTACACAGCGGATGGAGTGAGAAAGAGACGGCTACCCACCTGGCGTTAGCTCTGGAAGGAGAGGCATTACAGATTCTGGTCGACCTCCCTCCCCCAGAGAGCCAGGAATTACCCGCAGTTATAGCCGCACTGGAGAGACGGTTCGGGGAGAGGGTTGCAGTGGAGCAGAGCCGTGCCCAGCTGGCCAACCGACGGCGTGGCGATGGTGAGAGCCTGGGGAGCTACATGGCCGACCTGCGACTCTACGCCCGGCGGGGCTATCCTACTTTTCCACCAGCTGTCCGGGAGGAGTTGAGCCTGCATGCATTCCTCCGCGGGCTCAGCCCCGGACGGCTGCGCCAGCACGTCTGCCTGATGTCACCCCACTCTCTGGAGGAGGCCCTGCTGGAGGCTCAGCGAGCAGAGGACGTACTGGCCGAGCAACAGCCACACCCGAGGTCACCAGGCCGGCGACTGATAGCCCGAGCAGCTGAGCCCGACGGCGAAGGAGGGGATACCCCAGAGAGCATCTGTATGGCCCAATCGGTGACCACCCCTTCGAGGCGTCGCAGAGAAGGACCCTGTTTCCGCTGTGGGGAGCTGGGTCATCTGGCTCGGGACTGCCCTGCTCCGGCGCCGAGAGGCAGAGACCAGCAGCTGTCGGGAAACGGAAAAGGGGCGGGGCAGTGAGGGGTTTCCCGCCCCAGGACCAACATAGTCCCCTAGAACTGTGCACGGTCGCCAGCTGTGAAAGACATTTAAAAGGATTATATTTGACTTGCACTTTGGAGGGGCGACCCTGTCGAGCTCTGGTGGACACAGGGTCCACCATTTGCCTGCTTCGGCCAGGAACTCTGCCGGGCACCAGTGGGGCGCACCCAGAAGGGTGGGTATCTACCAACACTGAACTATTGACAGTGACTGGACAAAAGACTCCCATGCCAGGGAAGAAAACACTGCAAGTCGTGGTGGGGTCCCGGGTGGGGTGTCATGAGTTCTGGCTAGCACCCATCCGTGATGATTGCATCATTGGCTTGGACCTGCTGACCCGCTGGGGTGCCTGTGTCGATGTGGCGGGGCCTGCCCTTTGCCTTGACACGGAGACTGTGGCACTCCAATCCGGTCGGAGTGTAGAGAGTCAACCTAGTGAGGCACGAGCAGGAGACAACCAGCCGAGTTCAGTAGGTGACCCACCCATAGTGCCAGCAGCCGTCCCTTTAAGGGCCCCTGAAGGAAAGATAAAGGAAGCTGTGGAGGAGCTGCTGCAGCGAAGTAGACAACACCTGAGCCCCCAGCAGAGTGGACAGTTGGAGCAGCTCCTGTATGAGTTTGTGGACATTCTGGCTGCAAGGGATGAGGACTGCACTCAAACAGGACTGGTGCAGCATCATATAGAGACTGGTGACGCACAACCTATTCGCCTCCGACCCCATAGACTGCCCCTGGCCAAACGACAGGTTGCAGAGGACCTAATTCAAGCTATGGCCAGTAACGGGATTATTGAGCCCTCCAGCAGTCCCTGGGCCGCTCCGGTAGTACTAGTGAAAAAGAAAGGGGGAGGATGGCGGCCCTGTGTGGACTACCGTCGCCTTAATGCAGTCACCAAGAAGGATTCATACCCTTTGCCCCGTATTGACGACGCGCTGGATCATGTAGCAGGGTCGTCCTGGTTCAGTTCCCTTGACTTGCGCAGTGGATACTGGCAGGTAGAGCTAACACCAGAGGCAAAACCCAAGACTGCCTTCACAATCGGGGAGGGACTGTGGCAGTTCCGGGTCATGCCATTTGGACTATGTAATGCCCCTGCAACATTCGAGCGCCTGATGGAGAGGGTGCTCAATGGGATCCCCAGAGATCGCTGTGTAGTGTATTTGGATGACCTCTTGGTGCATGCCAGTGACTTTGGGGGGGCTTTGAAGAACCTCAGGGAAGTGTTCTCTGCCATCCGGCAGGCCGGGTTGCGGCTGAACCCGGCCAAGTGCAACCTGATGGCCAGGGACACAATGTTTTTGGGACATGTGGTCAGCGGTCAAGGGGTGGCTACTGACCCTGGTAAGGTGGCAGCCGTGAAGGACTGGCCGACACCAACCACCATCAGTGAGCTGCGGAGTTTTCTGGGGCTGGCGTCGTATTACAGGAGGTTCGTAAGGAACTTTGCCAGCATTGCCAGCCCCCTACATCGGCTGACTGAAAAAGGACGAGCCTTCGGATGGACTCAGGCGTGCGATGCCGCCTTTCAACAGCTCAAGATGGCGTTGGTTGACGCCCCAGTGTTGGCTTATCCCTATCCCCAGCAGCCCTTCATTTTGGATACCGATGCCAGCAATGTGGGAGTCGGGGCGGTTCTCTCACAGGTGGAGGGCGGTGCAGAGAGAGTGGTGGCCTACTACAGTTGTAGTCTGAACCGGGCAGAGCGCAACTACTGTGTCACCAGACGGGAGTTGCTTGCTGTGATCCTGGCGGTGAGACACTTCAGGCCATATCTGTTGGGCAGTCAGTTCCTCTTGCGCACTGACCATGCTTCGCTCACCTGGTTGCTCACCTTCCGGCAGCCCGAGGGCCAGGTGGCGAGGTGGTTGGAAGTGCTGCAGGAGTATCGGTTTGAGGTCCAACATCGACCAGGGCATCGACATGCCAATGCTGATGCTCTCTCCAGGCGACCCTGTGCGGAGGGGATGTGCCGTCACTGCCAGCGCCAGGAGGAGAGAGAGGGGTCAGAGCCGGCGATGGTGGTAGAACGAGTATCTGGCCCCACAGGCCTCTGCGTAGCGGCGGCGGAACTGCACAGTAGAGGTGGGGGACCATCGGTGACGTCATCGGCTGGGCAAGCAGCAGGTGACCACCTATTCACCAGGGCCCAGCTGCGACAACAGCAGGCAGCAGATCCCGCTCTGGCCATGGTGAAAGGGTGGCTGGAGGCACAGCAGTGTCCGGACTGGAAAACCATAGCAGCGGAGGGGCCGGAGGTGAAGGTGCTGCGTTCCCAGTGGAACAACCTAGAGTGTCACAAGGGGGTGCTCCATCGACGATGGCATGCCCCTGGCCGGGGGACCGATCTGCTGCAGCTGTTGGTACCTCGGGCCCTGAGGGCAGAGGTTCTCCAGATGGTTCATGGCGCGGTGGGGTCAGGCCATTACGGGAACGCAAAGACTTGGAAGAGACTGAGGCAGCGGTTCTACTGGCCCGGCTGTCGGCAGGACGTGGAATTGCACGTCCATTGCTGTGACACCTGTACGGCACAGAAGGGACCCAGCCAGCGCACCCGAGGTCCCTTACAGCAGTACTTGGTGGGGGCCCCCATGGAGCGGGTAGGAGTGGATGTGCTAGGTCCATTTCCAACTACTGACTCCGGTAACCGCTACGTTTTGGTAGCAATGGACTACTTCACCAAGTGGCCTGAGGCGTATGCGGTGCCGGACCAGAGTGCGTCGACGACGGCGCAGAAACTGGTAGAGGAGATGTTCGCCAGGTTTGGGGCACCGGGGGAACTCCATAGCGACCAAGGGCGGAATTTCGAAAGCCGTCTGTTCCGTGAAGTGTGCCACCGGATGGGGGTGAGGAAGACAAGGACGACGCCCCTTCACCCCCAGAGTGATGGCCTGGTGGAGCGGTTTAACCGGACTCTGGCTACTCAGCTGGCCATTCTTACTGATCGGCATCAGAGGGACTGGGACCAGCACCTGCCTCTGGTTCTGTGGTCCTATAGGACGGCGGTACAGGAATCTAGTCAGTGCACCCCTGCTGCACTGATGTTTGGGAGGGAACTTCGTACCCCAGTGGACCTGGTGTTTGGGGCACCCCCTGAGCCGGAAATAGTTGGGGGAATGGAGTTGGATTATTACCGGAGGCTGCGAGAGAGGCTTCAGGTGGTGCATGACCTGGCACGACAGGCCCAGAAGAATGCAGGGGTAAGACAAAAGCGGGCTTATGACAACCGGTGTTATGGGGGGACATTTCAAGTGGGGGACCAGGTGTGGGTTTATTGCCCTGTGCGAAAGAGGGGTGTCTCCCCAAAGCTCAATAGTCACTGGCGGGGACCAGGGTCTGTGGTGGGGCGTCTTTCGGATGTGGTGTTCCGGATAAGGATGCCAGATGGCGGCAAGACAGTGGTTCTGCATAAGGACCGGTTGGCCCCCTACCATCCCTTGATTTCAACTGGAGGGGGTGGGGGAGGGGAGTCTGCCTCTGCCCCTGGGGACGGTAGCATGGACAATATAGGCTCGGTGCCAGGGCCATCCACCAGGCCTGAGGGCGAGGGGAGACCAGTGCGGAGTCGGCGGACTCCTGGACACTTAAGAGACTTTATGTTGGGTGATGGGGTCAGTGGGGACACTTGACCCCTCAGGTGGGGGCTATGTAGCGGCCATAGGAGGGCGCTTGACGCAGAGGATTGTGGGTAAAAAGGGAAGCTGGTTATTGGTGTTGTTTTCTGTGTTCTACTGTTCATTGTTCATGTATTAATTGTTCACTGTGTGTATGTAGGTTATTGTGGGGGGTTGTAAGGTGGAAAAGGGGTTGTGAGTTCGGGGAAGGGGATTAAGATACCATGACTGTGGGAGGCTGTTGGGGGAAGGACCCTTCTCGGGTTGCTGTATGCAAGCTGTTGGAGCTGTTATTATGCTCTGTGTTGTGTGACTAAATAAATACGCGTTCGGAGTCGTGCGGTGTATGGGGCACGGGCGCCAATAAGAAAAGAGACACTGTGTAAGAGTGAGTTCTTGCTAGCTTTCATAGTTATCTTCTTAGCCAGCTTCTAGTTCGCCACAATACATTTAATTTCGCCGCCACACGGCGGGAAAACAAAACCTTCTTCTCACATACAAACACAAACTGATCATTAACCACAACTACAACTAATGCTCTGACACTGAACAAAGGAGAGAGGAGAAATAGAGACGCTGCTGTGCCTTCTTGGCCAGTGATCCAGTGTTGTCAGTCCTGGAGACATTGTCTTTGACGTGCACACCCAGGAACTTGGTGTTGCTCACCCTCTCCACAGCCGCACCGTTGGTGGACATTGGAGCATGCTGGGTCTGCACTTTCCTGAAGTCGACAACAATTTTGTTTGTGTTTTCAACGTTACTACGGTCAATCCAACCGGAGTTCAGAAAAACACGATCAAGCCAGTCGCGATTGAAATTTTTGAGCGATCTTATTACTATGATTACGGTAATTTGAGAAACAGAACGCACATTTACAGCGTTTTTCCTTTTGCTCAGAATTGAGAGATAATACAGCAAGCTCTCATCTTATCGTTTTTTTCTACTTTGCCTTTATTACATGTTTTATTTATAGGTCTTATTTGACAGGTGTTTGTTTATTTGAGTAATAGTTTTCTGTATTTTTCAGAGGACTATAAAGACCTCACGTCTCATAAGTAGAAAAAAGCTATGGTCAGTTCTTAAAGGGCACGTCCCATACTATATACATATCTTATATGAACACTTTATACTGCAGCATTTTCCAGATATGGGACATTATCCTACTTCAGAGGGCTATAAAGACACCATTTCTCATAAGTAGAAGATGTAGACACACCTCCGGCATGGAAGTAGAGCATTTAGGATATAATATTTTTCACTAGAGAGTTCAATTTGATTTCAAATGATTTTAGACACAGCTCTAATCTAAATTTTACTTTCAGCATTACAATATGAGTATGCTGTGTTCTTCCTATGCAGCTGTTCACACAGCAGGACACAGCTGGAGACTAGATATATTACTTTTCTGTAAGGGATCACAACTGACTTCTTTTTAAACACTATTAAATATTAAACATTTTTACCATTCAAAATCATTACACATAGTATATAAAAGCTTTCTTCATTGCTTTTAACAAGTAAAATGTGTTTAATAGACTTGATTCATCTAAATGAAGAATATTGCAATAATAATACAGACCTCTCCAATTTACAATTGTGATGAGTGTAACTCTGCATTGTGTTTTGTATAAGGTAAGAACCACACTTCCCAGGAATGTCTTTATGTAATTTATTGCAGGCAACTGGAGTTAAGAAAAAACATAAGATTTGCATAGAGCAAAATGTTCTCTCCACCTTCCTAAAGAAAAATCCATATAAAACAGTATTACAAACCAATAAAAGATTGTTACATAAATACATAAAAATTCACAATATGTCTTTGCATAAAAATAACCAAAACACATACATAAGCATAACTCCACATACCCTATTTACAATAAATATTCACAGCAAATATTAGCAACATTATCAGGAATATACAAAGGAATTAAAAATCTAGCAGAAGATTAAAGCCATTTAATCCACATGGAATTTTACATGGGTGAACATAACACAGCGCAACAACAACACAATGGGCTACAGAGACTTTCAATTCAATTTCAATTCAATTCAATTCAATTCAATTCAATTCAATTTTATTTGTATAGCGCCAAATCACAATACAAATCATCTCAAGGCACTTTACAAAAACTAAAACTAAAAACCCAACAATTCCCTTATGAGCAAGCACTTGGCGACAGTGGAGAGGAAAAAACTCCCTTTAACGGAAGAAAAAACCTCCAGCAGAACCGGGCTCAGTTTGGGCGGCCATCTGCCTCGACCGGTTGGGGTGAGTGGATAGAGCAGAGAGAAAAAAAACAGCAACAATAAACAACAAATAGACACTGCAGGTTGGTGGGACCAGTAACTGCACATCAGCGATATACAGCTCCAGGACCAGGGACACCTGCAGAAGGTACAGAGAGAATAGAGAGAGAGGGAGAGAGCACAAACTAGGGGAGAGAGAGAACACAAGGTTAGTAAGATTCAATGGTGGAATATACATGAGGTGGGAGGAGAGAAGAGAGGGGAGGGGAAGGGAAAGGGGGGGATTAGGGTAGGGGAGCTCAGTGCACCGATGGTCCTCGGGCAGTCTAGGCCTATAGCAGCATAACTAAGGGATGGTTCAGGGTTACCTGAAGCCAGCCCTAACTATACGCTTTGTCAAAGAGGAAGGTTTTAAGTCTAGCCTTAAAAGTATAGAGAGTGTCTGCCTCCTGAACCCAGGCTGGGAGCTGGTTCCATAGGAGAGAAGCTTGATAACTAAAGGCTCTGCCTCCCATTCTGCTTTTGGAAACCACTTTCAGCCACCACTTCCTTCTCAAATTATCAAATGATTAATTTGTAAGTATGACAGGAGAGATGCTCAGAGGAGAAGAGTTTTTACCACCAACATCACAGGGACCAAATATGGGGTAGAGTTTCTCTTGGAAGTTACAGCAAGTGAAGTCATAGATGAGAGATACACCAACTACATCATAAAAAGAGACCAGACCCTCCTCATAATTCACAAAAACCCCAACCTTCTCACGCTTAGGAAAGGACGAGACAGCTGAGCCAAGAGCTTTGTTCTCATTTCCATTTCTAAACCATATTGCCCACAGACTCTTGTTCGGGCATTCTGTCATGATTTCTGATTTCCTGTTGATTGACTCTTTGGCCACTCCTAAACTCCAGTTTGTCTTCCCATTCACCTGGACCTCATAGTAATATTTTCCCACAGAGAAATACTGCTTTCCTAAGACACATGCAGACTTAGAAAATCTTCCTGTGGCATCTCGATTAAACAGCCATGAATTTGTGTTTTTTACTTGTTTCCCATTATCAAAAATATACAGACATGGATGTGCTGTTTCAGGATCAAGAGTCACATCCACTGCAAACTCCTTGACCCTCTTCAGTTCAGCTTCAATAAGCTTCTTTATCTCTTTGCTGAGTGTCTCCTCCAGCTGAGCTACAGCCCTCCTTACTATACCCTCGTATGATGATTGAACGCTGACCTCAGTCCAGTCCTTGGTGGGTGGAACAGGGCTCACGGATGGGAACCTTTGCAGGAGCTGGAGGTGGTCTTCAGTATGTGAGAGCTGCTGCACCAGGGCACTTCTCCTCGTCAGCTCAAAGATTTCCTCCTCCAGCTCTTTGATGTAGCCTTCAGCTTGTCTCTCTGATGTTTTCTGTTTCTCATCAATGGTGTCAATGAGCTGAGCCAGGCCTCTCTCCACAGACTGGACCAGAGCAGTGAAGACCTGCACACTGTCTGCTCTCTCTCTGTCTGCATCTGCCTTGCTGAGCTTTACTGACTGTTTAATCTCCTCGATCTTCAGTCGTCTCTCCTCAATCATCATCTGAATTTCAGCCTCTGTCCTGCGCAGCTCAGTTTTCTGTGTTTGGTATTCTTCCATTAAAAGAACAATACGATGAAGCTTGTGATCTGACTCAGTGCAGGTGAAACATACACAGATCTTCTCATTCTTGCAGAACAATTCCAGAGGTCTGTTGTGTGTTTTGCACATCCTGTCTTGCAGATTTCCCACAGGATCACTAAGCTTATGTTTTGTGAGACCAGTGATTTTCTGATGAAGCTCCAGGTGAGTCTCACAGTAGGAGGTCAGACACACCAGGCAGGATTTCAGGGCCTTCAGTTTCGTTCCAGTGCAGATGTCACACAGAACTTCTCCAGGGCTGGAAAATTTTTGCACAGAACCTCTGCTGTCTTTCTTCATAGCTGATTGTCTTAACTGGACAACTACCTGAGCTATGAAGGTGTTAACATGAATCTCAGGTTTTGTACTGAAAACCTTTTTACACATAGGACACTGGCACTGGGGACTGATATTCCAGTGCTCTGTGATGCAGTTCTTGCAGAAGTTGTGTCCACATGGTATGGTGACTGGATCAGAGAACACATCCAGACAGATGGAACACAGAAACTGCTCTTCAGAGAGGGGACTGCTGGCAGAAGAAGAAGACATTCTGTATATCCACCCTGAAATAAAATGTAAAAATTTAACATTAATACTGCAGAACAAAGTGTATATTTGGATAAAGTTTGTTTGAAAAGTCAATCATATCCATTGTATGTACCTGGGAAGGATTTATAAGAACTATCTGA
Source organism: Mastacembelus armatus (assembly GCF_900324485.2). Taxonomy (NCBI): domain Eukaryota; kingdom Metazoa; phylum Chordata; class Actinopteri; order Synbranchiformes; family Mastacembelidae; genus Mastacembelus; species Mastacembelus armatus. The sequence continues at coordinate 1,985,063 of NC_046655.1, read as the reverse complement.
CAGACTGAGTTTAGTTTTCTTTCCACAGAAACAAAACTTCTCTTTGCTCTGCACATCCGGTGTGAAATGTGAGATGGGTGGAGCGTGTAGCTGAGACATGCCTGCTTTTCTAGTGTTGCTCCACCTCCCACTTCATGTTTTGACATGCCATAGTTTTGCCAGCAGTTAAATACATTTTTCTCATAAAAAGCATTTGGAATCTTGTAAAAGACCTTTGCACTGACTTATTTGCGACTAAAAGGTCACATGTAGTCACATGAGCCAGGCCAAGAAGAGTTTTAGAAGTTAATAAGACTTTACAATCTGTGAGGCTATCAGTCAAGTATACTTACTGACTTTGAAGGCATTTTGTGTTAATGTATGCAAGCAAAAAAGTAAACCCTAATTCTGGCTACACATATTTATTTTTGTGTAAATTGTTGACAAGTGGATTAAGCATATATCCACTGGATCATATGTGTTTTTAAGTATAGTGACATCTTGTGGCTTTGCAGACAATAACAGCTGTCTCTCATAACTGTGGAAGTAATGTGATGTTGTAGCAGCAGAAAAGCAGCAGAGAGGAGGTTAAGGTTGATGGTCAAATAGCTTTTATTGTTGTCTTAACCACGTACAGTGAATATAGTACATGTAAAACTATGGTGCTACATGAAACAATACAAATTACAAAAGACCACAAATATGTAATTATTGTGTTATAAGTCTTAAAAGCAGAGATGGCAAAAATACTCACATTTTATACTTAAGTAAAAGTACAAATACTTGTGTGAAAAAAGACTGGTGAAAGTAGAAGTACTGACTCAACTCCTATACTCCAGTAAAAGTAAGAAAGTGCAGGGTCTGTATTATGATCTTAGGTTTCTGTTTCCGGTCCAACTTTTATTTTGGTTAATTTCCTGTTTAGCACCTGTATTAGTTTTAGGTAGCTTTGTGTTTCATTAGTTAAATTACTGTCACTTGTGTTTAATTGGTCTTTGTTCTGAAGCTACATATACACTCTCTTTTCCTTTGTTCCGTGTTGGAGCATTAGTTGTAATGTTGGTTCTACCTGTGGTTATCATTACTTTGATTGTCTGCCTGTCCTTGCTGAAGGTGGCGTTTTGTTCCCAGATAGGATTGTGTTTGCGTATGTGTCAGTTCCTTTCATCACCGCACTCCTCCACCCCACCCACATAGCAGTCTGAAATGTACTTAAGTAAAAAAGTAAAAATGTTTTTTTTTTTTTGCCGTCAATGATACACAATACATCTTTTGATAACTCCACAAAATGAAAAAAGTTTGACACAAAAAAGGAAATTCTTCTAACAACCTGTACAGTGCTGTTACAGGGAACACAACGCATTCATCATGAATCATTCTTGAAGCCGACAACATCGAACAGTTCTTTAAAATACAGCCATAGATGGGGAATGTTGACATAAATGGAACATAAAAGATCTGTAATATTGTGGCGATTGTATAATTGAATTGTACTTGCTCTGTGTGTAAAATAAATGACAAACCATTTTATATACCACTTTTCTCCATTCAAATCCACTTTCCACTATTTGCCCATTCATACCCACAGGACCACCAGGAGCAAGCTCAGGTCCAGGTTTACCTAAGGACACTGGATTGTGGACAGCCTTCTGATAAAGGAATACAAGCAAATAAAATAGTCTCCTTTTGTGTATGAAAAATAAATTAATACAATATGCCAATGATATCAGTATTAATTAATATAATATAATGAATATAATATAATTAAAAGCCAAAACACTATATAGAGGGTGAATCACTCAACATGTGAATCACCCTCAGTGGCATTTGAATCACCCAGCATTCAAGTGCTGTCTGTAAATCTGTGTGTCAAACGAGTAGGCCTGTCTGGTCCTGTGGACAGTTGAATTACAGGAAGAAAGCCTAATTAGTAGTGTCCCCATTGTCAGCGTCCTCGAGGGCTGGAAGTAGGAGAAATCGAGCCACTGGATGAACATATGTACCGTTTTTCACCTGTACAATGGCGATTCAGAGACATACATACATCTAACCCTGGGTAAATCTGAGTAATCCGACCAACAAGTCATGATGCCTGAGGAGGCTGAGGATCCACTTTTAAGACTACTTGAACAATAGAGTGCCTTACCGTCCTTCCTCCACTTACTGCATTCCTGCAGCCCTGGCAGATAGTGCCTGATGAAAGATGACCAGAAGTGATCAGCAAGGGCTTGGCTATGCCTTCCACGTCTTCCTCCTAAATCACTAGGATCATATATTGCTTGAGGAAGTGGCAAGTCGTGTTGGCCCATAAAAAACAGGTTAGGCGTGACTTAAGCCCCGAATGTTTTTAAGCTTTGAAAATGATAATTTAATTTCTGATTGAATATTCCCATCAGTTTTTTTTTTTTTTAATTCAACTTTTTATTGTTTTTCCACAGTTTTGGCACATTGCACATCACGAAAAAGAAAAATAAAATAAAATAAAATACAGGATTACTCATTACATGGATACAGATTGCAGGAAACATGAAGAACGTAACAGCCAACAAATCACATATAGAAATCACATATAGAAACATTCGATAAGCAGGTTTTGTCCCCCAAAAGACAAAGCACTGGACAGTGGGGGATTTCTGAACTGAACCAACTGCTTAGCATGCTTAATACCTGGTTCCAGAGGGGTCTGATCAGAGCACATTCCCAAATACAATGAAAATTCCTTTACCAATTTTGCATTTCAGCATAGATCGTCATTCAACAGTTTCATTCAATACAATCTAGATGATGTATAATAATATCTATGTAATACCTTATATTGTGTAAGTTTGCCCCTGGCCTTGCTCACGTGTCTGCCACAGTCAGCTATAGTTTTTGCCCATTTGTCATGTTCAATCTCACCACTCAGGTCTCTTTGCCAAATCACTTTGGCAGTCGGAGTCTTTACTCATAACAGAATTAGCAGATTTATAGAACTGAGAGGCCTTATGTTTTTCCAGTGATAGCTTCATATAATTTATTATATTATTATCAACAACATTGTATGGCATTGACCTAATGCAGCTGCAAATATTTCCAAAAAATTACTTCTCCCCACCAGGTTAAATCGTTCTAACAATTTATTATAGGATATAAACCATCTTCAAATAAATCACCAATGCTGCTTAAACTTTTAGAATGCCACTGTTCCCAAGCACCCCCTTCCAAAATTTGCCAGACACATTTGTCTGGGACATATAGAGGCATGATGGTCTATGATTGTCTGTTCCATCAAATAATTTTCAGATGTGGTTAAGAGGGGTGAGTTTCATGGATGTGACACTTTCGTAGTGGGAGAAATGAGGGGGGCATTTCCTGCCAGAGCACTTGTTGTATTTAAGTGTGTGAGTTCATTGTCCTTTTTATTATCCATGTCTATTGCCGTCACCTGGTCAATGTGTCCCACTTGTCCATGTTTTGTTTGTACTTTTATCCTCTTTGGAGACATAACACCATACAACAATAGATCTAGGTGAATTTCATTCTTGATTAGTGTCCCAAATATTTGTTTTTCCACAAATTTAGCGATCAATCAGAGATTGCCGTTCTCTCTGCATGTTCAGCTTTGATGCATGCTCAGAGTCACACATACTAACATGTGTGAATATTGTGACTGATTGCTGCCTCCCCCGAGCAAAGGAAGACTAATGCTTCCTTTTGGGCCACGTACCATGCTGTTCTCTCTTTGTGTTTGAAGCCCTTCCGGAGTCATAAAGGCAAGTAGCTCGACTGGCCAATCACTATGCTTAAGCTTTCATCTGAAGCCAGGCTGTGAGGTCAGGCAGGGTGTAGGTTAGGTTAGTGCCTGGCTGTAAAATACCACAACAGAGACAATATTCCACAAATCTAATCTCTGTGTGCAGGTGGCATGTTACTTAGGAAGCAGTGGAGAGGGCAAAAGAGTCAAACGCTTTTGCGTCTCTGGGTCTGATGACAGGTGAGTTGAGTATGGTCCCCAGTTCACTGTGCCCCAATTGCCCAGTTTGGCCATATTTGTCCTAGAAAGCACCTAAGACAGCTGTGTAAGGTCTGGGGTTGTACATGAGGGATTTGGCCAGCTGGCGGGTGCTTGGGAGTTTGAGCTAACTCAGGAGAACTATTTTTAGTGCTCACTAAGGTGAGGGTGGCTGTTCATCAAGTTGTCAAGCTCCATCTTTAGCAGAGTGAAATAATTTTGGGAATGCAGGTTTGGGAATACCATAGGATGAGGCAATTAATGTCTCTATGCCAGGGTAAGTCCAGGGTGGTACTACTGGGGCCCGAGTCACATCTGGCGAAGTGGGATCTGCATGCTGCTCAGTGGAGTGGAGGTAATGGGACAGTTATGACTGCTTGTGGTTGTATAGTGCTTCTGGAGGCTATAACTGAATATGTTCTAAGTTAATGTTAAATTAAAGTTAAGAAAATGTTTCTGAATTTCTCCAATGAATAAAGTATCTATCTATCTATCTATCTATCTATCTATCTATCTATCTATCTATCTATCTATCTATCTATCTATCTATCTATCTATCTATCTATCTATCTATCTATCCATCTATCTAACTGGGAGGTCTGATCAGGGCCAGTTCTTGCCAGCTGTGGAAGGGTGGGCTGGCAGATATCATGTGTGGGCAATTATTAGGATAAGGTCAGAATAATGATTTATTTATTTATTCATTTAACACACAATGCTTCCATGATTCTGAATAGACTACTAAACAGAACCTGTAATTTACTAGAGGTTTTGACAAATTTTAATTGCCCGAGTCTATTTAAAAATAGCGTTCCAGTGCTGCTTTCCAATTGTTATAACCACCGAAGGTAAAAAAGACATCTCTCTCATTAGCAACTGCGAACTGACAAGGGAAACAGAAGCACGTGTCCCGCAAAATGCTGTATTCAAGCCATGGATGCAAACAGTACCACTCAGCATTAAATCACCGCAATATGGACCCAAATGTACGTTTGGTGTAGCTATTTAATACTGGCTGGGACGGTGCGTTTAAATTTAGGTCAAGTATTTCGCTGCCACTGACGGCGTGAGCCCCCCCCCCCCTGTTCTCTCTCTCTCTCTCTGTACCTTCTGCAGGTGTCCCTGGTCCTGGAGCTGTATATCGCTGATGTGCAGTTACTGGTCCCACCAACCTGCAGTGTCTATTTGTTGTTTATTGTTGCTGTTCTTTTCTCTCTGCTCTATCCACTCACCCCAACCGGTCGAGGCAGATGGCCGCCCAAACTGAGCCTGGTTCTGCTAGAGGTTTTTTCTTCCATTAAAGGGAGTTTTTTCCTCTCCACTGTCGCCAAGTGCTTGCTCATAAGGGATTTGTTGGGGTTTTTTTTTTTTTTGTAAAGTGTCTTGAGATGATTTGTATTGTGATTTGGCGCTATACAAATAAAATTGAATTAAATTGAAATTGAATTGAATTTCCTAGAGCAATATACATATTGTACAATATAAAATATCCATGGTTGATGTGGAAGCTAAACAAGCCTCCAGTCCTGGTTAGGTTAAGGCATTTAAAAACTCTTGGTTACGGTTAGGAAATAAAATGAACAAAAATGTACATTTCTGTCAGTTGCTAATCGCCATTGACTCGCATTGCCTCCAGTAGATGTAGTAGACTCCTACTGACCTATTTAAATAGGATTAAGCATTTAATTTTGGCTTTTGAAAGAGATGAAGAGGAAATAACTGCTGGCTACTGTAAGTAAGAGGAAGGGATACTGGGAACTTAGAAGACAGAGAAAGACTACTGCAGTTTATGGAGATTATGTTCTTCTTTTAGTTTGTGTGCATCATTTTAATCGAGTAAGTTTTGTTCCCTGCACTGCCAAGTACAGTGTGTTCGTCAAAGCGACATAGGCATTTATGGTGTAGTAAAGGGTCACCACTGATGTTTATTTACAAATGAGTTAATGTATTCATCTTTAACTTAATTGGTGTTTGTTCTCAGTGTTATTCGTTATTTAATTTTGTTATAGGCTACTCGGTAATAGAATGAGAAGCCGATATCACCCAACCATAAAAAACGTTCTTAGTTGTCTTTACAGACACTAGAGGACGCTGCTGCCCCTTCAGTGGAGGCACACCTCACAAAAACACAGCAGCTGGCCACAGCACAGGGACATCCACATTATTATACCATTATATACATGTAAAATGGAATTGCAACATGTATTAATGTGTGAAGATATAAACTTTATTAGGAGAATCCCCATTAATATAGTGTCTTTACTGACAGCACAGCTCCTCTGCTGTCCTATCCTTTTCAGACAAATGATCAGTTATAATCCTTTAAGTTGAATTGTAATTTAATTTAGTACCATCTTTAATTACAGCCGGTGACATGAATCTTAGATTTCCTTGAATAAAGTATTTTTTCCCTCAGTATCCTATGTTTACACATGGGCTTAATTTGTGTTCATAATGGCTTTTGTTACTCAGTAAATAAGCCATGTCTTCAGAGAAGATTAAGATGCAAGCAGTTTGTTTCCCCATGGGTTAGCGTTTCCCATTCTCCTAACATGTTGTGTTTTATGATGCTTAACATTAACTGAACTGCCTACACCTGAGCCTTGGGATCTATCATTTGTCAGTGACCCTTTTCCCTGTCATTACCCTAAAATACATCCAGGTTACTCAGTGATTGGAATCACAAATTAGTGAGCTGTCAGACTTTCAGTGTTGGAACTGTGGAAGGAACTCCTAATATTTATAACGCCCATACACCTTTTATCTGTTTCTTACAAATAGTGACCATGCTTCAAGATACTACAGACACAGCAGTTTTAGCCAGCTCCAGCTAGCAGGTAGAAGACACCTTGAGGTGGGAAAGGTTTAATGACATCAAACCAGAGCAATGCCATCTATAGGCACATAACTAATATTATCACTTTTAAATCATCTAATTACAATGGCATCTATCTACAGTACAGTAAAAAACTCAAAGTATAAAAATATATTACAAATCTCAAGTATTTACAAAAACAGCTTCTCTACATGTCTGTCTACAGTTACAGCTTTGTCAGTTTACAGTCTAGTTGTGTTACCTAAAACAAGAAACATCTTCTACACATCTGTAGTAAACTTAGCACCTAATGGGGCCAACAGTGGATGCCTCAGTCAGCCTTGACAAACAAATCACTACACTCCCAGCATTCTCTGGGACAGGAAGTGGGGGAGAAAAAGACGTGGGGACAAGGACACATCCTCATCAAGGTTGGATTAGCAGGAAGTGACAGTGGAGCTTCTGTGGAGAAATTAGAAGAACATCCTAGGGGAGAAAAAGATACAGATAGTACATCAATGTTCCACACTAAATCTATAGTGTGTTACCGGCATTTGATATATTTTGCATAGACACACCTGTAGATGTTGGGGTCAAGGAGTACAGCTGTGTCTGTGGGCAGCTTAGAGAGATGAACCACCTTGGTCTTCTGCTGCAGTCTGTCACTCTCATTCACCCACACATCTGGCAGTCTGACACACAGGGAGAGCTTTTAAACACACACTTGGTTTGATCAACCATTACAACCATTATAATTCTGTAATTTCTCCTCATTGAAGTAGGAAGCTGCATTGTTACCAGCACCAGCCTCTAACCTAGGCAACACCAATGGCAACACCTGAAAACAGTTGATCTTGCAAGTCAACCATATCCAACCATAATCCAGTGTACAACAAAATCTGCTATATGGGCTTTAAAAGTTGTATGTTGATGTTCATTTGGACTTGTTCATTCTTAACCAAAACCATTATTATAATAATGGTAAGGAAAACATAGCAGGAGAAATGAAATCTGAGCGTGAGCAGAAGAAAGAAAAGCAGGTCTTACATGTCTTCAGGGGTCCAGTGCAACAGGAGTTTCACTTTCCCAGAGTCCTCTTTCCTCCTGGCTATTACCTAAAATAAAACAA